>NW_017263607.1:314013-758735 GCF_001500285.1 Mollisia scopiformis
AAGTACTCAAGCCTTATATTCAGGATTTTTTAGCTGCTTTTGCGGCTGTTTTGGGGCCTGGGAAGACCCCTCAGTTCATGGAAGACGGCAACTCTGCTCACGGCCACAAGACTACTAGCAATATTTGTGCTACTTGGCGTACTTCTATGGGTATTACTCTATTCCCCCATCCTGCAGTTAGCCCTGATATGAATCCTATTGAGAAGTGCTAGAGGAGAATAAAACAAGCTCTCCATAGGCGCCTAAGGCAGCCAACAACTGAGGTTCAAATGGTTGTAGCAGTATTAGAAGAATGGGACAAAATTCCTCAGGAATGGATCAATGGGCTTATTGAGCAGCAGGACTTCTGGGTACACGACTTAATTAAGCGATGTGGCTGGTCTACAGCTAATTAATTAATAAAATTCATGATTCTGATGCCCTGAACGCACGGACTTTTGTCCCCATGTTCGTAAACAGGCGACAATTAATGGTGCCAAGCAGGTTGGTATGGAAGGCAAGCTGAGCGAGTTGATTCCGGGTGCTTTTGCGGATTTGATATTCCTGAGGGAAGACCCACTTGAGGATGTCGCAAGCCTGGATCGAATTGATGAGAATTTGGCATTGATCATGAAAGATGGGCGCATTGTGAAAAGTCAATTGAATGGTATAAGGATCGAAAGAGCTTGTGCTTGGGATTGAAGAACCTCGCTCTATTTGCTTTGTCGTGGGATTGGGTTTTCTGGTTCCCTTTGATCTAAGATTTACCAGCGATGCAAAATGTTCAACAGGTCTTCGTCTTTTGGAACTCTGCGTTAACTACTTGGTATGAATTGTGATCCTGTTTGTGTAGGAACCTTTGAGTACAAGGCTGAAATATACCTCGGCTTCGTACACTGTGCCTTGATCCTTCGGACACTTACGTATGTCAGCTCATTGGTATCTTTTAGAAGAATAATTGGCCCTCAAATCCTAGAAGATACGAGAGTACGCGATAGGACGTAAACAAAGGAGCAGGGGTATTACGAGCGCAAGACGATCATTCGCTCTCGAGACGTCGGCAAAGCCCCGGCAGATTCTTTGGACCCATTTACATAATCTGGGGCTGGAGCTTACTGCGCCGCAACTAGTCTATATACGTACAATCCTCCTGTCAGCAAGCGATCCCTTTCAGCTATGATTTCAACGTTTCTGCACAACTTCGAGTCCAAAACCATTAAAGAGTTGATATGATATTGTATAAGTGACCTCAAGAGGCAAGGATGTCGTCTACGAACAAGAAGCGACAAGGAGATGGAATACGTGCTCCTCATAGCAAGGCCAAGACTGGATGCCGCACGTGCAAGTAAGGAAACCTCACCTTTTTCGAGCTGCAATATAGGAGTACCTAAACTAATCTTCAACAGAACTCGAAGAGTCAAATGTGACGAAAGCAGACCAACGTGAGTGGCAACTAGGAAACTACTTGTCATCCTCCCCTTTTGGCGAGTCAAATGTACACATTCGCTCAACGTCTGGGAACTGATCGCTCGATCATCAGGTGCAAACGATGTCAGACATTCGGAGTTCACTGCGATGGGTACGATATAGTTGTTTCGTCGAAAAAACCGCGGCCCAAGGATCTTCGTCCTCTTGTTCCAATGGCCCGAACAGAGACAAAAGCATCCACTCGCGCAAAGATTCGAAATCCGGTCAATGTCTATAGACAACCCGGATCTCCGCGATTCGAGAACGAAAACGAAGCTCGCTATTTCAATTGTTTCCATGTACAGATAGCTCACTCTCTAAGCCGTTGCTTTGATCCAGAAATATGGCCCCGGTCCTTCTTGATGGCTTCGGAAGCCGTTTGGCCCATTCGGAAAGGATTGATAGCATTGGGTGCTCTTGATCTTACCTCAAAAGAAGCGTTATCGCAAATCCGAGAGGGTCCTACGAAGGAAGGCATCACGGATAACTATCTTTTCGCGCTGCAGGAGTACACACGCTTCATCAGGGGTATGAAGCAGGTTATGGCTCCCGAGGACCTACGAACCCAGCTTCTTGCCTCGATAATTATTATATGTTTCGAATCCTATCTTGGAGATCCCAAGGCAGTGGAGTTCCAGGTCCGCACGTGCATCAAATTACTCGACCAATGGAAGAAAAAGCATCAGAAACCATGGCACCACCCTCTGAAGTCTCCAGCACCGAACATGGTCGAAGATGAGCTCCTGCACTTGTTCGAACGGCTTGATCTCGAAGTCATTTCCCAAAATGCAGCGAGAGATTTCTCACGAGAAGAGCATCTCAGGCTAAAAGATGAGGGAATCGAAGCCATTGCAAACATGCCGGAAGCATTTAGTGGTATTGACGAAGCGCGTATGTATGGCAACCTCTTACATCGTCGCACTGTTCACTTTGCGAATGCATATGATGACAAAACGGCTCCTCACATCAGCGTCTGGGAGAGAGTATCAGCAAGCGCGACTCCCGCTGTTCTCGATGACTTCGAGACTCAAAGAAAAGCTTGGTATCGTTGGGGTCAAGCTTTTGATCCCCTGTTCAAACATTCCCTCACACCTGAAGGTGCGAGCACCTTCTTTATAATGTCCGTCCTACGAGCACATTATCTTGTCCTGCAGTTGCTGTTCGAATCTGTATTTCAGAAAGATGAAGTCTTCTACGACTACTTCCACAACGACTTCGTGGAGATGCTAGCTCTCTGCAAAGGCTTGCTTGCAAATGAGTCTTCTAAGTTCGTTCTCAGCGCACATACTATTGTTGTGCTTGATCTCGTCGCGAAGAAATGTCGGGATCCGGAAGTTAGACGAGAAGCTATTAAGCTTCTTGGGGAGAAGCCTCGGAGAGAGGCATTCTGGGATAGTGTTATGGCAGCCAAGATTTGCGCGTGGATCATGGAGGTGGAGGAGGAAGGCATGGTGAATGGATTCATTCCAGAAGAGTCCAGGGCCAGGAAGATAGGCGCCGAGTTCAACCTGCCGAAGAAAGAGGCGAAGATTTGGTGTTACCAACTGAAGGAACAGGGGAGCTCGATGGAGCTGAGGAAGAGAGAAACGACAATAACGTGGGGAACGCCACTTGGGTCAATGCCATTCTACTCAGGTATAGTGCTACCCGACAAGTTGGAACCGTGACGGCTCTTTCTTACATTTTTGAAAGAGTTGTGCTGAACTCGGGTATGTAGGAGGCAACTTTGGCGAAAAATGGGAGGACTGCGCAGCAGATAAATCTCCCAGTCTCTTCCAATTATCTCCAACCGGAAGATCACTCGTCAGGCCTTTCTAGAGCAATTAGATACCCTCGATAATTCATCAGTCATGAATCTTTCATGAATCTTTGGTCAGACCCAATGTCCGTCGAGACGGCCACCTCCAATCCCAATCACGCGAGATCTGTCTGTACACATCTTCTACATGGCGATAAGTAGCAATAAGGTTCCATTCAGGCTGTTAAAAACGGGAGCCTCTTGATCACATGACAGCGCTCAATATTACCCATGAGCTCTAACTTATGCCGGCGTGGCTAATTTCCCCAACTTCCCCATATTTTACCGTGGCACAAGAACCTGAGGAAGTTAGTCAATGCATGCATTATTCATATCTGCAACCGTTTATGACCAATTTCTACGCCGGCAGTGATATACCCCTGACAATTTGTTTGGTTTCGCTGTGGCTCCACATGACATCTCGAACTCATCCATATTATATTTTAGATTTGCGGTCCGGTGATAGAGATGGACAAATCTATAATGTAGCTTCCAGAGTGTGAGATTCTCGGCAGTCAAGACCATGCGGTAGATAATAGCAACTAAATATTGGCAATCTGCCACTTTCCCCATTGCCAGCGCCAAGTACCAGAATTTTGCGATATTCCTCTTTTCCAGTTGCTGAGATGAGATCCTCAATTTTATCTGCTGTTATAGCACTTGCAGCCCAACAAGTTGCAGGCCATGCCATATTCCAACAACTCTGGGTCAATGGAGTGGATCAGATAAGTCACCGCTCCAAAATCATCGATTTCTTGACTAACATTCTGTTTACCAGTCAACCTGTGCGCGAGTACCTACCTCGAACTCGCCCATAACCGATGTATCAGGTTCAGCTATTCGATGCAACTCGCGTCCTGGCGTGGCAGGCAAGTGTGCCGTGGTAGCAGGTCAGACCGTCACGGTGGAAATGCATCAGCAGCCCGGTGATCGAAGTTGTGCGAACGAGGCCATCGGTGGTGCGCATTATGGTCCCGTTATGGTGTACCTGTCCAAGGTCGCGGATGCTACCAAGGCAGATGGCTCGGCTGGGTGGTTCAAGATCTTTCAGGATTCGTGGTCTGCGGTATGAGGGAATGACTTCTGAGAAAAAAAATGATTGGTGAGCTGATGTATTGAATAGACGACGACTGCGAAGGTGGGAGATGACGATAATTGGGGCACCAAAGATTTGAACAAGTGCTGCGGCAGGATGAACGTGGTGATCCCATCAGACATCCCAGCAGGAGACTATCTTCTCCGCGCTGAGGTTATTGCGCTGCATACTGCTAGTTCGACTGGAGGAGCTCAGTTTTACGTCACTTGCTGTATGTCAATCCTCTTCCAATGAACAAAACCTATGCTGACGACTATCTCTCCAGATCAAATCAGCGTCACGGGAGGCGGTTCAGCTTCTCCGGCTTTGGTCCAGCTTCCAGGTGCATACAAAGCAGGAGATTCTGGTATCAAAATCAACATCCATGCGGCGGTCGGTACGTACGTGGTGCCGGGTCCAACGGTCTATGCAGGTGGAACGACGAAGTCTGCTGGTGCTGCTTGTACTGGGGTTGAGACTTTGAAAGCTCTTCCTTCTGCAACTTCGCATGCGCGACGTAGGAGTTAGACTTGTCAAGTATCGTTGGTGAATGTTCGGGATCTTGTAATCGCTCTTTTGGAATGTTTGTCTTGTGGATAGAAAGAGTAGAGAAGGAAGGAATCACGGAGGGATCAAGTGGTTGACTTGAGTTGGTGGTGAGATGATTCAAGTTGTCTAAAGACGGCAAGGCGGACTATAATACCACATATGAAATCATAAGGATGCCACGAATTGCAGACTTTCCAGTTGTAGACATTCAGTGTGGTTCAATAGCTCAAGAGTTTGAACCTACGCTAATGGCCTGATCACGTGGAAATAAATAAAACAAGGCGCGCTTCTCCGTCAAAAGTAACCTGTCAGATGCTAGCATTGAGGGACTCAAGCATCACGGGTAATTGAAGTCCCTGCTCTCAGAATTCCCAGTAGGGTATCTTTCCCTGAGAACGTGACAGCGGTCACGTGCCTTAATTCAATATCAGAATATCTTATCCGGATTTGTTCGAGCACTACCTGTAATTGTGCCAAAGGTACTGGAACATCCCAGAATTCTCTTTCGAGCCACTCGAGATAAGAAATACACAGTTTGAGAGTCTGCGGGAAATTCTATTATCGTTCCGAAGCCTCCGTGGCGCAAAGCCTTCTCCGCAACCTGTGGCTGAGTTTGTGCTTGGATGTAGTCATGCTGTCGAAACGAAACATCTCAGCCACATAGAGAGAAAAGAAAGTCCAGTCAAGATGGGAAGTAGAGTTATACTTTCTTTGTCCGATACTTCGACAGCCTTCACCCACCTGCACATTTCGCTAAAAACAGCACGACTACCAGATTCGACGACTATCCAAACAACGTTCATGCCTCTTGACTTCGGCGAACGAAGGGTCCTGGAAAGAGATGAGCAGAACAGTATTCAAATCAGATCGAGTTAACACGTTCTCGACTAGATACAAATCATCAGGACTCAGCAGTCAGGCGGCAGAAATACCTTCAAGGGCTTTTCTTGTGGTGCGACGTCCAAATAAATGCAACGAAAAACTGCAGAAATTGATGTATCTCTTGGCAAACGACGACAAGCAATATCATATATGCTATGATGGCGGAAATTATCAACCAGTGGCATCGACGACCTGCGCCTCGTGTTGGAACTGGATCGACGAAAATCCTGAATCACGAGCTTCATATCTGGCTCACCCGTGCGGACGAGACCAGTTCACCGGCAGGTCGAGATACCCGGAGCGCATAACATGCATAAGCTGAACCGGCTCACCAACATGTTTTCTTCTGCACCGCAGCCAAGTCGTCATCCAACGGCCCATCACTAGATGTTTATGTAATCCTCAAAGCATGTTCCACATTACCGTAAACTTTGACTATTTTCATTCTCAGCTCGATTTCTTCCATCACGCGTAACCCACAATTATTTGATCTCAAGATCCGAACAATAAGCATATCTAATGTTCAGACGAAGCCAAGAGATCACATCCAGGCGGTCGCTCAGTCGGAACGCCGGCATAAAATAGCACGGACACCCCCTGAGTCTCAGAGCGCTTAGCGAGTTTAAGCGAGCCAAGCCGAACCTAGCATGGCCTTGTCTCACAATCCCAAACGCGGCCTACGGTTTCAGGACATTCTCAACATAGCTTGACCACCTGCCATCGAGTCGATTGATTAGATGCGTTCTCGACAACAGCGTGGCCCGTTCCGAGAACACAGTCATAGCTTCCCAAGTGGGCATTCGCCTCGCCCCAAGTTGGTCAAGGGCGCTGTCTTCCCCATGACAAGGAGGACGATCACGTAGGTGGATCCATGCCTTGCAAGTGACAGGTTTCATGGGGCACGAAGCTTAATGGACTTTGGCATCGTGAGTCGTCTACCTTATTCTCTGGGTCCTTTCCTGTTTTCGAATCTTGTTCCTTCTTCATCGATGCTTTTGTAATTCTTACGTTCTTTCACCTTGCTTTCTCGGGCAGGGCCTTTACTTTCTCTTTCGTTTCTATTGAGCTGGATCTCCTTTCTAATTTCTTTTGTACAGTCTAGTCATTATGAGAATTAGTAGTATGTTCCGTCGCAGTGTGGGTGGTGTAGTGAGTGGGATTTCTGGCACAGCGGGATTGGAAATCCGCCAAAGCGAAGAGGACGGCAGTGGACAAGAAGATGGAAGCGGGGAAGAAGATGGTGGTGGGCAAGAGGATGGTGGGGAGGCAGATGGTGCTGGATCGAGCAGTACTTCAGACAATACCGGAGAGGGCGATGGTTCTTCAACAACCGGAACAGAAGATGGCACAGGATCGAGCGATACTGGATCGAGTAGCACAGGGACAGCCAACACGGGAGAAGATAATGGTTCTACGTCAAGCGATACAGGAGCAAATAATACTAGGGCAGAAAACAGCAATGGAATAGAGAATGGCAGCGGAGGAGATGCGGCTTCATCGATTGTCAACGAAACACCAGCTCCTATATCCACCCCACCCGCAAAGACAGCCGTCGCCACCCCAAGCCCAACGATCGAAAAGACGACAATTCCCTCTCCCGCAGAATCTACACCTCTTCCAGAAGTGACTCCTGTCGCGAAGACAACACCTGTTGCACAGACATCCACTCCAGAAACCACACCTCTTCCAGAGACTACCCTTGTGGCACAATCGACACCTCTTCCAGTAAGCTCTGCTCCTGCTGTAGAGACTCCAATACCGAGTTCGACACAACCGGTACAAATTGCCAGTCCAGTCCCTACGACAGCTGTTGCCCAGTCCTCATCAATCCCAGAAAGCTCGGTACCTGTTGCGATAAGTACATCCGTTGTGTCCGATCTCCCAGCGGCTACTACCTCAGAACTTCCTGCTGCTGGCACGAGCTCTAGTGTAGCAGTTGATATTCCTGTACGTTTTTGTCCTAGAACTTGAGTTCCGTTTCACTAATGATGACAGGCGTCTTCGGCTGCAGCAACGACTATAGTCCCAGACAGCTCTGTTGCAATTTCGTCCTCGTTCCCGTCGTCCACTGTCGATGTTTTAGCCACAAGTTCGGATCTCGCTTCCATCACATCGTCAATCCCTCTGCTGGCAGCTGCAAGCTCTGTGCCAATCTCAAGTTTTGATGCCCTTACGAGCTCCTTGTTATCAGCTGCCGCAAGTACGACTTTGGCTGCATCTACCGACTCCATTGTATCTGCTGCTGCTGCCTCCTCAAGCTCAGTCTTCACATCCGACACATTGTCAGCTGCTGCTGCCTCAAGCTCGGTTTTCACGGACTCAAGCTCTTCGGTGATATCAGCCGCTGCAGCCAGTAGCTCCTTCTCGTCTTCGGATGTTTCTACAGACACCGCACTGGCAGCTGGAGTATCAACAGACTCGAGTTTCGCTTCTGCGACCTCAACCCTTGCCTTATCGACGGACGCCGGGCAAACAACAGCCATCGATAGCTCTCTTGCATCCGCAACTAGTGTAGCATCCATATCCAGCCACTCTCAAGGTGTCCTATCTACATCGGCTGTCATTCCGCCTCTCGTCGTCGCCTCTACCGACTCAGCGGCACCGAAAGCTACCCCACCAACCCCAAGTTCATCTGTATCTGGACCTCCTCCAACATCCACTGCCGATCCAAAAGCAACCGCAACTGATGGAACTAAGGCGACTGCTTCCGACTCTGCGTCCAAGTCAGTTGCAACCAAGATCTCAAGCTCAGCCGAATCTTCCGTCGTGGTGATGACAACTCTCACGTCTGGAAAATCCACGCTTGTGACTTCATTCACTGCCGCTGCGGATTCGTTACCAACCGTCGGTGCAGGAGTCAGTGGTGGAAACAGTGGTTCGGGAACGGGCTCGAATGCCCCTGGTGGCGGATCAGGTTCTGGTACTGGTGGTGTAGATGGAGGATCAAATAGTGGAAGCTCAAATGGAAATGGAATCTCGACTACAGCGACGACGGTGACGGCTAGTAAAACGACCGTGGCAGCTGGTGCTATTGGTATTGCGAGTAAGTATTGTCCCTCTTAAAGTGGAGCATCACTAATATATGGAACAGTTGGATCTATTGTGCTTTTTGTAGCAATTGTTTTTGTTATCCGTCGAGTCCTCAGACAACGTCGTCTCGGGAAGAAAGCAGATACACCTCCTCAATCACCTCTGTTGACTTCACTTGACGCTAAGTTAGATGCCTCGCTGCCGCTATCAATATCGAGGAGCATGTCCCAACGCTCTGGGAACAACGAATTCAGCAGCTTCTGGGGATTAAACAGCACCAGTAACAGCAACAATGGTTTGGGCCAAGAGACTACAGCTGCTGGATCAACTTCAAGATATGACCAGAATATTGGGCAGAGTAGAAGTGGCGGACATCTTAGCAGCTTGAACACCTTCAAAGATTCGTCTTATCAGGTTCAACTTCCTTTCGGGAACGGAGCGGAGGAAGTTCCACCTATCAGTCCGTTGCCTCAAGCGATGATGGGACGGTACACGGATGAGGAGAGAGGAACGCCGGTGTTTGAGATGGATAATAGTACTGTGAAAAGAAATGCTTCGACTGCTGGAGGGAGGTACGAGGATCAGAGTCCGGGTGGAATTCAGACTACTTTTAGTTTGTTTCCGAGGTTGAGGAGGGATAGTTTGGGGAAGCAAGTTGAGCCGAGAGATTTCTAGTGGGGTGCCGAGAGGGCGTAAGGTGATGTGTTGACTCGTGGATCAAGAGAGGAATGTGTATGAAAGAAGGCCAGCAGAATAATATGAATATGCAGAGAGTAGTGTAGAGAGAACAGTGTCTCCATGACGGTCAAAAGTTGTGAAGTCGTGCAACGGCGAATGACGAGGCTCCGACGATGAGCGTGCTGTCGTTGCCTTTGATGATGGTACAGTAGTCTCCATGATTCGTCTTCGAGCAGGCAAAGAATCAAAAGAAAGATTGTGTCGAATCAATAAATTACTTTCTGTTTCATTATACGCTCTCGTTTTCTCGATGAAAGGCCGCACGACAGTAGTTCCAGCTCTGTTTCCGAAAGTTTGTTGTCAGATAAATATTTGTTGCCGTCCATCCCTGCCTTTTCCCCAGATGGCAGCCCTTTCACGTCCCTTTCCCCTATTGCATCACTCATCACCAAGTATACCGCACTCCTTTATTCAAACGCCCATCTGATCGCGCATCGTCCTGGGTCCCTCACCTCAGATCATGTCCTCCTAGTGCCATTCCTTTCACGTTCGTTGATCCGGAGATGCAATCGTTTGCCAAGGCTATAGGGATCGGATCCTTAGAGAAGGTGTATATAGTGTCCGATCCCGAATAGTGGGAAATATGGGATCTGTTGAAGTGCGATGTGAGAATGATCAAGAGAACGAGCAGATGGGATGGTGGGGATGGAGGCTTGCCTGAGTTTGTGTTGACGGGAAAGGTGGAGTTGATGCGGAGGTGTTTGTGGTGGGTGGGAGAGTTTGATATGGGTAAGTGGTCTTTTGATGGGGCGTAAGGGATCTGTTAGCATGAGTAGTACTGGTTTGCAAATCTTGATGTCGAGGCTTGGACCTATGTTGCGTGTGTTGATCTTTGACAAGTAAAAATGCTGTATCAAAGAGAAAATGTAAAGCCACGTCCAACATTCCTAGACACATGGTCCATGACATCGTGATGGAGGAAGTCATATTTGATTATCAATCTAAAATCCTTGTAGTACAACGCGCGAGAACATCCATACGCCACATCAAACATTAGATCAGTCCTCATTGTTCATCCAGATAAATCCTTCTAGTCAGACGATCACACATCATAACAAAACATTAAGCCTCATCGTTCATTCATATCAATTCTTCCAGCCAGTCGAGCCCCATTTACCCCGATACTCAAGTGCTCTCATTGACATAAAGCGACCAAGTATCTGTCGGTCGCTGGTCCTTGGACATATTGTATCCAAAGCCGGCCTCGAAGGACCCTAGAACAACTTCAAGGATTAGAGGAGCACAAACTTTTGAGCACGGGGAATAGTTGTAATCGGGGTTGACTTACCATTTGCTGCGAGCAACCTTGTGTATGAGCGAGGTTTACGAACACTGTTTTGAATAGCATGTAGTGAGTCGAGCTCCTGGACATCCTTCTCTCAGTCTTTCTCGCTTGAATTGCTGTCACTCTAATTGTTGCAGTTCGACAGCCCTTTATCGTTGCAGACAGTTGCTTGATGGCTCGGCATTGGTGGGGATCGAGCTCGAGCTTGAGGTAGGGTAGGGTAGGGTAGGTTCTTGAAGTGCATCTTTGTCAGCAGTTTTCAATCCTGGATATGCAGCTCTGGAAGCTCACTTGTTGTTGGGGAAGTTGTTGGAATGAAGTTGTATTTGCTTGATAGAGTGTGTATAAACAAGTGAACAGACTCACTGTGGCAATGTGACGGCCAGGATTCTTTATACCTTTGTTCAATTCCAGCTTGACCGGTCCATCATTGTATACATGGATGAGAGATACCTAACAATACCATTGAAGGATTCAACTTCCGCCTCAGATTGATAAACTTCACTCAAAGAGAGCCCAATAACCGCCAACCCAACGTCTGTCACTGGCGAAGACCCCTATATCGACCTGACTGAATTCCTCCCACCGGTCCAGGGTAAAAAAGAAACTGGTCACGTGGCCTTGAATCAACCTTGTGACGCTCGTGGGCCGAGATAGTTGTGCCTAGGACCGGTAGGACTGCAATGAGGAAAGGGGCGACGCACCCGTCTAATCGTGAAATGTTTTCAGGACTGGAGAAGCTCCATTACTTTTTTCTTCTTGTTGGATGGCTGTCACGCTTTAAAGGGTGCAGCTTTGATTGCTTGGCGGTGGACCGGTGTAGCTTGCCTTCCTTCATGCTTGGGCCTTCTTTTGAGTGCCGTCAGCACTCTTTTTGAGCAGGGTAAGTATTCGAACGGACTCGCATGTGAAGGTTCTTGCAGGAATCTTGCGTTATAACACTATTTTCAAATACTTTCTGAACTGATGGCAGCTTTTTAGCGTGCCTGGACATTTTTGGACTTGGAAAATCCTCGTTCAGGGATTATGACGTCTCTAATTGAACGGAGAACTAGAAGAAAGACTAGTTAAGGGTAAGAACTTAATTCTAACCAAAGTGGAACTCCTCTCCCCCTTGCGGGTGCGATGAGGCCATCTCACGTGTCTTGTATCACGTGCATAACATGCTCTCTTCCAACATGGAATCTTCCCCTGTCTCCAGGCTGTCTGCCCAAAATTGTGTTGCTACAGCTATAACTTCATTGAGATAAAAAAGAAACTGCAGTCTCTTCTAACTTAACGCCGAAGAGAATATTGATAAATATCCACGAGTCACTACACAGTTGGAAATGCAACGTTGGGGAAGGATAATGATTACACACGAACACAGTGTTCAACAAGTTTGATACCGAGGATACGCTATGTCAGATCACCGGAGTGCCAAAAATAGACATCAAATAGGTTCTCTCTACAACGTGTTGCTGGTTGTCCACTCAGGCTCATACATTTGAGAAACCAGGTAAAGGTTTTTTTCGTATTGTTTGCTGTTCTTCAATTGCTTGAAGGTTTCGCCTGTACAATACCAAGTCAGCGATGAAGCCTCAAGACAAAATCGGGGTGTGCATGAGAGCAGGAACCTACCACTTTTCCTCACTTCATCCGAAATAAACTGCATAAACTCGACTTGTTCCTGGTCGAATCGGGCAAACCCAACGTCTTCTTCCAGGGACCAGTTCAACGCAAATGGTTGTGATCCTTTGCATATAAAGTGAAAATAAGCAAGCAAAGTCTTAGCTCCTGCGTGAAAACCTTCCAGGAGGGGATAGTTGGAGTAGTAAGCCTGTTTGGTCATAAGCCAGAGAAAAGTTGAGCTGACAACTGGTACTCACACTCAGATTGTGCCTGATAGCGAAACTCCGATCGTGGGATGTTGCCAGCTCATAATTGTTCAGTAGAATGAAAGTACAGAGGTGTATGGTGAACCAATTGCTGATTACGTTCTTCTTGAATAGCGCAGTGAGTCTCCGCAAGACTGTCGACCGTAGGGACAAAAGAATCTGGTGTATTATAACCTGATCCAGTTGGCAGTCCATGATTGGGGTAACTGGAACTCGATCGAAATATGGGCTTGACTTATTTTCGACGTCAGGATACATGCCGAGTGTGTCATGACCACATATCCTCCAAGGTGTTTCAATGAGCCGGCAGCCAACCCAAAGGCGGAGGGTGTCAAGAATGATCGTTCTTTGATCTCCCTGGCAAGTATCGTCGGCTTTGAATGAAGAATGAGGTGAATTGGAAGTCTGCTGAGACGTACACTTCCGGTTTCTGCTGCTCGAAAAGCGATTTCAAAAGTCTTCCATAGGATTTTGTTCGACTCGTCGACTAGGTACTCAACCTAATCTCTCCCAAATATATCAATATAGTGCCACATGTTCCGAGCAGTCGACTCGACGTCCATGAGCACAAATGGTGGCATATGTAAGACTTTCTAAACTCCATTCTCCCACCACTTGTAGTCTAGAACATCTCCTTCTTGGGTCGCATATTCCTTGACATAGACCTTAGCCATAGCACGACTGTTGCGTCCATTGTCCTGCGTGATCATAACATGTCTGAGCTCAGGATGTTCCTGTTTTTCTATTTCATGCAGCTTTTTTCCGACCCATCGTCAGGTAGAAAGAAATTGCTCTGCGGCTGCTACAAGCTGTGTTGGCCTTTTCGCCAAAATTTTCAGGAAACCACAGGCGGAGGGTACTTACACGCACGAAAAGGAGCCACGTCGGAAACAGCCCAACGCAGACAGCCAATTTTGGTGCTGAATTTTGGTGATGATATCATGCAGTTGATACAATCGCCAAAAGGATCCGTTGGATTTATGATGCACTGTGAGAGGTAAGCTCTCTGCCTCGACTTCTGCTACATGGATACCAACCCTGATTTTCTGTATTGAGCATCGTATGCAAGAACTCATTTGCCTCGTTCTACTGGTCTGCAATTTTTCGTTCATGCAAGTAACCGCTCCTCGTTTCTTCTTCACTCTGGTTGGACTGGTATCTGCTGGCTTTGCCCCTTTCGGGCCTCTCTTTCGAGGCTTCACGAGCGCTTTGAGAGTTTCTATGGGCAATGGTGTGACTGGCTTGCTTGCTAGCACCACAGCGGATTGGTCGTCTATTGTGTCACTCATGCTTGATATTGTCCGAGATTCTAAGGACAAAGTCGCTGGCGACACCGACTAGAACAAATGACTTTCTCTAGATTTGAAGGGCATATTGCGGGAGCTGCGGAGGAGGCCACAACTTCGCCTGTAGACCACATCTTCTGAGGACCTTGCAAGTATCCCAGTGCCGAGTTGATAGAGCTCACATGAGGTTGATGATGGGCATTATTGCGAAATGTCAAGTCTGTGCTCATCAGGCAGTCTGGGATTGATTGTGAAGCATACAAATCGCCGATTCCCATATGATCAGGGGAGATTGGGGGCAGATTCCAATCCAATGCTGTATTACATTGAATCATCGCCGGGGGGTAGTAGGGCAAGGATGGCACAGGAGTGTTGGGGTGAACTTCTCGCCGTGAAGTCTCAAGGGGAGCGTGAGCAAAAGGGTGACCATTGCCGTCACCACCAACACCTCCAGCAGGGAGCCATCCGGATACGTTCCGAAGGATAGTATTGGTGGTTTGAATCGCTGCTATCGACCCCGCATCCAGATCCCCAAGAGGGTTGTCGTTCAAAGAGCCGTCTCGTCGACTTGTGAAGTGCCCGTCTACGCAATGTGATATTGGGAGCTCTTGAAGCAGCGGTGACGAGGTATCTGGTCCATCGATTCCTGCCTGTTGCCGAATGGAGGGTATAGAATCTGGTGTGTGTGCCCTTCTCCGTGTTGGCCCGATGTGTTCTTCTAGCTCTGGTAGTGCGCTCACTCAGCCTGCTGCACGTAGGTTACTCGCTTGTTTACCTTTATCGGCCTACAAGGCTGTCGGGTTTCTCGAATATCAAACTCCACCTCGCGCCATCATCATCATCATCATCATGAAGGAACTGCACTGGAAGGCCGAGGTGAAGATTGGGAGCGAGCGCTTCGTGGTGTCGCCTTCCTTTCAGGTACCGTGATCAATCGTCCACACAGCCGTTCCGCTCTGATAATCCCAAGGTCATTTCTCCATGCTCGAACCAGCTCTTTGGCGGCCCCGCGACAGTCATCAGGCTACATGAAGGACGGTTGACATCCGGGTTTCTATCACAAACCGTGGCGCGCTTCAAGGAGACGGATGATGTTTTCCATGAAGCTTTTCTGCGCACAGTGATCGTCGTCGGTGCTCAAACCCAGAAGGTTGATGATAGTGTCGCCAGTCTATTGTCCGAATGGGGTGCGAAACTGTCATTCGAAACGACAACTGGCGAGCAAGGTGAAGGGCCTTGCTACATCATTTCTGGGCAATGCTATGCAGTGTGGAAGCTATTCCCGGACTTACAAGGGGCATTCTTCGTTGCAACACTTCCGGCGGGTCATAACAAGTACTTCCTTCCCAATCTCTCTCGATCCGAATTGTGGTCTAACTATCTGCAAGGTACCAACCGCTCCACGGAGGAGCTGGCCCTTCTCTTGAGGTCGCCGTGCCTTCACGCTTATACTATCCCAAATCAGCTTCAAAACCTCTTAACGGTCTGAGATTCTCCATCAAGGACAACATGAACTTGCGCGGAATCAAGACATCGCTATCTTCCCGAGCATGGAACACTCTCTATCCAGAGGTTGCTGACACTGCCCCGGCGGTGCAGTATTTGATTGATTTAGGCGCTGTGATCGTTGGTAAAACTATGTTGTCTCAGTTTGCCGACGTCGAAAACCCTACGGGAGACTGGGTGGATTATCACTGTCCCTTCAATCCCCGTGGAGATGGATATTTGATCCCAGAAGGGAGCAGCAGCGGGGCCGGTGCGTCCCTAGCAGCGTATGACTGGCTCGATGTTAGTATTGGAACAGATAGTGAGTTTGTCTCGCCTTCCATGTCAAAATTTCCCTTTGACCATTTTGAGCAGCTGGCGGAAGCATTCGCGATCCGGCATCGATGCACGGCCTTTTCGGCATTCGTCCAACCTTCGGAAGTTTGTCTTTGAAAGGGATATTTCCATTGGCATGGTCAGAGGCCCCACCCTGAAAGCTTCAACGCTGCAAGATTTAATTTGTTACGGCGCTCTTGATACTATAGGATTTATGACTCGTGATGCAGTCATTTTTGAGACTGTCTGCGATGTCTTGTATCCGAAGACAACAGCTCCAACAAAGGTATACTTCCTATGGCTTTACGTTCCTTGCTGACTCGATGTTTGTCAGCCCACACGACTGATTCGTCTCCCTGAATTCGACTACCAGAACGAAAAAGCACAGGAAGTGATTGAAGGCTTTGTGTCTCACGTGGAGGCTCACTTGAAGATCAAGAGTGTCAGTATACGACTGGATGACATTTGGAAGGGGAAAAATCCAAGTGACACAGGCGAGTCAATGGCGGATTACGTAGGAAAGAATGTAGGTACGCTGCATGATACCACGAAGTCTTCTAACACATTTGAAAGGGAACAATCATGAAAACCGTCAAAAGCTTCGACTTATGGAACAACACAGAGAAGTTCAGGCGCGACTACCATTCGCAATTTGGAAGACGCCCTTATTCTAACCCTGCAATCGAAGCAAAATGGGCTGGAGCATCTCAGGTAACCAAAGAGGAACAGGATGCAGCTCTTGTGCGCAAAGAAGTTTTCAGATCTTGGTTTTTGTCGGAGATCATCTCAGACTCCGGTACAGTGATTGTCCTTCCGATCTCAGAGTCCGAGCCTGTATATCGCGATGAATATAAAGAGTAAGCCTCAAAACCTCGGTCCGATCAACTCTGACATCTCTTAGTGGGCCGTGGGTCGGGGGGTCTGGTTGGCACAGAAATTTCATATCGATACTCTCGGGCTGTCCAGAGCTAATACTCCCAAGTACGTAACTTCCTTGCCCAACTTATGAATGGATTGTGTTTCGGACTAATACTTCACTCTCATTAGTTGGTCAAATAGCTTATAATTCGAGGGTGACAAAGCGATCCGAAAGCCTCCCGGCGGTTGGATCATTTGTTGGGTATCCAGGTAAGTCCTATTCATACCCCATCATGTCTTTACACTGATAGGTCTAGGATCTGACAATGCGCTTGCCAAAATGATTCATGAGTTGCTAGTCGAGCAGGAACTGCCTACAAAGGTCTTGACTGGAAGTACGTGTCTTTAAGGCGCCAAGGTGGATTGATGGGCCTCACTGGACAAGTATGCATGCATGATAAAGCATAAATTGCGGAGTATCATGTCCGACACCGTTTGAGGTAGTCGTGTGCTCTGAATCTAATAAATAGCTTGACTTGGTCTCTACAACTTGCTCTTTGTTATCATATCTGCGTGTTGTGACGCCCCTCTATTTTCATTACTGGTCCTTAGAGCTTGTGGCCGTCTTAGCTCTTGGACAGCGTTGGGGGCCTGCATTTGCATCGCCATTTTTGATTTCACGTGCATGAAGAAAACAATAGCAATGACCTCTAATGCATGCAATAAATCTCGTTGCTCAATCCCACGAGATAGATGAACAGCCTCATCTGCACGTCTCGCACCTTTCGACACCCAGCTCATATTGAAATAATCATCGGAGATGCTGGGTAAGATAAGTAAGTCATAACCAATTCTGCTTGCTGCATCTCATTGTTCAGAATGGCATTAGGTTAATCACACTTTCAGTCACAAGTCTTGCGCTGTTGGCGGCAACAATGCAGAGCCTCACCATTTGATTTCTGCATAGCTGATCAATGCCAATCATTGACTCGCATAAATACCCATACCAATCCTTCTCTGTCTTATCTTAATAGCATTCGGCTTTTGATCATAGCCGGTTTATGATGCCTCCATCACTTGAAAAACCCCCTGCACTGGCAGACGAATACTACCTCGCTCCTAATCAAAAGTACCTGCTAGCTGAGCCAGTACTTTTCGACGAGAAGTCTACCAAATTATCTTCGCAAATCGACTGGGAACCAAATATTGAGACTTATCAAGCGAACAGCCCGTAGACTTCGTGCTGGTGGTCTGATCACCACCTTGCCGGATGCATAGCCTCGCAATATCCATTCTCCACTAGCCTGGGGAGCGAAAGATATTCAGGATGAGAATGACTATGTGCTGACCCTTACGAACGACGAGAAGACCGAGATTAATGCTACTTTGGCACATTTTCAGAGTAGGGATCAAAAGAGCCATGCGCAAAGCTGGTACTGACTCAACTTGCAGGCCTCAGACTAGATGTTAGCTCCGTTCACATGTCCACATTTCCCCTTTGCCAATTTGCTACTCGGCTCTGGACCCTTGCGGTTGAGTTAGACAGTGGAAGGGGGTTCTTCGTCTTACGTGGAATAGACCTGAAGCTTTACAGCGAGTGACGGAGGCACGGCAAACCACAGAAGCCCGAAATTCGTGGCATCTGTTATGCACCGGCCGCATTCTTCTAGCGAGCCGAGATCAGGCACTGACGGAACGTCGTCGCAACTCTCCAGAGATTCACGGTCGATTTATCCGTTGGTTTTGGGGAATAGCAGGTAACCGCCAAATGGAGCTGAATGCCACCGTCTGAGGCTTGCGGCGAGATTCATGATAGCAGCAATGATGAGAAAATTTTTAGATTTCTAGACAGGGGAAATTTTGGAGTAAGAAACAAAAAAGAATCGCTATAGTTATTGAAGCTCGCTTCTTACGACTGATATTTATGTAGGATAAGCCTAATATACCCGGATTCGATCTAACCAATGCATTTCTATTTCAAGAATATCAAATGCTGTATTAGCAAAAAGTTGGACCTCGAAGATAAGGATTATAGCAGCATGTCTCCTATTTCCGGGACGGTTTGTCATGTTAGTCGGGACCGCGTGCCTTGTGGACTTCTCTAGTTCTCGCAGTATTTCAGGACACGAATCTCGTTCAAATGAAACATAAGGCGCGGAATATAGTGGGCTTTAAAAGTATGAATCTTTGCTTTTCGTCGGATATAAGAAAGAGAAAAGCAAAATTCCGTAGTGATTAAAGAGTATATATCATCTCCTCGGTGGACGGATCTTCCGACTATCAGTTAAGTGTCAATATGGAGATCGAAGAAGACGGAGAAGTGAAGATGTTTTGAGCCGTCCCATTCTAGTTGACTTGAGCAGATTTTGGCTCTTTACCATTGCATCGGGACATTTAAGGATAGGTGAAGAGTAGTGGAATTTGTTGTCAAGTAAAACAATGCTGTCACTTCCATTCCCACCTCTCAATTAGAAACTCGACTGCAAAGACATCGTGGTTTCTGAGCTGACGGCTGCACTTCCTCCCATGCTTTTGTATCAAGGCGAAAACGAACTCTCGTTTCTGGATTTCCTAAAAGCGTTAGTCTATCCGTCTATATATACCTTTCTAGAGACAAGAGGTCGGCCGGAGAAAACTGAGCAAGATGTTGTTGTGAGTCAAAGACAGGAAATTAGTAATTCACTAAATGGAATACTGTAAATCACTGAAACGCTGGAGTAACTCCAAATATTGCAATCCTGCTGAACAGCAATATAAATAACTCGTCGCCTTGGTCCCCGTCGGCCGTCGCACCACAAATCGAATGCAGACCCGACTCAGATCCGGGCTCTTGGTCGGAGGAAGATGTAGCCCCGGCTCCACAGTGTTCGCAATAGTATTTGCCTAAAATAGTATTATTCACTGTATTACGTATTCTTGTCCAAAAATACTGTACTGTAGAGGGGGTAAGAATATTAAGCAACAGCGCGCGAAACAACCAAAACAACAGCGCGTGAGTACTGCGCTAAGCAGACCACGGCTCTCTGTAGTAAAGCACTTCAATCCAGATGTAAAAGCATTCGAAACGTGTCACTTAAAATATATGTGTGTCGAAGAAGAGTTGTTATTATTCTAATAGCAGGCGACCACAATATATGGGAAGCGTCACATGATAAGCTAGGCCCGATTGAGTATAGTGCTAGGGAAGACTAACGTTCCCGGGCTGGCCTCTTCAACCTCACGTGCTGGTCAGCGCCAAAAAGAGCTGGTCCCGCCACAGTACTTTGAGTGATACGTACGATAATAATATGGTTGTACGTATAATATCAAGACTAGTATTATTGAATCTCACTGGAAGTATACTAAGTACTGGAATGCTTTGTTTCAAGGGTTCAATATCGATATATTGCACTATTTTTCTATGAAATATGCCCCTTTAGGCTCTTTTAGGCTTGGATTTCAATGTCTCAAGCTACATTCCAGTACTTAGTATATTACCAGTTTCGTACAATAATACGGAACCGGTGCTAATACATACGTACTGACCTCATATTGTACGCGGTAAGTACGTATTAGGTTGATATTACCTCACGTAATACGGGCGTATACTATTGCGAACACTGCGGCTCCAGATGAGAGGTCTTTTTTTGCGGAAACTTCTGAGCGTGGGTATTTGTATTTTGTTGTTCGTTATGGATGGAAATTCTTTCATAAGAGGGGGGATCAATTGACAATAAATGTAGAAACGACTACAGACGAAATTTCTTTAGTCTTTAAAAATAAAGAAAAGGAAGTGACAGGGTCTACAATCCCCGATTCCCGAAAGGTTGCGGCCTGATTTCAGAAGTGAAGAACAAGAAGGAACGGGGTCTACAAAGCCCGATTCTCAAAATATTGCTGCATGATTTCAGAAATGAAGAAAAAGACAGGACGGCCTCTACAAACTCGATGCCCGAAGAGAGCCTAATTTTAGAGGTGAAGATGGAGGCGGAACGGAGTATATAAACCCCGATCCCCGAAGCAAAGGAACAAGCAACAGTCTGTTTTCCAGCTTCCAGCTTCCAACAGTCTTTCGTAGAACCTGGGTCTGGTCTGTGGTTTGGTGTTACTTCTCCTGACAACGTTGAGATTGCGAGAGTAAAGAAAGAGAGGTTTGTTGTCAAGCAGAAGAATTACTGCCATACCGCTTTCCACCTTAGCCGTCTTGCTATCTCACCTCAATAACAAGCATAAACACAAACATTTCCCATAAAACCTATCAAAAAGCGGCAATAGAAAAAAACAAAGATAACAAGCACATAGTAGTTTATGCTTTATACGCCAACGCCCTTATCTCCTACCTCATTCACAAGGTTGAACAAACCAGATAGTCAGAAGCAGGACCAAAAGAGACGGCCGTCAAACACCCCATCAGCACTAGAACCCAATTGAAAAAGTTATCATATACCTCGTTATCTATGTCGGAGTTTCCCAAAAGCGTTAGTCTATGCGAGTATATATACCTAGGTACTTAAAGCTGGGGAGACTTTGGACATGATGTCTGATATCGTTATCGTGACTCAAAGCCAAGAAAGTAAGTCACTGGAAGACAGAGAACAGTAACTGAAACTTTAGTCATTACTTAGTAAAAAGACAAGAGTACTTTTCAACCTCCTAGCTCCTATATTTTAATTGATCTATTGAGGTCTAGAGGATCTGGAACCTCATTGTGAACGTGTTTTGTTGCCGTGAAACTTTTCTTTGCTGACAAAATACTAGGATACCCGAGCACAGATTTAGCTTCAGACGAACCATAAAGCTTTCTTCTTCTGCAGCCTAGTATTGTTAGTGGCTGATCACTCATTCACTGTTTCCTTTCACAGAGATCACAACAATATACATCTTAATTCACTACCCAACCCACACTCCACCAACCACCCCTCCCGCTTACGAATCCAACGCAAAACACCTCTCACTATTATCGGCATCATTCCCCCACCAATTCGGCATAACGACAATCTTCCCCGCCCCAAAACACAAGAACAGCAACAACATATTAAAATTAAACCCGGTATCAAACGCCGCCGCCAGGATATAATTATACTTGGCCCACAGCTCGTATCGGTATCTAAATGCCCAATGCATGACGACGAAACTGCCGATGAAGCCGGAGAAGTAGCCCGTGGACAGGTTGCCGTAGAAGGTGGAGAGCGCGGAGAAGAAGATGGTGGTGTTCCAGAGGCGGAAGCGCAGGGGTGAGGTCGGGAAGAGCCGGTGGAGACCGTACAGGATGATGGGGCAGAAGAGGCCGGCGAGGAAGCCGTAGGGGAGGGCGCGGAAGGTGGGTTCTTGGAAGAGTTTTACTGGGCCCTGAGGGGTGGGGTTAGTGGGGTAGGTTGGAGGAGGGGAGGGAAGAACGTACGACGAGGACGTATTGTACGGATGTGGTTAGGGTGCTTTGGACGGATTGTCCGGTCCATTGATGTGAAGGGTCTTTGATGGCTCCGGTCAGGTAGTCGAATCTTGTGTTGAGGACCCAGCGGATGACGGCGTAGTTGATGGGGATACCAATTGTGGCACCGAAGACTTGGGAGAAGAATGTTGCTCGAGGTGGGATGTGCATGTAGTGCCCGATTTTCTGGTCTGTTTTCCATCAGTTCAACTCTTGAGACGATCGGATGCACTCTTACCTTGAAGCATGTATTGGGCTCGATACCACGCATCACCCGCGATGGAACTGTAGACTGAAGCGCCTGTTGGGTTCTTGTGTCCGCTCACAGCCTGGATCATGACTCCATACAGAAGCTCATTGGTAGTTCCGATTGGAAGCTGGAAGTTGGAAATGGCGTAAAGCCAACCCAAGGGTGTGACGACAATCGCTCCAGTCCCGATTGCAACGAAGTACGTCCAGATAGGTATATACAACTGTCCTGCGCCTAGCATAGCAATAATGCTGACGAACGAGCACATGAACAGGGCAATATACCACCAGAGAGGAACTTCTTTGTACGCCCGTTGAAGAATGTTGAGTTGATCGGTATACTGGAAATTGATGGTATCGTGGTTCTTATCTCGATTTCGAGCTCGAATCTTGATAATAGCATCACGAATCTGAGGATATCCGAACGTAGCGATCCAAGCTAGAGCCGAGGTGTAAGAAGCGTAGTCGAAGAACATACCCCACAGCATTTGGGTTCCTAGATGCAAGGGACCGTTCTCTTCGTAGGCCGTTTCATTCAAAGTCGCTTGAGGCGTGATCAAGGATGTGAGAGGGTATGTCGAGCCGTTGGCTGCGTTGAGGTTAGTTCATTGCTTGCAGAGAATCAACGGGACGACTCACCTGTCAATACTTTGTTAGACATTAGACCATGTTTATAGCTACCTAAATTACCCCACTTCGCAGCAGGAATGAGGATCCAGCAGTTTAAAACGAAAGCTGCGAAGATGAGGACCTGAGTCCAGAATGGAGTCAAGAACATATTTCCTGCATTACTGAGATTGGAGAGATTGGACCACTATACTCGAAAATTAGCACTTTATCTGCAAGAAGAGTGAAGTCCTTACATCAAAGCTCAAATTCAAGAACCCCATACCACCGAAACCGGACCCAATGAAGTTCGCAGTCGCATTCCGAGGAGCGACCCAGCACAGGAAAGCCATGCTTCCCAACATCGGGAAAACATATTCAGGAAGGAATTGCCAGAGCGTGACAAATCCGAGAACGGACCAGAAGACGATCACTTGTTTTCTAGAAGTAGCATCTGGATGTTCTCTCTGCTTCTTCTGAGTCTCGAACAGTGCGGTCTGGCAAAGACTGCTTAATTAGTATGTGCTTATTTGAGAGAAATCAACTGCTTACGCTTGGAACCTGGCAGAATGTTAGCTAGATGAGGAAGTCAGGGAGAAAAATACTGACCAAGGATACTGCGGATCATAGAGCAAGAATTGTCTCGAGATAGCAGCAAACGAATATCCCGTCACAACAACACTCCACATGAAAACAATTGCCACTCCAGCATTGATCCGCTGCCCGAAAAACAGTTCCGCGATTGAGATTGGTGCGAAAGCCAAATTATACGTCGCACCCGAAGCTGCCGAGATGGTGACCAGAACATGTTCTTTCACACCCCAAGGCGCAGGATTGAGGTTGAACCCCCATTTAGTGAACGGGACTCTGACGTTCCAAGCTGGCAGGACCTTGGCCATCCACATTCCAATATAGTTCGAAGCAATCTGCGTGAAGAAGACCGAGAACGGGATATAGGTTGTACGGTAATGGCTCAATTGCGACATGAACGCTCCGGGAATAACGAACAAGAGAGTCAGGACGAAATACCGAAATGTCAGAGTAGGTAGAGTCGGATCATCTTCCAAGCTGACAATTCGTCGAACACTAGCGGGAATGTCCCTCACAGCGGGATCATCATCTGCGAACGCACTCTCTGAGGAAGCAGAGGACGCTCCAGGAACGACTTTTTCCTCCCCAACCTCCACAGTCGAATTTTTCAGATCATTCTTCTCAATTGCATCCTCGCTTTGGGTGATGAAGTCGATGTTATCCTGATCCAGCGCCGTCGTGCGAACATCTTGACCGTCGCGTCGCGGGAGCAAGGACTTGATCAATCTGGAAGCCATAGTGCAACTCGCCAGCGTATCCGTTCGCGAACGCGAGATGGAATTTTCGGGGACAGGCCTTTATACACGGAGTCAGAAATTGTGCATCCATGTACGTACAGCCCCTTACCATGTTACTGCACGCTATATATAAGATGAAGCACGCAATAAGATCGTCAATCCTCCTCTCTCTTCCCTTGACAAAATATTTTCAATATTTTGCTAGGGACCTTCTACTTTGAGCCAAGCACCCGCATCGGGCCGTAAGTGAAAAACATAGTTAGATTTTGCCACGGTGTTGCAGCTGTGTTGTCTTGGCACAGGTTTGCTTCTGAGGTGATATTTGTGTTAAAACCACAGCTCATTTGGGTTCAATATGGGAGGTTGCATGCAGATCCAACGGACGGTTGTGGTTGCAGCGGCGTGGCGAGGGGACCAATCAACGGGAATGGGGGCGTTGGAGGGTAAACTTCCGATCCGGGACTTGATGCGGGGTCCGGTACTCGGAGTGAGGATATAGAGACAACATGAAGCATCGAGACGTAGTTTTTCAATCTTCCTGCGAAAGAGCAAGCTGGAAATGAAAAAGCCATCGAGACAAAGCGGAATGCAGCTCTTCACGAGAATAGAAACCAACGGAAAAGATCTCGACATGACCTGTCGCTCAAAATCAAAAGCTAGAACATCTTCTCGAGTTGCATTGCATGCGGCGCGGTCCTTGGCAGTGCACAGACAGACATCCATACAAAACGCTCCAGCATAACTGGACAATATAAAAGAAGCATGATCTAGAGATAGATCCGCGCATGGAAGCACGAGTCTCGCCTCATTACACCAACAGATAAGGAATAAACCCCATGATCCTTCGTACTCTATGGTAAACAAGATTCAGCCGTGGAACCGAATCATGCGGTGAGATCCCGATAACCTCAATCGGGGGCCAAACTGTCGGGAAGGTATCAAATGAAGATACTCACGGATACCTAGGTGCAAGGTTCTTATCTGATCACTTGATCAAGAGAGGTCAGAACGAATCCAGGATGCAGTGAGATACCAATAACCCAAATTGTCGGGAACGTTTTCGAATCAAAATACCCAAGAGTATTGAGTTTTCATGTAAGTCCACGCGAGAACGGAGCGCATGCAGTAAGAAGCCCAGAACCCTAGAACTCGCAAGGAGGTGGAACTCTCGGAAGAGTCCTCAAATGAAGGCAGATAATCTGGAGCATGTGGTTCTTATGTGGACTCCTGGGTCAGAAGTGGTAGGGCAAGACGATGGTTGGGGCGAAAAGTGAATGTGGAGATGACTGACTTGCATTAAGAGGTGTCGATCTGCCTTAAGGCAGATCGTGCTGACTAATCTAAGACTAGGGCTAGGACTAGCTAATCTAGGACTAGTTATGCTACAATGGTGCTGTCTATGCAGTAAGTTGCTAATCAAGAAGAGACTCAAAAGTCGTAGACGCTAGAAGCCAAGATATAAAAGTTATTATGTGATTTAGTTGTTCGAGGAAGCCAAAATGAATGAATTATCTATAATAAATTAAGAACGCCCGTCTTAAGTCGATCCTATCACAGTATATGTATATGTTTTCTGGAGCTCTTGCTTAGCAAACGAGCATGATCAGTATAAA
Organism: Mollisia scopiformis; assembly: GCF_001500285.1. Classification (NCBI taxonomy): domain Eukaryota; kingdom Fungi; phylum Ascomycota; class Leotiomycetes; order Helotiales; family Mollisiaceae; genus Mollisia; species Mollisia scopiformis. The sequence goes on from NW_017263607.1 coordinate 339,865, forward strand.
TGCGGTCACGTGTGGCGCCACTAGCGCACCTACCTTCTTGGTACCTAAGTAGCTTCTTTCTCTCTCTCGCCCTCTTCTCTCTTCACTCACCAAAACATACACCTCGAACAGACTCGAACAGACTCGAACCATATGCCGAGACCGTCACCGATGAGCCAGGCAACTTGAACAATTGAGACTGCCACGTTTCTGGGGGCTGAGGGAGAGGGCAAGGATGGCACGTCCCCGTTGCACATCATCACAGCCTCGTCGTCGCTCTGCTCTATGTAGGCGCCCTTCCTTCACGATGCTCTCTTCACCATGCATACACCATGGCGGAAGCCTTCGCAGCTCTCAATATTGCAGCGAACATCGCCCAATTTGTCGACTATGCAAAACAGCTCATATCCAGCAGCAAGGAAATCTACAGTTCGCTAGACGGGGCGCGAGACGAATACAAGGCTCTCAAAGTTATCATCGAAGATATCAAGACCGCCAACGATGAACTTCACCCAAGGTCCAGTCCCAGTCCATCGACCGACGAAGTACGGTTTCGCAAGCTGGCAGCAGAGTGCGAGCCTTTGGCAGACAAGCTCCTCGCTATCCTGAAGGATTTAGAAGTCGCTTCGGATGCCCGATTTCGCAGACTGCAGACGATGCGCCAAACAATCAGGGGTGCAGCGAAGAAGAAAGACGTACAAGACCTCCAGCGTAGGTTAGTGGCCATTGATGTGAAGCTACACGAGGCGGCAACGATACTACTTCAGAAGTAAGTGTGAAATTGTGCGTGGCCTTGACGAAGCAGGAGCTCATGGTACTCGGCCTAGGAAGCACTATAATGGTATTACATCTGCGATCAACACCCTTACCCAAACGAACGAGCGTTTGAAAATGAACACAAATCTCGCTCTCGAAGAAATGCGACTAGATCTTGTGCGGACTTTGGAGAGACAGGAACATCGAGTCAAGAAGGAACAACAAACTAGAATCGAGAATCTGTTTGAAGAATTGCGCAAACTTGCAAATGCAGGTCAAGAGATGACGCAACAGCAGGCCATACTCCGAACTCTCCTCTTCGAGGAGATGGAACAGCGCCAGGAGACGATCCAGGACGCACATAAAGCTACACTCGACTGGATGTTTAAGCCTGACAAGGAGAAGTTTGTTGAGTGGTTGGAAGCCGAGAGGGGAATTTATTGGGTGAGAGGAAAAGTTCGTGGGCTTCCATGCATTTATAGAACGGAGTACTGACTGTTGAAGGCGGGGAGTGGAAAGTCTACACTGATGAAGTACATATGCAACCATGAGACTACTCTTAAGACTCTTCGACGATGGGCTGGGACGAAGCAGCTATTCACCGCTAGCTTTTTCTTCTGGAATTCGGGATATCCAATGCAAAAATCGCAAATTGGACTGCTGCGAAGCTTACTGTATCAGGTACTTCGTGCCTGTCCAGCATTAATAATGGAGGTGTGCCCCTCGAAACTCCTCATGGAGCCTTGGAAGAGAACAGAGCTTTTCGAAGTTCTGGAGAAAGTCTCAAAACAAGCTACACTGCCTGCAAAGTTCTGCTTTTTCGTGGATGGCCTCGACGAGTACGAAGGCGACGACGAGGATATCATTGCCCTACTTCAAGACCTTGCCTCGTCTCCAAGCGTTAAGATCTGTGTTTCGAGTCGTCCCTGGAATGCCTTCCTAGACGCCTTCGATGACTCGGGATGGAAGCTAGTTTTGGAAGACCTCACCAGAAACGATATGTGCGAGTATGTGCAAACAATGCTTGCTCAAAATGAAATATACCGCAAAATGAGCATGGAAGACCCACGCTGCAAGACCCTTATACCGCAGATCGCGCAAAAAGCTCAAGGCGTCTGGCTCTGGGTATATCTCGTCGTTCGTGATCTGCTACGAGATTTGAAAGGAGGCGAAGAATTCCCACTTCTACAGCGGCGACTAGATAGTTTCCCGAACGAGGTAAGTCATAACCTCTCAGATAACCATTCATAGCTTTGCATCTGTCGCGCTCCGTGACTAGTGTACACATCCTTGGGAGATATTGTATGGCCACGCGATTTTATTATTCAATGGAAAAGCTGATATGAATCTCGGGGCTTAAGCTAGAGAAATATTTTGAGAATATTATTAGCCGCATCGACAAGATACACAGAGAAGAAACCGCGCGAATCTTCTTGGTAGCGGTGACAGTGATACAGCCGCTGCCAATTTTTTACTTACATTGCCTCGCCGCGGAAATTATCGATAAAGACTACGCCATTCATATGGACATTGAGCAAACTTCCGCCGGAGACGTGATTCGGACGAAAAAGAAGTGGAAAAAACTTCTGAACAGTCGATGTAGAGATCTGCTCGAAGCTGATGGTCTCTGTGACCGCGATGATCTCCCTTGCCTCGACGGCAAGGTTAACTTCTTACACCGAACTGTTAGTGATTTCTTGCGGAGTAACTACCTCGAGGAGCTGCGAAGTCGTGCCGGGGAAGAGTTCGACGCTAGATCCTCGTTGTGCAAGATCATAATTGCTCTAAGCAAAGTTTCAGCGGACATGATTGGTCAGCGCAACTCTGGCAATTACAGTGAGAATATACCGGCTTTCGATTTAGTTGACGAAATGTTATTATATGCCAAAGATTACGAGAGGACGGAAGCCTTGTCAATGACAGTTCTTCTAGATGAGTTGGATCGCGTCAATACAATTAGGGCTGGCGGCGCCGGCAACCATGGCCATTGGACCAATAATAGAAAAGCTGGGATTCCAGAGTACGATAGGTGTACCTTTCTAGCTCTGACCGTCCAAATGGGGTTGCGACGATACGTAAGGGAGAAGCTAGAGTCGAACAAAATGCTCATAGCCCACAAACGTGGCCGCCCCCTACTTGACTATGCATGCAGGCCCGTGATGGATTCTCGGCTACTTTCTCAGCTTGGGAAGGATAATGTTTTAGATCCTCGCATGGTGTGTCTATTGCTCGAGTATGGATCGGATCCCAATCAACGAGTAGAGATCTATTCCGAAGGCACTATCTGGAGACTTTTTATTATCGGCTGCGACGCTCAGAAGAGAGGACCTGTCCGTTCATCCACCCAAATTGACATGTGGTATGAAATCATTGAGCTCATGATCGACCACGGAGCAAATCCCGACGCGAATGTTCAGACGGTGAAAGACCACGACGGCTACGACGACCAGAAGAGGGTCGTAATGATGACCATACAGCCGATGCTGGAGTCTATTTTTGGGACTGATAGGGCCGCACGCCTTGCTTCCCGGATGAAGGAAGTCGCCCAGCGTAATCGCCCTCCACCTTCGCTCTTGCGCAGATTACTCGGATGGACATGAAGCGAACGACTCAGCATGCGTTGGGGGTACAACTCAGCATCTAGCCTTCATTCTGGATGGATCCTTGAGGAAGAGAAAGGGAGATAGCCCAGCGAGCGATGATGTTGGCAATCAGAGATCGGAGGAGAGACGATGAACTGCAGATGAGTGTGGATTTCTACAAGCGCCCCGCAAGTTTGTAAACTTGATCTACGTTGGGGCGATTCTCATGTTTGGGTAAAAGATGTGGCTGAGGAGCGTGAATGAGTGTTTTTATAAGTTCTGAGGAAGTGAAGCCTAGGATGTATGCTCGAAACTAGAATAGTAGGAGGGGACGCGACGAAGGGACCGCTTTTGCAGTACAGTCTTTTTTCTTTCTTTTTTTTCCCTACCAAGCTAAACGACACGTGACGTGATAAACAGCCTGGAATGCATTGCTAGCATATAAAGACTAAGTATGTATGTAAATTATGAATAAACAAAGCGTAAAACAAAGAAATTGTCAGGCTCTCAAAGCTATCAAAAGTATCAAAGTAATCTTTGACAAGATTTCGGGCAATGGGGACGGTAGTACCCCTCTAGTAAACGCTTGGTAGGGGTTTCGGCAAGTTGCCAAATTCAAGTCCAAAGATTCAGTAGGGTAGTTGGTTGATATTGCTTATGAAGTATTGCTGGGCATGGGACATTCAAGAAAATATTATTCATGATACCCAGAAATATATAGTCCTCAAATAATTTCACGCGAGAATGCATCCAGAGCTCAGTCAAAGTAACAAGAACCCCATCACATAACTTGGAGACCACTGTCGGAAACGATTTAGGATTACAGAAGCATATCATGTGACCATCCTCTTCAAGAAAGCATCTCCTTAACCGTCTCTTCAACAGACTTCGGCCCAATCCCCTTCTCAGCCAAAATCTCCTCTAGCGTCGGATCAGAAATATCGCATTCTCCCTTCTCCAATGCCCCATAAGTACTACTCCACCACTCAACAGCATCCCTCTCCCTCTCCCTCCCAACATACTCCTCCACATACTCCTCCCTCCCCACAACCTTCACTTCTACCTCTCTCCCCCTGCACTTCCCCACTACCCCAGCAATCTCCCTCAAACTCCTCTTCTCCCCACTACACAAAACTACCGTCTTCCCCTTCCATCTCCCCCTCCCATCCGCCAAAATAACCGCGTTCCCAACCCCTAAATCAGCAATCCCCGTCCAGCTCACCTTCCCATCTCCCGCAACCACAATCTCGCTCCTCTCATCCCTTCCTTCGACGTCGAAATAACCCAGATAAAGCGGCCAGGACTCGTTATACAGTCCTTCTCTGATAATCGTATACTCCACCTCTCCCTTCTCCTTCAGACTTTTCAAAAATTCCTCCGTCCGTAAATGCGCCCTCATTACGCCTGCCTCGCTCTCATCCCCGAACGCGAGGGAGGTGTACACGATTTCTTTCACACCAGCCGAGATAGCGGTGCGGATGGTGGCTATATGCACGCTCTCGCGGCCGCCTTTCGCGGCGTCGGAGAAATCGAGGGATATTTCGGGGGTGGAGACTAGGAAGAGTTTTGTGATTCCGGAGAATGAGGAGGGGGACGGAGAGGAGAAGTTGAAGGGGCGGGTTTGGATGCCGAGATCGCGGTAGGGGGTCAGTTTTGGGGAGGTGAGGGGCGTGGAGGTTAGGATTATTAGTTGGGAGGGGGGGAGGAGGGAGTGCGTGAGGAGGGCGGAGAGGGTTGCGTGGCCAAGTTTGCCGGTTGTTGAGGTTAGGGCGAGCATTTTTGGGGGAAAGAGAGCGGGATGGGGTTTGGGGATGTGGTGAGGATGTGGTTATGGAGGGAAGTTTTATATGAGATGCTTAATAATTGCTCGACGAGGACTACGTCATTGATGTGGTTGTTGAAGATCAGAAATGTTGAGAAGGGCAAAAAGAGATAAACTTTCAGCTAAGACTTAACTTTTAAATAATCGTGGATTGAGGCTGAAGGGTGGCATGAGATGCATGTCGGTACGCACTAGCGCTTGAAGCTTTCGGCGTTAAGCAGACTTGCTGAGAAAGCAGAACACCAAGATTCTTCCAATTCCTGAAATGAGGAGGTTTAGAACTCTTGGCGGATGGAGATCAGTGAGTCTTATATGATCCAAAGAGAAGTTCGAAATGATTCACAGGTGGATTGTACAGCATCTGGGGGTGAGAGGACGTCTTATCTCCGACGCAATATCTGAAGCTTCATTCTTTGCAAATTAACACATCAACACCCATTTGCTTGATCGCTAGAGAGGGTATACTTCGCTGCAATTCCCAATACACCAAGCTCCAAATTCACAACAATTGGTAATCACATTATTTGCGTGCCGAACATACCGAACACTCGCTGCCATCGTTCGCCAGGACCTGCATTTGCTTTTGCAGGATCTTCTTCGTCGACCTTGACACCATATTGCTTGATACAGCAGGTGAAAGCTTTGTTTTTCGGCGTCAAGTTAGCGTCTGCTTTGCTTCCTGCCCCAATACCATTTACTGTCATTGGAACATTGGGATCTCGTTCCTGTAAAACTCCAGAGGCAGATTTCTTGGATTTCAACCGTCCGGTATTCCCCATCTCGTCATCGCTATCGAGATCAGGTTGTCCACCAGCTTTGTGAGCCGGCGATGAAACAGAGGAATCAAAGGACGACGCTGGCGGATCCTCCTTCCCTTTTGCGGACAGGTTCGGTAGTGTAGAGGACTTGCGCTCTTCTAAGTCACCCCAGAGTTTGAACATTTGCTCTTTCAGAGAGGCAAGAAGTTCTGGGTTTCGACGAAGGCTACAAGAGATCAGTATTTGCATACTGAGATAATTGATGTTTGCTTACTTTGCCGCATTATCATCTAGATTCAGTAGACACTGTGCATCATGGTTGCTGACCATTAACCACAAGCGTCCTTGGGAGTCCTTGGAATCTACGTCTTCGACTTGGAGTGAAAATCTCCACTCCCACTTCTTCTCAGCGAAGCCTTTTCCACTACGGAAGGTTCGCATGTCTTCTTCCAGGTCTGTATCTTCGCCTCCACTATAGTCGGACAATATATCCATGTCGCTGGGTCTGCGGCCCACTGCGAAGTCCTCAAGTCTATTTGGAAAGTAGTCGACGACTCTCACATTCGCCTTATATTTGCATACGGTAAACGGTGAGAGGACGCCGTCGCTCTTTTCTTCTTTCAAAAGAGGTAACGGTTCCAGAATCTGTTTGAGCGGCAGGATTGGTTGGTCGGGGAAAGTACTGCGGACTTAATACTTGTTAGTGAAAGATACAGAGACAGGGAGCAACACTCACTGTTGTCATTGAGATCTAGCCGCGTTGCAGATTTGGCGTCCGCTTCTGCAGCTTTCTTTTTAGCCAACTCACGCATTTCCTTCCGACGTTTCTTGCTGTTGCCTTTCGACAGTTCTTCTTCATTCTTCCGTTTCAATCCTGCACCAGAAGCTTCGTCAAGAATGTTTTGTTTTTGCTTTTCGAATTTCTTCCACCACTCAACTCTGCGCCGAACTGCTTCTTTCCATCTGGTGTCATTCTGATCTGGATCCTCGGCTTGTTCCATGACTTTGACTTGTATCTTGCCCTCAAATCGATGCGTGTCACCACGTAAGAAGCCTTCTAGGAGTCCTCCTATGTTTCCGAACTTGATTTGAACGTTGCTCAAAAGAACCCATTGGTTAACTTCGATTTCGTCTTGCACAAAAGCAGCATGAGCATCATAAAGAGTCAGTTGGATGGTCATCTTTCCGAAAGGGCCGGGCCACGCTTTAGATTCCTTGCTTTTGGTCTTTGTGTATCCATACTCATCACCTTCTCGAACAGCAGCATTCGCGTCTTCGCCCCAGGCGTAGTTGTAGAATTTGGAATTAGCAGTGTAATCCGAGAGATACAAGGTAACTCTGTCTCCAGATCCGTACACCTTGATGACCTGACCTAAGATATTGTAAAACCTCTCCGGCTCCACGTCTTTTAGCAAGCTGAACTTGTCTCGAGACCTCATCGCTTCCTTAGTCTTCCTTTCGAATTCGTGGTCGGAGGGCAAGTCCATTTCATTCGAGTGATGATTGGCTTCAATCACATATCGTGTTTCGATATCATTGGGTATTTTGCCTTTACCAGAATCGTACCGATAAGAGGTCCATGGAGGTCCCATCGCTCCTCCTGGTAATATTGGGTTCTTGCACGATAGGAAATGAAATTCCGAAGCCTTGTTTGCCATCAGAGACACGCTTCCAGACCACATTTGAAGCTAGTGCATGGTTAGAAAGAATATCCTGTGGTTAGAACACACTTGCCTTGGCTTTTCGAAGGAGAACTATGTCTCTAGCAGCAAGCACAGCTGGCATGCTTTTCAAAGGCCAGAAAATGATGATCTTTAGGCCATGCATCTCGAACTGGGTAGATTGATCTAAGATCTCCAAAGTGCACTTGTAATCTGATCATACGTGAGCTAGATAGCTTATTCTTGGGCAATCTTGACTGACCAGAGCCCCTCGTTTGAACTGGTGGTTGGAAGTCTTTAATGAAACCGATGACATTGACCATGGCACCGGCCTTGATGGTTTCGCTTGGCATATTATTGATCTCTTCAATGGATTTAAAATCTGGAGGTAGCGGCAACGCCGACGAGTCAGGAGTGCTCGTCATGGTAAAGACAGTTGCGTCGTTTGATGTGAAAACACCGCGTTGAAAGCTTGATACGTTAAGGTTTTATACTTTCAAAAGACTGGCATCACGACAGTCGTGAAAACATTAAGGACGATTCTAGCGAAAAGTTCCAAGCACAGCCGGACATACTGTTGCTTGTGTTCGACTCAATGCATGCCTTTCACAGCATCAAACGCGCTTCTGGAAAGGGAGACGCGACTTGCGCTACGCAGGCATCTACCCCACTAAACTGTTAGTCAGCAGGCTAAATCACGTGTAGCCGCCTGCAAGCGTCAAGCGCGAAGCCTTTTGCCTTTGAGCTCTCCAAATCCCTCCACCATCCTTCATATTCCACTCGTCTACAACAAACACAACACTCCATTCCAGGTTCTGATCACATTCGATTGATCAACCTGCGTATCTTCTTGATCGTATCCAAAGCGCATACTTCCATACCGCAAACATGGCCGACCGCTACATCCCAGAGCATCGTCGCACTGGCTTCAAGGCAAAGAACACCTTCAAGCCTGAAGAGTTGAGACGTCGTAGAGAGGAGCAACAGGTGGAGATTAGAAAGGCAAAGCGTGAAGAGAACTTGGCCAAGAGACGTGGTATCGCAGGCAGCGACCGTCCTGGAGCTTCCCTTGGCGCAGAGGCTGACAGCGACGATGATACTGTTCCCACTGAGAGTCAGGTATGTCGATCACTTTTATGCAACTTTTACGCAATAGCAAGATTGTTCCCTTCCACCTTCATGCGACCACGGAGTCTGCGCCCAGTACTGAGTTTGTGATTGACTAACCCGCGTCTCTATTCACCTCGTGGTGGGGTAGTTGATTGCGAATTATTTATTTTCGCTTGTGGGGAGGGAGTACCCGCGGGCGAACGTTCCACTCTTCTGAACCCCAGCAGACCAGCACCACTTTCCCAAAAGTTATGGAGATCATACGAGCGAATGCTAATCTCCGTGTCATGTCTAGTTGAACGAGGACCTCCCTCAAATGGTACAAGGTGTATTCTCTGAACAAATCGACCTCCAAATTCAAGCTACGACAAAGTTCCGAAAGCTCCTGTCGAAAGAGCGTAACCCGCCCATTGAAGAGGTCATCAAGACCGGTGTCGTCAGCCGATTCGTTACATTCCTTCGATCTCCTCATACCCTTGTCCAATTCGAGGCTGCTTGGGCTCTTACCAACATTGCTTCTGGTTCGGCGCAACAAACTCAGGTTGTTATTGAGGCCGGAGCTGTCCCCATCTTCGTTGAGTTGCTTGCAAGCCATGAGCCGGATGTCAGAGAGCAGGCTGTTTGGGCCCTGGGAAACATTGCAGGAGACAGCCCGTCGTGCCGAGACTATGTTTTGAGCTGTGGTGCTCTCAAGCCATTGTTGAACCTCTTGGGTGACAGCAGAAAGCTGAGCATGCTGCGCAATGCTACCTGGACTCTTAGTAACTTCTGCCGTGGCAAGACACCTCAACCAGACTGGAATACCGTGAGTGATTTCCCCGCTTTATACAGTTAAAAGGCTTACAGTTTCAGCAGATCCTTCCCGCTCTCCCCGTTTTGGCTAAGCTTGTCTATTCTTTGGATGATGAAGTTCTGATCGATGCCTGCTGGGCTATTTCATATCTGTCCGACGGAGCCAATGACAAAATCCAAGCCGTTATTGAAGCTGGTATTCCTCGTCGCCTTGTCGAGTTGCTTATGCACGCTTCTACGTCAGTTCAGACCCCGGCTCTGCGATCCGTTGGTAACATTGTCACTGGAGATGATGTTCAGACTCAGGTTATCATCAACTGTGGTGCACTTCCTGCTCTCCTGTCCCTCTTGAGCTCTGGAAAGGACGGCATCCGTAAGGAGGCTTGTTGGACCATCTCCAACATCACTGCTGGCAACTCCACCCAAATCCAAGCTGTGATCGATGCCAACATTATCCCTCCTCTGATCCATCTTCTTTCGAATGGCGACTTGAAGACTCGCAAGGAGGCTTGCTGGGCTATTTCTAACGCCACGTCTGGAGGCCTTCAAAAGCCAGAGCAAATCCGATATCTCGTCAACCAAGGATGTATTAAGCCACTGTGTGACCTCCTTGCCTGCCCTGACAACAAGATCATTCAAGTCGCCTTGGATGGTCTTGAGAATATTCTCAAGGTCGGTGAGATGGACAAGGATGCAGCTGGTGAGGGACAAGAGAACATCAACCGATATGCTCTGTTCATTGAGGAATGCCACGGAATGGAGAAGATTCACGATTGCCAGACCAATGCCAATGAGGAAATTTACATGAAGGCTTATAACATGATTGAGAAGTACTTCTCGGACGAGGAAGATATTGACGAGCAGGGAACATCGACACTCGAGAACCCTACTGGTAATTTCGGCTTCCAAGCCCCTCAATCTGGGTTCAACTTTGGTGGCACCACCAATAACGACTCCATGGATATGTGAGCTATTGGCGGTTCCATACCTCACGACCTGCCCTAGCGCGCCCTTCCCCTTTGAGTCTACGCATCATAAAGCATTATAATACAAATTGCCCCCGCTGGTACCGATTTGGGATCCAGCACTGCACCGTCGCCCTCCCCAGCACCTCCAGCACAAAATCCAACCCACCCACGTCCCCTGCGAAAAGAAAGCCGTCCCCGATGTGTCCAACGATTAGCGAAAGATTCACCGTCATGTATTTCCTTGTTGTTCAACCTCCACCCCCCCGGCACATCACACAAACGGCGTTTTCTGAGACACAGTTCTTTGTTTTGCGAAATGAATGTGGAGGAGAAGAGACGAGATATGGTAGCTTGAAAGCTCCTGATCTTGGGAGTAACGCGTAGTCATGGTATTTACAAGTTTTGAGCGTGTGGGCTTGAAAGCTCCTCCTCTGATTGCGAATTGATGGAGATGATTGATGAGTGAGCATGAGGTGGCTCTCGTTCGTTCGTGGATTAGATGATTCTTCTTCTAGCCAATGGATGGAAATCAAAATCATGTGTTTGTGTGCGTGCTATGTGACTGGTGAAATACTATGTAACAGCTGATTCGTAAAATCTTCGATTCATATCTCACCCCTTCTGCCCATCACGCAGAAGCAACAACCTCCCTAACCTCCTCCTTCCCCTCCCCATCCCGATACATCCCCAAATACGTAGCCCTCAACCGACTCATCAAATGCTCCTCGGCCGTCATCCCCTCGACGGTCTTCTGCTCGCCCTTCCCCGCTAATTCCTGCACCCGCTCGCTAGGCACGGGCTCTAACACTGTGCTCCCCAGGGGATGGCCGAAATACGCGATGCTGTAGCGGTCGGTGGCGGGTGAGGAGTAGGTTGAGCTGGTGGAGGGGAAGATTACGCGGTGGACGGTCGATTTGAAGAGGTTGTTTGTCCAGTAGGAGAGGAGATCGCCGATGTTTACTAGGATTGGTGGGGAGGGGTCGGTGGTGGTTGTGGGTGGGGAGACAGGGACGGGCGTCCAAGAGGCGGTGTTGGTGTAGTTGTGGGAGTCCACTAGAGTTTGTCAGTAGGGGATGGAAAGGATGGATGGAAAGGGAGCGTACTGCTTGATGGAGGAATGATTTCTAAACCTGGTTGACCGGGTCGTTGGAATAAGAGGGTGATGGAACCGTAGTCTGTGTGAGCGCCGGCACGGATGTCGACTGAGGGGTGGAAATCCGAGTCTGGTGGGAGGGGAGGGTAGTGGAGCAGTCGTAGGGTACAAGGTGAGGGGCCGGCACCGATATGGCGAGAAGAGAACCAGTCTGGACCGCCGGAGGAGGGGTCTACCTGTACTGGTGTTAGAGTTGTAGAAGGTTGAGGGACAGGAGGGGGAGTACTTCTAGTCCAATGGCAAAGAGAACTAGGATCTTGATCATAAGGCCATGGCAGTATTTTTGAAATTGGTCGATTTCTGCTTCTCGAGCTGCAAAGGATGGAGGAAGTGGTTGTTGAGCTTTGCCGTCGACGAATTCGCCCAGGTTCATTGCTCTGAAGAGAATAAGTGGGGTTCAAAAGATGAAGGTTTTGGTGAAACATACTCTTTGAAATCACCTCTCTGGAAAGTAAGTCAGCAAGCGTTGAGAGGTTAAGAAAGGTGTAATTACTTTTTGGTTCTTGGTATCCAGTGTCTCAGCATGCATGCCGACCCATCCTCGGTTCTGGGCATAGGTCAGTCAAGAAGTGGTGCTTCCGAAGTTCTAGGTCATACATTTTCTTGGATCTTGCATGGCTGTTTCACTTCTAAAGGGGAGGTGAAGAATTCTTTTGACTAGAGAGAGTGTTAGCATCTATGATAACGAGAGTAGCTGAATTATATACCAAATCGAAGATGCTGTCTATTGCTTCAATAGGTATGTCTTTTCCCAGGTTCTTGATGTATACGAATCCATAAGTGGCAGCAGCATCGACAAGCTGTTTTGCAACTTCTTTCTGTGGAAGTGATCCTGAAATATCTATGACAGGAATCAAACCACTTGTGCCGTTCGTTACTGTCATGATTGCAAGTACTGTTCAAAAGTAGAAGATGTTTTGGCTGACAGGTAAGACATAGGGAGGCTGATAAGGGCAGCGGAGACGGCCGATGGGTTTATCGAGAATCACGTGCAAAGTCATGATGTAAACCCTTGATCCCTGCAGACGCTAAGCCCCACTGAGATCTCCCAACCGTGCCTGGAGAAGCTCGAGGTTCACAAAGCACGACGATCTCAGAAATATTTGTCCTCACTCTCACCACCAGCTTCAACTTTAGCACCAATATTCACTCACCTTCGCATTTGCCTCCACAATCGCTATCTACCTCATTGCCTCTAAAATCTCAGCTCTACATCATCTCCAAAAACTAAATTCCAATAAGAAACCCATCCCACAATCAATTCGTCCCTCCAGCCTCCTGTCAATTTTGGTTAAGGCCAAGTGAGTCGCACTTGCCATTTTGACCACAAATTTCGAAGTTGAGCGGATCCAGAAAGAGCACCTCAATTTCAGCAATACGCAGTTCAGCTTTGGGTAGCTGCATACGCTCTTGCCAAAATGCCTCGTAAGTGAACAACTTTCATTCTTCTCCCCGCCGCCCCTCCACGACAACACAATACACACTGCTTGCGCACTGCAAACCACAATGGCGGCACGAGAACGACAGCGCACGATGGAATATATCGCGGATTTCAAAGAACCCTACGTCCCAATCGAACAAGTTCAGACGCCCACGATGCCAGGACTGCTGAGAAACTTCAAAGCACCCTATGAACCTCTCCTCCTCATGAACTCCTCTACCATGGAGTTCTACCCACCATCCAATCCGATGCCTCTTCCATCTCCTGGATCTGCAGAAGCTATGTTACCTACTATCATGATCCCATATGCGTTCCCAGGCGCTCCGATACCCCCAGTTCCGCAAGAATACCCACAGTGGACAATCGATGCACAAGGCAAGAAGAAGAACTGCTACGAACTGCTCATGGACCGATTGGAGCGCGATCACGCTGGCGCCCTCTCCGAGGAGTTCCACGCCTATGCCAAAGGACAGGGTCACAGGATTGAAATCATGCTTGCGGAACGTGGTACAAAGAGAAATTACCCATATGCTAACCTCGATCATACAGTCCAAGAGAGTGATTTTTCTGTTGGCTCAAACATCTAGTAAGCTTCTCATACCCCGCCTCTTCATAACTACATCTAACATACCCATAGCTCTACACCTTTCTCCGATCTAGAAAATGCTGTCCTTGGTGTCGAAGCTACCTCATATCTACAACACATGCTCGATGATCCTCCCACTCACGAACCATTGCTCGCTGCCCTTGGCGGAGATCCCATAGCTCTGAAATCGCACATCGAGAAGGATTTAGATCAATGGAAGGAGAACAGGATCAGACCTTTATTTGTCTTTGATGGGCAATCTGTCGTTGGCAAGGAGGAGATGGCTCTTCGTCATGCTCGCGCAGCTTTGAACAAGACACAAAAGGCTTGGGATATGTATAGCAAGAACCAACCAGAAGATGCTGTTAGAGCTTTTGGTGCTTCAGGTAAGCTCGTTTCCTGTGCGAGAAATTCTTGCTCACAGTATTCAGGTTCCGTACGAGCACAAGATCTTTACAGATTACTGCAAGAAGTTTTGTCTGAGCGAAACATGGAGTTCATAATTGCACCATTCAGTGCTTGTGCGCAGCTGGCATACTTGGACAAACTTGAGACCCAATACATTGATGGCATCATGGGTTCAAAGGAGCTACTTCTCTACGACATCCACGACAGCATGTTCAACCCACCGACCTCTGCCGACTGGGAGAAAAAGATGTTCACTGGAATCATCAGATCTGACCTAGCCGCAAAACTCAACACTACTCCCGAGATGCTTGCTGACGCCCTCCTCATGGTCGGCACATCCTTCCTTTCGCCATTTCCACCTCTTCAAGTCGAAAGCATCATCTCCTCACAACCATATACCCTCACAGATGCTATCAACCTCTTGAGAACCTCAGACAAATCTGTCCAAAACACGTGTGTTTCATTCCACGACATTCTCGAAAAACGAGACCCCGACTGGTTGGATAAGTTCCGCAAAGCAAAGATGGCTGTCAAGCATTGCATCACAGTGGATGAGAAAGGAAATATCTCAATTCGAGAATACGATAACCTCACTAATGATAACCACCTCTACCTTGGTCTGCAACTCCCAGCAGAGCTCTACCACTATCTTTCAAAGGCTTTGATTGGTCCTAGAATCATGAACTGCTTCGTTCATCGGGAACTGATCGTTCTTCCTACCTTGGATGGTGTCATCTCAGACGAGTACAAGAAATTGGTCTCGCGAGATTTGGTACCACTGAAAGAGACGACAGCTGCGTTGATTTCCTCTCGAATCCACCGGGCTATCCAGCATTACGAGATTGTGATGAAATTCTGGTTCGATGACGGTCTTAAGCAGACACTTGTCCACAGGAATCTCCAACCACAGACAAACCAGAGAGTGGACACATGGGGCATGAAGAGTGCAGACCTGAATAGTCTAAGCGCCACTTTGAATGTGACTCCTGGAACATTCTCATTCGCCGTGTTCTCCCTGCAGGATCCTGAGAACCGTGCCAAGACATTCAGGAAACCAGATATGATACTTGATGGCAAATCTGAGATTTCAGCGAGTGTCTTATGGCGACTGCTGCATCTTCGAGGCTACATAAATGATCAACATGAGTTGACTCCATTCGGAAAAGGACTTGCTGCAATATTGAAGTCAATCGGGCCCACTATCAAAGCACATAAGGACATTCATCACATCGAAGAAGCAGCTTTCCTTGCGGTAGAGCTGATCCGATTCGAAGTTCTTAACGCACGTAATCGACATAATGACTTGATCGGTGGTGCTTTGCGAGGCTCAGATGAAGACAAGGCTAACTGCATTCTCATCGGTCGGACTGCATGTCTCCTCAAGTTACGCCACGCAAGTATCGGCTACACTGGACCTCTCAGCAAGAACTTCCTCTCCTTCCACTCTATCATCAAAGCAGTTCGTGAGACGGATAGAGATCTCCTCGAAGCCGCTCTTGCATCAATGTTGTTGAACGCTCAAGCTGTTCGTCCCGTTCATGACTGTGATCGTCTAGGCCGAAGGTAAGACTTGCTCTCAAATTCCTCTTGCATCTATGCTAACAACTTATAGCTTACCTCTTTGTACCGATGTCGATACCAGTCTTGGAATCGCTGTCAAGACATACCTCGACGACTTCTACAAGGTTGATTGGACTCCCGAAGAACGCGAGAGTAATAAGTCGCAGTATGTTGAGAGGTATCTCCCACATAGTGTCAACTTCCCAGAAGATCTTGACGTCGCTTTCAACTTCTTCGATGCAGTCTGTGCTGGAGTAGAACAACTAGGAGATGAGATGAATCCGACAGACAAATCTGCTTGGGTCAGTGCTAAGGCGTATCTCGACCTACGAAGATAGATATATCCCGGGTTGGGCGGCTTTCATTTGCAGGATTCTTCCATGGACTTCATCGCCACTTGATTGGATCAGCATAATTATGATGGATACTCATCTTCCTTCATAGTTACTATGTCCCAACCATGAAGTCTTGAGGTCGGTGTAGCTTGTGGCTGCTACTGATCTTATGCGGGAGGTTCATCACTTTAGAATTACTATACAGAATAAAGTTCGTCAACCCATAATCCTCTTGTCCCTGAGTGATTGTCAACCTTGAAATTTGCAAGTGCAACTCTTCTCTACGCTCTGTGATTTCCTACTTGTGCTCTTTATCGTATCATGGACAGCAATTTGTCATTTTTTTGAGAAACTTTCATTGTCCTTGAAATATTGCTTCTTTCACAATCCGGAAAGTAGGGTGATGAAGGTTGGATTGAAAGTGAGCAAGCTGTGATTGTTCACGAATAAAGACAGGCAAATTTTGCCTGAGAAGCGGCTTCAATTATGTTCCTTTTACACACTCTTGTTATACACACTGCAGAGCTGGTGGAGCTAATGTCCTGAACACATATACGACCTTCATCAACTCAACATCCAGAACCAGATCCTTAGACCAACAACCAACGCAGCAAACAAATCCCTCTTTCTCCCTCAACCCAAATGCTCCAGCAACATCTTAACAGCCTCCTCGCACCGCTCCACTAACTTCCTCTCCACAATTCTATGCATATGATCATCCGCCACCCGGTACGTCTTGAGCACCTTAAGCACCTCGCTCGTCTGCTCCTCGATCTTCTCTTCGTCACCTGCTCGGAACGCGGTCTCCAGGCTCTTCATCGCGGCTTGTACTTCCCGGTCGACGTGGTAGCCGTACCGCCAGCTGCGGTTGCTGTTTAGGTTTCCGAAAGCCTCGGTGATTAGGGGCGTTACGAGCGTTTTGGAGAGGAGGGTTTGTAGTTTGGCGATTCTTAGGGCGGCGGTGGGTGTTGGGGTCGGGAAGCTGGTGGATGAGGGTTGGAAGTCTTGGGTCAATGGCTCAGCGAGTGGAACTTCTTTAGTATCTGTCTGTGTCGCCTTGTCTTCACCACCACTAACAACCTTACGTTCTGCTTGAATCCCGTTGTTGTTCTCTCCCTCACCAACCGGACCTCCTTCCTTCTCCCTTTCTTTGCCTTTCCCTTTTCTGTCTTCCGGCTCGATAACCTCTTCACCGTCAAAGCAAATAGGACACACAATCCGTAACGAATAACTCCTTGCCTTCGTACTCGGGCATACAGGGTCCCGGTCCGAAGCCAGGGCATTTGTCCAGGACCAGCATGCGGTGGTTGCAGCCTTGGTATTGGAGGAGTTGGTATTTGCAGCTGCAGGTGGTGCGGCGGGGGATGGTGTTGGTGGGGAGGGTTACGGGTGGGTAGGAGGTTCGTCGGGTCGCTGCTGGGACGCGTTAGTTTTTATGGAGAAAGGGGGGAAAGAGAGAGGGGAAATTGTGTACC
This sequence comes from Mollisia scopiformis, assembly GCF_001500285.1. Taxonomy (NCBI): domain Eukaryota; kingdom Fungi; phylum Ascomycota; class Leotiomycetes; order Helotiales; family Mollisiaceae; genus Mollisia; species Mollisia scopiformis. Next base: position 357,251 of record NW_017263607.1, read on the forward strand.
TGGTCTTGTTTGAGGTCTTGTGTTGGTGAGGGTTGGGTCTGTAGTGGAACTGGAGGAGGCCATGGTGATTGCCCCTTGGTAGTGCTGTCCGTCCAGACTTTTCGAGTTATAAAGTTCTTTGAGTCGGATATTAGCTGGGGACAAGGACAAGTTGAGAAAGAATGGAGAACTTACGCGTTGGGACCACTTCTGCTTTGTGGTGTCGAAAGCTGGGTGGGTGTGAGATTGGCGTTTGTTGAAGGGGGAAACTAGGTGAACGCGTTACGCGACTTGAGATGAGACTTTGGATTTAGTCTTACTGCACTGACGTCGGTCACTAAGGCAAGGACATGCATTTTTGGACCTTTAAGTGTTGATTATCATTAACCCTAGCTATTGGACAAAAACGAGGTCACTAAGGCAAGGACAAGCATTTCTATGTTCCAAAGTGTTAATTACAATTACCCTTAGGTATTGTAGATACAGTGTATTTGGATTGAGGTCCAGATTACCATGTTGAAGACAAGCATTTCTGCAATATCAAGTGTTGATTATCATTAACCCTAGCTATTGGACAAGCAGTGTCTTTGGACTGAGGTCGAGGTCACTGAGGCAAGGACGAGCAATTTGCACCATTAAGTGTTGATGCATTTAACCCTAGCCACCGTACAAGCACGGAATTTGGACTGATATGGAACTCACCAAGGTGGGGGCCAGCATTTCTTTACTTTAAAGAGTGAATTAAATTCAATCCTAGCTATCATATAAGCAGTGTATTTGGACCGATTTCAAAGTCACTAAGGGAAGGACAAGCATTTCTTTAATTTGAAGTGTGAATTACCATTAACTCTTGCTATCGTAAAGCCTAGCAAAGAGTATAATCGTCTGTGATAATGCAGCTCTCTGACGGCAAAGATTTCGTTCTTTGCCCCTAGTCCTACAAACATTGTTATTCTCTTCTCCAATCCCCCATTGCTTCAAGTCTCCCTCAGGAGTCTCTACAACATCTCGGTATCCTCTCCACCCTGGCCAGCAGCAGCTTGGTTCTCCACCAGCCACTTCTCGACACTGCCCTCACAAGCCTTGACTACCTTCTCTCCGAGAGTAACAGAAGTCTTCTTCAACTCCCTACGAAGTTCCTTCTTGTTCTCCTCGATTTCGTTGAACTTGCGAAGGAACTCGGCCTCGTCGCCCTGTCTCAACGCCAGCTCCATCGCGGTGATATTATCGGAGACTTGAACACCATAGAACCAATCGACAAGCTCGGTAAAGCCATCATCCAACTCCTCAACCGTATTTTGGATTGCAGATGCGAAGAACTTGCCGACGATAGCCTTGGACTTGCCAGAGGACTCTGCAACATCCTCGGTCTCGACACGGAACTTCGTATCAAAGGTGTCAAACATGTGATCGAAGTTCTCCTGAACTCGCTTGGCACACTCGCGGATCTTTTCGCGCTCTGAGCTGGTCATGAACTTGAGGCACTTGGCACAATGGTTCTTCTTGAGGACGACAGCTTCTTCGGAACCAACTGCTGAGTCTCCTTCAAGGGTTGCGCCTTGGGCAGAACCGAAGATCACGATCTTGTGGCCGCATTTCTCATAGAGTTCAACAACGACGATGTTATTCAGAACAGATGAGATGCTCATGGAAGTGGTGGGGCTGCCTTGGGTGCCGTTAGAGGTGGATTGGGCTGCATTGGCGATAGTTTGAATGGCCGGAACTCCGTTGCGAGCGTAAAAGGCCTCGACTTGCTTCTTAAGGTCATCCAAGGCGGTACCCTTCATTTCGCTCTCCTTCTGGGTCTCCTCTAGAGAAGAATTAGTACATGTTTGTGACAGAGATTTAAAAGCGGAAGAGCTAATCGAAAGAACAGCTGAAACGCGTATTCTGTGATGAGCTGCTCCCGAGGAAAGTCGCGAGGAGCGCAACTTGAAAAATGAAAAACGAAACATTGGCAGGATTTGACTTACTCAACTTTGCCTTCAGCTCTTCAATTTCCTCGTTCACCTTCGAAGCTTCATTCTCGTTCGTGACCTTGACCAACGCGTCATTGCGCTGTTTGATCAAGCCCTGGACAAAAGCCTCGAATTCGGGTCCCAGGGTCTTGGCCTTGAGCATTGTCTCTTGGGTAACTTCAGATGCTCCTGGGGGACTACAGAACATGCAGGCAAACAGGGGACGGGGGATAACGGTTGGGCAGCGAGCAATGGCCTTGGTGCGGCAAGCGTAAACATGCTCGTTCCAGGTGTGGTTGCACAGGTAAGTAAAGTCAATATCCGGGCAATCGCCCATCTCAGAGGCTTCCGCAGCGGCTGTTCGGTCGATGACAAGGGTCATGTTGGATGATGTAGTAGACTTGTTGGATTTTTTGGATGTGATTTCTCCGAGCTTGCGTTTGGAAGCTGCTCTGGTCGACATGATTGCGGTTTTATGGTAGGTTGCGAGCTAATTCACGTTAACCGCCGAACGGGGCTTAGCTTTGTTGCGGGGATTGTTAGAGTAAACTTACCAGATCTTTCTTGTACGATTCCAATGCTTTGGCAGCTTTCGATTTACGTTGAAGACGCGTCGTGGAGAATCTTCGTTGTGGTGCAAGTTCTTTGTAAATATAATTATCGAAGCGAGAGATCGAAGCAAGAGCTAGTTCTAGAGGCGGCCGCACCTATTTACCTCTGGTTACGGGCTTTTGTTTACTTAAGCAATGGCATAGAAGCGCTAGCTTCCTTGTGTAAAGTTGCATGAAGACTTATGTCAATTGAACTTGCGCCTTCATTGAACAAGCACGATCCTATTAACACTTCTTCCTGGGGTTCTATCAAAACATTTGATGATCAGAACAGCTCTGATAGCTCTAGTATTAACAGCTTTGACCATGCTGGTTCTCAAAGCAGTGCGAGAAAGCTTCCAGAGAGACAACGTGGCATTTTCAGACCCCTCTTGAATCCTTCCCCAGAAACAGATCTACCAGACTCCACCGCATTTGGAGGTTGCTTCTCGTGTATATCTTCGTTCGGGATTACTATATACTTCTTCTTCGCGAAAGGGTTCTGCCATCGATTATTCTTAATAACTCCATCTAGAGCCATCTGATGCTTAGTATCCTCGCCGAAGTCCTGTTTTTCGATTGGAGGCTCCTTAGCATTTTTATCTATTACTTCTTTGGTAATGGCGTCCAACTGCTTTTGTTTTCTTCTTTCCTTTACAGCTCGCTGACCGTCTTTAAAAAATGATAGTGCACTTTGTAAAACTTTAATTCCTTCCAAGAGAGCTTCTTTTTCCTTTTTTATAGATCGAGCAAGGAATAAAGTACTCTGCATATCTATTTTGAGATTACATCGATCATTTTCCGTGACTTTTCGTTGTTGTAAGCAATGGTCTAAGATATTGAACACAAGATTTGTTTCGATTTATTTGTAAAATAATTTATTCGCGAATATGTTGCTTTATTAATGAATTATTGATTTTTAGTGAATGTGATAGTAATTTTATAAAATTATATTAAGTAGTTAAAATACCCAAAATTTGAAAATATATTATATGTTGTGAGATTAAATCTTATGATTTTTTTAATATTTTAGTTAGCGCCAGCGTATTATTTAATAAGCTTTTATAATAAATTTTCGATTTAAATAAAGTAAAGCAATCGAAATAAATTATAATACTATTTTCCAAAGAAAATAATATTAAGACTTGATAATAATAACCCAATTATTATTAATAACAATTTAATTAATAATAATAATACCTTATAACTTTTTATAGTAAATAACGCTATAAAAAAAGCGTAGCATAATAAACTACACTAGTTTTATATAATGAAAACCGCGACCAAAATAATACTCTAAATACTATCGCTATTCGTTCTTATGTTAATTTTGTTTAAAAATCGTTTTTGTGCGGATTATAGAGAGGCTGGAGGAGTGTTTATATAGAGGGGACGGAGGATGGAGGACGGGGGCCGAAGGAAGTGAATGGAAGGCGGAGAGTAGAAAACGGAGAGCAAAGGACCAAAAAAAGTGAATTTATAGATTCACTAGCCGCGGAGAACGGTTCGGAGAGTAGTAAGGTTGGGTGAGTGAATTAAATCAGTAGAGAATGAGCACAGGATGGAAAATAGCTAAGCTTCTCAGTCTCATAGTGAATAAGAGCACTGTTCCGATTTACTCGTAAAATAATTTATTCGCAAACCCATCGCTTTATTGGTGAATTATTAATCTTTAGTGAATGCGATAATAGCAGTTGTCGTAGTTGGTGGCTCTGATTTTACACATTCTGGGTAATGCGTCGTAATGCGGAGAGTTTGAGATCTGGCTTTTGAAGTGTGGTAAAGCTCTTTGGTGGTATAAATATGTAGCGGTGGAGAAGTTCGCCTCTCGGAATTGCGCAATAATGGTTCGATGCTTGCACAGCCCTACTGCTGTTGCTGCACCGAATAAAGATAACTGTGCGTTCTGTGGTTGAGATGGAAGTGAGTGATGAGTTGTGGAGTGAAAATATGTCAATGGTTGTGGGTTTATGGAAAGAACGAAGTGAGTGGGTGTGCATTCGGTGCAGGGAAAGAGCGGTGGGGTTGAACCAAGAGCATAGCCAAAATCATAAATTTCACAATATTCACAAGTCAACTCATTGACTTACGTGAAGATGTTCCAGATTGCACGTCGACTATCTGAAAACACCCACATATAGAACAATCCAGTCCCGTCTAAGCAAGATGAATCATACAATGCTTCCAACCATTCTCGGTATTCACAGACTTTCTACTATGCTCCCAACATCTTCCACAACTCGGTTCTCGCACAAGTTCCCGCACAAACTACGAGCTGGAGGTTGAGTTTGTGTATTTATCCAGCACCTCGCAAGCTTCTTCGCCGAACATGGACTCCCATTCGATAAATGGATCCTCCAATCGCTCCATGTATGTTTCAAAAACGCCGTTGATGATCGCCTTCTCGAGCTTATCCAGCTGCTCTCTTACGCATAGGGCCAGAGAGTCGGCGCAGTCATCCACGCCTTTCTTGATGTCTTTCTTAATGTCGGACTCAGACAAAGCATGTAGAAGGAACACTTTGTCAACCGAGCTTTTGAAAACTACTCTCAGGTCGTGTGCCAGATCGCGTCTAAGCTTTTCTAGGTGAGGGCTAATACCGGCGCGAAATTTGTTGATCAGCATCCGGACTGCATCTACACGATTCGCACGCGTCTGAAATAGTGATTTGTTGGACGCCAGGAGTCATGCAGGTCGATGGTCCGCATTTGTAGATTTCCTTAGGATGTTCGACGGCATGGCCGGATCGGAAGAGACGCTTTGTTTCGGAGCACATAATGGAGAGTTTGAGGGATTGACGTTGTTTTATTTACTGATTTTCCTGTTACACAATTGCAAAAGGACTGCATAGAATGTTAGGGAAGCTTGAAGATAGCATTCTGCACGTTGAACTTACAAGGAATGGCTCCCACAAAGGGGAGATCGTTGTACTGAGTTTTCACTCTTGAGAGTGTTGTCTGTCCGCAGTTGTGAGGAGATGTGAGGAGATGTCGAAGTTGAACAAGCGGAGCGAAGTCATAGACGAAGCAAAGCGCACTCGGAACTCTTCGCCTAAACAATATGCCATTTCTAGACTAGCGTTAACTTATTGTGAAATTTCATTTGACACAAGTTACGGTAGACCAAAAGAGAAGCTTCAATAGGCAAATTTTGCAAGCTGTATGTGTTCTAGTCAATACGCAAAGCCTGTTGTTTATGAAGCAACCCCTTGCTATTCATAAATGGCAAGGTGTTTATGTATGGCACTTTTAGGTTATGAATGCTCTTGCTTTTTATAAATTTTTAGAGAATATTAAATTAGCTATAGCTAAACAACGCCACAGATGTATAGCCCGGAAATGAAAGCATAATCTTATTAGCACTTTACCACTTCAGCACTTCAGCACTCCAGCACTGCAATGCACCAAGCATCTCAACTTAGGTTTCTCCAAGAAGAATAGCGGCTCTGTTGGAGAGCTAACAGCTGTGGTGCTAAAGTACTGAGGTGCTGAAGTGCTGAAGTGTCCGGGCTGTTCACCAATGGCGCTGTTCATTCATGAACTAGACTTACCATACGTAAACACCTTACCATTCGTGAATGGCACATACTATTGGTGAATACCGGGGTTCCTATTCATAAACAGCAACTATTTATGTATGGATTAGAACATATGATTGAGACTCTAGCACGATCAACACAAGCCAGCTAACCATTGTGTTTTTGGTTACTGTTGTCTAATGCTGATGTACTTAACTTTTCCTACAGAAGGAACGATCAACAGAGTAAACCAGATTACTGCAAGGCTCTTATGCTTCGAAGTTTACATATTTGGTTGTCTACTACGTAAGTTGAACTGTCTGGCTGGTTTTAAGCAGTATGAACACAGCAGCAATTATCCGCAAACTCGCCCAAGTCTCAGCATTCCATCCCGTACAGACCACGCATACCAAGCCAGTTTCAATAGCTCTCCAAACTTGATCCACTGCACGACATTGCAAGTTAAACGAAGGAATCCAACACTTGCACAACGGCACCATCAGTCGACTTCGCGATGTTGGCTTGCGCCTCACGAAGCTTGTGTGCAACAGAATCCACCATAGATTGACAACCCTCGGTAAGCACCTTCTTGACAATGGCATTTTCAGAACCTGAGATGTTGAGAGCGGCGATCTGATTGCTGAATACCTTATGCAGCTCTGCGATATCGTCCTCGAGCAGCTTGAGGCCGAAGGTAATGGGAGCCGTGATACCGATTGCAGCAGCCTTTTGGAGACCTTGCTTGCTGCTGGTGAGGCCTTTAGCGTGGATATCGGGTTTGTGAGTTTGAAGAGCCTTGACGACGGTGTCGGAACCGGACTTTACTTCGGAGGTGTTAAGCTCGCAGGCCTGAATAAGCTTTTCAAGCTTCGAATCTAGATTCTTGATATCCTCGGGAATCTTGTCTTTGGCTTCCATGGCAGCCATCTTTGCCTTCTCCCAAGGATTCTGACACGGCCAGCACCTATCCCCGGACTTAGCTACGTTCGAGTTATGATATACCTCACGGGACTGGCGTTCCACATGGCTTCTTGATTGACAATCGCTCTCATCGCATTGAGAGAGCCAGTGTATCATGACATGGCCACAGCTGTGACGCACAATAGATCCTACACACATGACGGCGAGGTGTTAGGAGTGTGTGCAGATCGATTTCGAAACAGCTGTCGTAATCAAGATTTCGGAGACTTCAACAATGTTAGGCAGACCTGAAACTGACAAACTACGAATGGAACTTACATATCTCAAACCGTAACTAGACCAAATTCAAGTACTCCGTGAAGTTGCTGAGATTTTTGAAAATTAAAGGAGACCTAGTCGCCTATATATACCTCTTCTTTCCCGCTCATCAAAGATCATAACACAAATACCTCACAAGATCTAATCATATCGGATACTTCTTCACGTTCTGTGTGAAGGACGTCAAAAGAGTAGAAAGGCTAGTACGTTCCAATGGTTCTACTGTTAGGAAGTCTCCTTTGCGCAAACACTCCTTTACCATTGCTCCTTTGGTCAAAACCTATTGGTCTTGCTTCCTGCTCTGCTTCGATTGCTGTACGCCTTTCAGACTCAGTTTCAATGCTTTGCCCTGCTTCTTTGAGATTCTCAAAGTCGGTAGAATCAATGCCTGCTCCTAGTTCCAGTAGTGAATTTCATAACTAGCGAGTTTTGTCTGCTCAACAAAGCAATGCATATACCTAAGTCACTCTCTGTGTGGAAAATTTCAATTGAGACAAGCATACGGCAGTCTTATGTGTTCAATTCTGGATTCACAAGTCCGGTAACTCGTAATTGTACATCCGTTCCGCCCAAATCCTTTAACTCCGTGCAACAAGACAGTAAATCGCGGAAAAGAAAAAGAAAAATCTTAGCTGACACTCCAACAGAGCTTCTTTATGACATCGTACAGTACACGCTGATATTCTTGGGAAGCCGATAACCGTGGCTCAGGAACCAAGTTTAGGTATACAAGAACCTCGAACTGGCATGCAACAACGCAAAATCCTGAAGTAAGAATCTTTGCGCGCCTTCTTCAGCAGAACGACCAAAGAACACTCGCAGATGTATCGTCTCCCTAGATCGAATATCCTCAAATGCCCAAACTCGTAAGTGAATTCCGTGTTGATGCCCATAACTTTGAATCTCGTTCTCCAGAAGACAAAGTATTGCAATTGGAGTATGTCGCTTAATCTGAGTCCGAGTCTGGCCAGAAGTTATTTGTTTGTCTTGCTTGACGAAAGATTGTCTCAGAACCTGAGCGGAAGGGTCTGGAACTTGAACTGAAGTCATTGGAGTGTGTGGTTTGATCGAATGTATTGGCCCGCTCACGGTAAGCAAAGGAACCAGGGATTGAACCGAAGATGGTAGGTTGAGGGGATTTATTGGAGGTACTAGCTTCTGAACCAAAGGTAGGCTTGTGGGTTGAACTGGACCCACTGGACCTAGGGGCACACCTAGGGGCACTCGAGTTCGAATCGAAGAGGTTGCCTGGTGACGGCCTGTTGATAATACTCGGGGTTGGACTGTGGGTGCTCGCGGCTTGAGGATCAGAGAAGCTGAATCCTCTACCAGAGAAAATAGAGGCTGGATTTGAGGTGGAGGTACTGCGTTGAGACGGTGTGCCGAATGAACTAGACGCTGAAGTTGAACCAAAGATGCCAGGGGCTGGTTTTGAAGTGGTGGTGGAAGTGCGGCTTGTAGAAGTTGTACCAGACGCATTAGAACCTTGAGATGGAGCTGTAGCTGAGCCAAAGAGACCATGAGCTGGATTGGAAGTGGAAGTACTGCTTTTAGCTGCATTGAAGCTAAAAGCTGAAGCTGGAGTTGAACTAAAAGTATGAGAGCGTGGTTTCGAAGCGAAGTTGCTGCTTTTAAGGGGTGTACCAAAAATGGCGCTACCTGGAGCTCGCTCTGGAGCTGGAGTTCCTCCAAAGAGGCCAAAGCCTGTGCCCGAGCCTGAGGTATTTGCTTGAGTGGCGGCACCAAACGTACTAAAAGCTGGCGCTGGAGCTGTACCAAAAAGACCAGAGCCTGGGCTTGAAGTAGAAGCACTGTTTTGAGAGGCTGTACCAAAAGTACTAAAAGCTGAAACAGGAGTTGAACCAAAGACGCTGGGTATGCTGCAGGTATGGCCAGTGTTATTCCGATTATTGACCGTCGCGATATTTGCTGTTCTTTCCAACTCTCTGGCTTCCTCTTTCTCCCGCATTGCAGCTTTGCGGTCTCGCATCCTCCGATCCCGTTCTGCTTTATCCCGGTAATAGCTCGCACGTGTGGCTGACAAAGGATCCCACCCCGTCTGTAGTAGGTCCATCCTATGCCACGCTGATTCCCTTCTAGCCTCCAGTGCGGCTAGTTCTGTCCAATATGTGTCGGATTGCTTAATGACGGCTTTCCTGAGAAGGGTTCTTTCACTGTACTCTTGTTCAATTGATATGCCTGGACAGCCCGGTATTGGTTTGCTCATTCCAAAAATCCCTGAACTATCATGGCAGATGCCTCTGCGATGCTCGTTGACTTTATCTGCTTTGTCTAAGTCGTTAAGGATTTCGTCGAGCGCGTCTATCTTTGCCCAAAGATTGGATGCGTCTTTATCGAATCGTTGCGACATCCTAGTCCATCCTTGCCTCAGCTTAGCCTCGTGGGCTTCCTGTGCTTTTGCTCTCGCTTCTTCAGCACGTGCTGCAGCTGCTTTCCTCTCCCTCTCTTCTTTCGCCTTACGTTGTTGTTCTCTTCGTACTTCTTCTTGCCTCTCCTTCTCTTTCGCTCTACGTTGCTGTTCTCTCTTCTCTTGTTCTTGTTGACGCACTTCCTCGTCTCTCGCCCTTTTCATGTGATCCTGGACATTGTCTTGATTGTCCTGGGCACCTTGAGGCGGTGAGTTGCGCGAGGCATCGTTGATCAAGCTCTGCAGAAGAGATTCCGCATTCATTTTAGGCAAGTGAGCTCGAGCTTGTCGTATAGTTTTGTAATACAGACTATCGTAATCCCGTCGGCTGCTAATGTCTACCAACGCCTTGTATGCGTCGTCGAGCTGCCATGGTAAGCTTTGACCCACATAATCCACAGCGAAAGTTCCGGACATACCTTTGAGAAAGCAATATGAGCCGATGCCATCTTTGTTGAATCGGGACTCCAACGGTCAGGGTGAACCTTTAAACTCAAACGTCTGTATTCACGCTTGATCTGCTTCTCAGTGCAGCCTTGATGCAGTCCGAGGAGCTCGTAATAATCTTCCGTCGGCGGTGCTGGCATCGTCACTGATGTCAAACGAATATGGCTTCTGAGTCTTCTGAAGAGGCCTTTTCCCCAAGCTATACTCCAACAACATGCAAGCTCAGCCTTGGTTTCTCCCGGGAGTGATGCGATCAAGGTGATCAAGACTTTAGCGACCTGTGTGATCGCCCACGACGATTGTTGGGATCGAAAAAGTATTGAATCTTTGCGAAGGTAGAAAGAATTTGTCAAACTGACTTGATTGTTTAGTTCAAAAGGCAAGGCGCAAGGAGATCGAAAACCTTGGAGGTTCCCGAGAGCGCTGGAGCGCTAGGTAAGGCTAGCTCCACGTGACTGCTATGCGATCAGCCTGTGATATTAAGAGGTTGAAAAGGCTTGATTGAAAGGCTTAGCTCCGCTGGGCCTTTTAGGCTCCGAAGGAGCTGACTAATCTAGTACGTGACTGAAGGTCATGTGACAAAAATGACAAGCCTACAATTTCTCTGCTCCCATGAGCATGGACGGGTAATGGGATATGAAATCTTAAATACTCTTTCAGACAGAAAATCAGGTATGAGAAAATCAATTCTAAGCTGATAAGCACTTCGAGCTGGTACTGTACTGCAGCCATTTTCGGTGCCATCAGATTTCTGGCGCTCGCTAATAAGGAATTCTACCACTTGACCTCCAAGAAAGAAGATTGAAATTTGCAGTGAAACAAATTGGAAATAATACAGTCAATCGATTGATAATACAATACTTCACTCCCAACTTATATAATACAATTCTGCAGAAAAAGAAAAATGCCATCCTCATATCAAAGAACAACATACGAGATTCCGAGAGGATCATCTAAAGAAATTCAGCCGACCTTCCAGCAGAACTATCAATTAAGCTCGTCACCACCCGACAAATCATATCAGCCATCATCCTATCCGTCGTCGTAAACCGATCCGCATGCGGCGAACGAGAAATGGAATCAGGATGCCACTTCATGCACTCCTTCCTCAGTCTCTTCGCCATCCCTGAATCCTTCGGCACTGCTTTCTCAAAGAACTCTTCGACAGCTGAAGCTTTCACATCACGGTATGAGCCCGACTTGACTGGCCAAGGAATAGAGTCTCGCAAAGCTGCTTCTGATGATGCAGAAGACTTGAATTGTACCCATCGCGCTTCGTACTTGGTCCACAACTGACTCCATTGCTCTTTCTCTTTCTGCTCATTCTCCTTTCTCTCCCGTTCTCGCTCTTCGCGTCTCTTCTGGGCTCGTTGACGGAGGCGTTCACTGTAGGCTGCTTGCTCACGTTCGCGCTGCTCTTTCCTCTCCCTGTCTTTTCTCTCTTTCTCCAGCCGCTCTTCTTCTTGCCTCTTCGCTTCTCTTTCCTCTTGCTCTTTCTTCCGGCGTCTGCGCTCTTTTTCGTCAGCTCTCCTAGCTTGCTCTTCTTGACGGTGCTGCCCTTGGTCAAACTTCCGTCGATCTTCTGCATTTTCTTGCTGCTTATCTTGCAACTTTGCCAAAAGCTCGCGCATTTCTCGTATCTGGCTCTTCATGTCTTCAACACTTTCATCTTTTACAGAGTCTTGCTTCTTGCTGCTTCTCATCGGCTTGGTCGGTTCTCGTTCGCATTTTCCAGGTAGTTGTTGAATGCTAGATTTCCATTGCATAACGATTTCGTCGGCTTGGTTTTGATGATACCTCACACAGAGCGCTCGGGAAGCAATTGTCCTCAATCGTGAGATGACCTCGGGACTGGCAGGGTCGAGATATGATATCTCGTCTAAAGTGTCCATGATGCTTGTTTTGTTGTCTTGTCTGATTGGGTTTCGACAGCGTCGTCGCTGTGAGGGGGCATAGCCCATGCAAGTGATGCATTGGTAGCCGGGGTCGGGATTGATAATTTCCAGGGTCTTTGTTGGATTCCACAACTTCTTTCTTTGGGCAAACGTTGCCTCACGGGAATAGTAAGTGTTGACAACCATGATTGTTGAGACTTCGATTGTTTGTTCGTGAATTGTAGATTGAGAAGGTTATTTTGACGAGATAGAGCATTCATGATACCTATATGGACCAATGTTGGAAACACCATCAGGAAGGCTGAGCAGGTGTACCAAAGGAGACAAAAGTGTTGGCAAGGGTATGTCACACACTCGCTAGTCTGGACTGCATCAGCCTCGCAGCTCAGCGAGGAACTCGTGGTCACTGCAGGGTAACATATCCCAATCATGGAGGCTATGAGACTCGGCTAACACTCCACAGCCACGAAGAATGCAGCAAGTTGGGCTGTCGCAAGCCGAAAAGGCAGCCTGAAGCACGTAATGTGCCACACCTCACCGGAGTCCTTGATGCGATCGAGTAGGACGGCCAATCCCAAGTGACACTCAGCTATCTCCGCATTGAATAAGCCACCAACCAAGCCACGAACCCCAGGCTGCGGCCCGAAGCGCTGGGACGGATGGCATCGCCGAACTGTACTACTTGATGCTTGTTACAAAGAATTGAATGGTCGTTAGACGTCATAAGTCCCGTTCAGCGCTTCAATCTGTTCTATCAGAGAAATGAAGACGGGAGATGCGGTTTGATAAGTAGCGGTTGCGAAATAATTGCTTGTTTGTGATTGAAGGTGTTTCAGCCGTCATCTTTGCGCTAACCCATTTGCTGATTCATGAGAAGTGTACAAAATAATTCATTATTGGAATTCATAATCGAGATCATAGCAGAACTTAGTCACTACTATATCAAGAAGCATTCCCTCCATCATATCTCGTATCGGGGAGGTTGTCCATCTGATCCGGCTGAGGGGTGACATTGCGGACATACCCTTTGTTTTGAGTTAGCTTGAGGCCATATGGGTAGATGAACCGAACGACTTACGGTACTACCTGTCCTACAGGGGACATATTCTGGAGACCGATAAGGTCTGAAAGCTACTCCAGTGTCAATATTGCTGTTGGAGGACAAAGTGAAACGGTAGACTTACAAGTGACTGTGAAAACCGGCATCGTTCCACCCAGGCCTCACGTAGCAAAAGTGCATGCTCCACGCTGTTGCTTATGAATGCTATCCTACTATGAAGTGCCACAGAATGTGTGCTCAATTTCTGCATGCTCGAACTTGGTAGATGTGTATCCATATATGCTAACTTCTTCTCCAGAGTATTGAGCCTCAACAGATTGAGTTCCAGAGCAGATGCCTTCATGATAAGCTTGCCAGCAATGTCGCTTGCTCGACAAGATAATTTCTTATATTCAACTGTCGGGAGGTCTTCACGCATAGTCTGCTCTTTAATTTTCCAGACTTCGGAGGAAATGTTGTACATGTTCACCGAGATGTTTCGGACTGCATATTCGATGAGCAGAACTGGTATGAGAATCGGATGTGGGCATGCATGGTATTGCGAAGTCAAATCCAGATCCTGGAATTCTGTTGGGAACGATGTTCGTATGTACCCGCTCGTTATGTTCGATGCGGACTGGTATCTAATTGTACACGCGAGAGCGGACGAATTTATATCCTGAGAGCAAATTACAGCTTTCGTTATTAGTTTCAGCATGATTCAAAGTCAATGTTCGAGGCCAAGGGAAGGAAACTCACTATATTCGTCTCCTTCCGTCACAAACATCCCGCACGCGCCGGTCTGATCAGATGCCCAGTGCAACTCCACAGGTGGGAGACCAAAGATTTCGCACATCGTTTCAAAGTTACTCTTCTTGAAAGGGATCGCGCTTCTGATAGGTTGCACGAAGAAAACAAGTCTCAGACTACTAGAGGGGGATTTGATCACGGGTTGACGCTTAAGCCATGTGCTGAAATCGTCTTCTTCAACAATTTCCGCGTTCAGTACAGGGTCTATACCTGAGCCCAAGTCGTAATTCCAGTATTCGAATGTGTTGAATCGGGACTGAGATTTGCCTTTTTGAGTCTCCTCTGTGAAAGAGACCGGTTGGGTCCTTGGCCAGCTCCAGACCGTCTTTCCATTAAAGCTGGATGGATCCATCGCAAGCCTTGTTGTAGATTGTGCAGATAGATTTTCTAGTGTCATGGAACAAACGTGTTGGAGCTATCCTCTTTATGTCTGCTGTTCATGAGGCCGGAGAGCGCGGTCCGAGACTTGGCATGCATTGTATATTTCACTTCTCGGCTGGACATGCCAAACCCCAGGGCGTCTTTCTCTTCGCAATCAAGTTACGGGTTTAAGCTAATCTGCAATCACTGCACACTGGTTCCGTGAGTCTTGCTGCAAAGAGGAACCTATATTGTTACTGTACTCTTGCGATAAATTTCGATTAATGTGCCGCGAGACATCTTTCATCTCTTAGCAACTGGCGCGAATTGCGTAAATTGCACAATGCTGTTGTTTTGCCCATTTCGCGCACGATGCGCAAAAAGCTGGCAATGGTAGTGAGACTTGAATACGGAGCTGCATCTTGGACGAATGTGGCAACGGATGTACACGTCAAAAGACACTTCGTTCAGGTCATAGACTTAGACTATTCCTCGTTTCGTTATTCCCTGTGCCATGTTCTGCCACCTGAGCTTGATAAGTGCCAAACAAACAATAACGACGGATGAAGAAAGAAAAGGACTACTGCTTTGCAGAATGACGGAGCAGAGCAGAACGCGGCTTATTTGGGCAAAGAGAAAAAAGGACAGAAAGTTCACAGATGTGACTTGTCTTGCGGAAGCTTGATTGCTGATGCAAAAGAAGACAAAAGACCATCTTTAAAAGTATGTCTAGAAGTATACACCACAATATCAACCGTACCTCCATGTTCCACCCTCCAACCCATCTAACCAAAAACCTTCTCCTGCTTCGCACCATCAATAGCCTTAGCAAAGCTCACCCGATCCTTGGTATAAAACTCCACCCCAACCTGACCCAAATCCGCCTTCCCGCCATCCAACCCACCCGCCTTGATACAAGCCACATCCGGCATGACCTCCAGCTCCGTATACAGACTGCTTCCGCAGGTCCCGCAGAAGAAGTGCTTGTTGATCTTTCCCGAGTTTCCAACGGCGTCGTACGTCTTGAGCGCTCCGACAACAGGCGTGTTGCCTTTCGTGACTTTCATGTTGGTGCGTGGGACCACCACGTTCGAGGTGTAGGCTCCGCCGGACCACTTTTGGCAGTCGGTGCAGTGGCAGAGGGCGGTTACTGCGGGTTCGCCTGGATGAGCACTCAGTGTGTGAGGTCTGCGGATGGAGGAGTAAGGAGAGAGGTACCGGTGAACTCGTATTCGACGGCTCCGCACATGCAGCTTCCTTTGGTGGTCATTTCGAAGGTTTGCTTTGGGAGACGGTTTCTAAGCGAATAGTTACTCATAGTTAGGATTCGGAAGTGTGCTATTGCAGTTTAGAGAGCTAGGAAAGGAGGGTTTCTCTTGTGGGGGAAGAAGTCCCTAAGGAATGTAAATATGGCGAGGAAACATACCAGGAATGTCTAGCTTTTCGCGCCGTTGATAGATTCGTATACGGTGATTTCTTCGAGACTCGTCCAATTGATGCAAAAGAAAGAAAAACAGAAAGAAAGCAGGGGCGAAATATGTACTTATACCCCTCTGCGACCCGGACATCAGATCCACCAAACGAGGGGTTCTCGGATCGCATCCTGGCCGAGCAGGAGCTGCGCTGTCCTGCAGTAGTGGGAGGACACTGCCTGTCCGCCGCAATGATTCCACATTGCTGCGGGCCTATGGAGAGCTCCGAATCTGTTGGATGGACTCCAGAATGCCTCTTCTTGGCTACAGCTATTTGGAATCGTTGTGTCCATCGCGGCGTAGGATAAAGCTACCCCGCAGTTGCATTCGACGCCGTCGTCGGAGAAGTGGAAGCTTGTCGTTGGAAAGGCATTCCGATTAATACTTATTGACCGGAGAATAGGAGGAGAAGAAATATGAGGGTAGAGAGGTGGCATCGCAGTGTTTATAGAGCTGGTGGTATCCCACAAGGTGCTGATGACTGAGAGAGGTGCATGCGACGGGCCCACTCTTTTGCACGTGCTTTCTACCTACTTTGAGCAATTTTGATATTTACCTGATAAACACATGAAATCTATTGCTCGACAGTCTCATTCAATTGATATCATTGTGGGAAACAGACAATAATCGAATGCATAATTTTTGGTCACTCTCATGCCTTCACATTGTGGTGCATAAAGCACAGCTTTGTGGCCTAGGGAATTGAGAAAGGAAAGACATTTACCTGCCTAGTAGCTATCCAGTAAGGTCGTAGAGGCTAGTTGGAATGCTTCATTTTCATGTTCAATGAGGGGAACCCATCGTCTATTGCAGCAATGATGGTGGTGCTGACTTACAGAGTTGATATGCCCTCTTCGTGTACACTCAGCCACAGATCTTGCATTGCAACCCAGAAGAAGATACCCATACCACCATCACCATCACCAGCTAGACCTTCATCCAAGCATTGTTGAACCACACACCAAATAAGAACCCGAAGAAGAAGGCCGTGATGACAAACAAACACACCAGATATACACGTTCCCGGCACTTTGAGGTTACCAATCTCTCAGCATCTTCAAACGCTTTGCTCGTATTATCGTCCAACCACTGGTAAGAGGCATGGAGACATTCCTTTACCGCCTTCATATCAGGATTGCCAGCCAACTGCCGCTCTATGGTTTCATTCAAGCAAGTACGCCAGAACTGAAAATACTTGTTAAGCTCTTCCTGAAGTACTGCCATCGGGGCTGTGATGTCTCTCGTCAAAGGATTGCCATCTTTCGATTCCTTGCTTGTGGTGATCGGTTTGCTGATGGGGATCTTGATATCGCTTGGTCGAAGTCCGACTTCGCGAGCAAATTGGACGACCTTGACGGGGCTGGAGATGGAAGAGCGCCTTCGAGCTTCGGAATTGACGACCCCAGCAATGGTTCCGCAAGATTCGATCAAGGTATCGAGTTTATCTCCAATTGCCTTGACATCAGAGGATACATCAGTATCCACAGTCTCGATGGTGTTGATAGAGCCTGAATGAGACGAATGATCTGATCCCATGCATGATGTGCAATATCCGTTGACAAAGGTTATGGGGAATTGGCGCATTTCTAGGCATTGGTCGTCCGTACATTTGGTTGAGTAATGGATGGTCCTGTGGTTACAGGGTTGATAACTAAGTGTCATTCCCGTACACATGTTGCCGGCTCTCCAGTGCAGTCGTGAAAGCGGTCACTGGCATCGAATAATCGAAATAGTTGGTGGTGTAGGAGACTGGCCAAGGACGTCAATTTGTTTACGAATCTGCAGCAGTGGAGGGCCATACCAGGTTGCGATACTGGATCGGCTGTAATTATTTTCATCGGAGCTTGATAGTTTGTCTGAAGATAAGAGCGTGTGTGAGATAAAAGTTGCTGAAGAGCCTTCCTTCCTTCCTCAATCGACCCGAATCACGTACTACAAACGTAATTTCATCAACTACGAAAGAGTTGAGATCATAGGAGAAAGGACACTGACCTGGTCAACTTCAGTCCTTGCGTGTCATATAGCTAGGAAGAAAATCCACAGACTAAACCCCAGGACGATGATCTACTTCACGCTACAAACCGGATGGCACATCGCAACGAGACAGAACAATTCAAGTAGACTCTTTTCATACTCCCAAAGAGTCCATGCTTTTCGTCTATTATAGTACAGCCAAGAGCCCGCTATGCAACTTATGGAAATGCAAATACAACCGTGAACTTAAATGCGCCTGCCCGTGGTATCTGAGTTGAAAGTTATGCCAAACTGTCTCCGCATCGAGTGAATAAGGACCTCCGGTGAAAACTGTAATAGTAGCTCCTCCAACCCCACACATAGAAAAGTTGCAAGTGCTGTCGGTGAAGATAGTTCAGGAATCTAATCTCATGCCGGAGGTTTGTGGTTTTGGTACCATTCCTCAAGCATAGCTTCAACTTTTGGTCCCCAGACATCCTCCCCAAGCGCCAAGTCATCATATTCCAAGACATTCTTGCCAAGCTCGAAGTCGCCTTGTCTGGTTCTCTCCAGCTCAGCCATAAGCGCAACGGAACCAACAGCTGCACCGAGATCATGGCAGAGAGAACGTACGTAGAAGCCTGATGTTACAGTCATACGGAGTCGAGCTGCTGGTGGTCCCTTGGCTGACTTGGTCGTAGCTGAATGGGTGTTGACAGCGGTGGTGGAAGTATTTGGAGTTGCGTCCGCTGCTACTTCGGGAGCTGCCAAGCCTCCAGACATGACCGCATCCTCGGAGGAAGTTACCTTCTTTCGTTGCTTCGATGGTGGTCTCTCATGGACAAGGTCGTCTTGGTTCTCGACTAACTTTCTCTTCTCCTGCTCGAATTCTACACGTCCTTCATCGACCTTGGCCGTTTCACCAAACCCCTCCGTAGCACCTTCGGAAGACTCTTGCACACTAGATTGTGGTAGAGATATGTCTTTTTCTTCGACCTTTATTGTTGAATTTGCCACTGCTTCCTGTTTGGTACCATGGGTCAAGTGTGAATCATCGTCGCCCGAGCTAGCGGTCACATCATGACTGTTCGTCTCATTTGCTGTGTGATTCTTCTTTCCACCCGTAACTGTAAGACCATCGGTGTCATCCGCAGCCTTAGAAGGTAGAGCATCAGCCGAAGCCTGGCCATGCTGTCCATCATTGACTTGGCTCTCTTCAAGATTCTTCACCGCACCATCCGTGCTCTTCGGCTTGGCAGGGAGAGCATTTTCCTGCTTCCACAACTTATTTGCGACGTTGACTTCTGCGTGTCCTGCTTCGTCGGTTGGTGCTTCATGTTCATGAGTTCCTCCCTCCATCCACTCAATCAACTCCAACTCCAAAACATCGACTGGTCTCCGCTCAATCTCTCTGGGTATCTCCTTCCCTTCCCGAGCGTACTCATAGAGAGGCTTGCCATTCATCTTGAGCGCAGAAAATAGTGGAGGTAGTTGCATGAACTTTCCGCGAAATTGACCAAGAGTATCCTCCACCATCTCCTTCGTAATATGGTCGTAAGGAGCTCTTTTCAACACCTTTCCCACTCGATCATATGAGTCGGTGCTTGTGCCGAAGAGGACGACTGTTTCGTAAACCTTTGTACACATCAGGAAGTCTTGCAGAGACTTTGTACCCTTTCCAATGCCGGCAATCAATACACCAGTAGCAAGAGGATCTAGAGTTCCACCATGACCGATCTTGACCTGGATCTTCTTCTCCCTCCTTCGTTTCCGCTGATTATGACTTTCTTGCTGTCGATACTTCGTTTCCGACTCTAGCCAAGGCGCGAACAGCTCTGATGGGTTGAAGTAGGTTTGCAGATCGCGCACCACTTGGGCAGAGGAGAGACCAGTGGGTTTGTTGATAGCTGGACAATTAGCAATTGCGAACTTGACTGCTAACAACAAGACATACCGAAGACGCCTTCCATGATCTTGCCCTTTGTCATTTTCCAGAAGTTTGAGGCGGACATTCGTCCAGCTTTTGCGACAGATCGTCTCTGATATTTTCTGCGCCCTCATCTGGAATTTGCACCATTTTGCCGGATAGAAGGCGGTGAGCGCTGTATTACGCTAGCCTTACTCCGTTGTAGTGCCACCGCTTTTCTTTAGCTCCTCCGGAGAATTCCGTTCGGATGCAGCCCCTTTCGTTCGCTTACAACCTCACTACAAATTGTCTTGGCTAGGACCACAAGTGAAGATTCCGTTCACAACGACGAACAACGACGACATAACGATATCTGACTCAATTTCCGGACTTGTGTCGAACATACCTCTTCCCGGGTCAGAAACTGAAGTTCAACAAGCCAACGTCTTCGCACACGATATGGAGAATTGGCGCAGCATCGACGTCCAAGATGCCAAAGTGCTTATTGGTGGTCAGCATGTCAATACTGGCCTCCTTACAATTATCGCGGAAGGACATTTAGGGAAGGTGACAATTACAGGATTGTCCGACACGAAGATGAACAAGCAAATCCACGGGTCGACGGGATTGGCTGCAATTTCGGTGACATCGCCGGACTTGTATTCCATCCAGGACAATCCAACCGCGTTGTGGGTTGGATCAAAGTCCACCTGGTTTTCCGTCAATATGGCCCGCGAGTACAGCAAAGTCTTTTCGTCCGAAGGACATTCAATCAGCATGTTCTTCTCCGTTGTTGACTATTATCTCGAAGATTCATCTCGGCTCGATCTCCCACTGTCTAGCCAGCTTCTTGAGATCTTCGCACTGGTAAGTCTACATAGTCCTTTTAATATTTGCCGCGCTCGTCATTACTAATTCTTAATAGGACATTGCATCATTTGGTACAGGTTCTACTCTTAGGGAGAACATTCGTCTTTGCCACAAGCACGCTGCCTTTTTGGAACATCATATGGCAAAGGAGCCTGCCCAAATCGTCAAAGATGGAAAGTTGATTGAATGGAGTAAAACTCCGTTCTATGAGTGGATCACCCAGGACATCGAAAGCAAGACTAACGCGCTGAGCAATGGCATGATCAACCTCAACGAGCTAAAGGATATGATGGAATTTGCTAGTGCCGGAAATTCACACAGAAACTCGCCTGCCGAAGGCATGGACGGACAAGGAGACGTCAAGATGTCAGATCCCGTGGACGAAGAAGAAGAATATCAAGAAGAGGAAGTCACACTCCCAGCACCAAAAGTTCAGACTGGAGGAAGAGGCCGAGTCTCAGGCACTCATAAGGGTCCCTACATTTCCCCTCAACTACCCTCGAGCTCCAAGATCCCAGATACGTTCGTGGAGATCGCTGTCGCAATGTCCTATCATTACGTTGCCACGAATCGGGACGGCAAAACCATAGAAACTCTGTCTGTTGCCACCGTTCAGAACGCCATATACCGAGACTACTCGATCTCCAGGCCTGAGATTGCTACACGACTGATGCGCGATCATGCAAGAACCATCTACAACGCTCTGCTTCCGGAATTCAAGAAGGCGAAGATCGGTCAAGATTTGATTGCTCTTGAGCCTGCTACTGGACAGATTAAGTGTGCTAAGGAGGTACACGAGAAGAAAGCCAACGAGCAGTATTTGAGGTTGAAGGCAGGGGATGAGGTCTTGAAGCAACGGGGCGGAAATGCTGTACGACAAGTCCGAGAAGTCCTAGAAGTCCAAGAAGTTCGAGAAGTTCGAGGAGGGCAAGGCTCTGTTATGTCTGTTGCTAGTGATAGGGGTAGCGGTGATGGATTTGTTGTTCGTCGAGACAAGCCTGGCTACATCAATGGAAAGCCGATCCCGCAGCGCATCAAACGCTCGGGAATGTATGACTAATGAAGGAAACACTACTCTGGGGCAAAATTTGGCTGGCGTTTGATGTAGGATGCATTAGAGAGACACAGGTTGGCGTTAGAGAGTATGAATAAAAGCTCTTCTTCTCCTGCATTTCTAACACCTGGTGACAGCAATGCTATTGTATCAATTGTGATGTAGATCTCTACAAATCGATTTTTGAATATCCCAGGACGCTCTGGACATTCAAAGCTACCATAGGCTTTGGAAATACCGGGCTGAGAACTGATCACGTGAGATGAATATCTTTCCTTACATTCTACCTAGATCAATTGTCCTAACCCGCTTTAGATATCTAGATCGTTTGAAGGTTGTACTGCACCGCCAAATACAGATATAGCGGAACATAATACCAAAATTTGGAGAAGTTTACGTCACGTGAACATAGAACTGTCTCTTGCTATCAGTGTTACTATATCCAGATTGTCTGGACATTCAATTTTATCAATTTCTTCTCATTTTCTGTGCTTTCCACGTAAGAAATTTTTGTGCGGGGGTTGTATGGCTGACTAATCAAACTTAGGCTGAGCCTAAATCGACCTCCAGTTCCCTTCTCATTTTGCCATCAATCAGTTACGTGTCATTGTCGAGTAACTTACGATGATCACTGCTCCAAGACATCGCTCTTCTTGACATTCAATAAAGCATATTGATGCTGTTCTTTCCTTTCCTTGTTATGTTCATCCCGTGTTTGTACGTAACAGTCATGGGCTTCGGTCGCAGAATTCATGGACAAAGCTTGGCATTTTGGCAACGTGGAATAGTAGCAACACTGCCGAGTAGTCGAGTGAAGCATCTGCCAAGTACAACCATCTCTCGGTCTTTCTCGTCTTTATCTGGCTAGCAGACACTTTGAGTGATAAGAGGCATGCAGAGCCGTTCATCTTGTCAGCCTTGATATGGTTCAGTCGGAAGTGCTGCTGACAACCGTTCGCTCATATACTTGCTATGACGTCTGTTTTCTTTCGGTGTGTCCAGCTTGGGTGTCAAAGCTACATTTGACTGGGCTTTGAATAAAAGTTCAGGGGTAGGAGCCTCCCACGGCGATATTTACGCGACTTCTGTCAAACACCATCAGCAAAAAGAAGAGTTGCGGCTTGTCTAAATGGCAGCCCCTTCGATCATGTTCCATGCTTGCCACGAGGAGAGAGGTCCAGAGCCCTGGGTGGTGTTCTAGTGCATGCAAACTTTGTGCCTGCAATCTTAGAAATTACCCGGAAGGCAAATTCTTTCAACCCAAGTTTTTTCTGCCTGATCTAGTGCAAGTGCCGGCATCGTCATAAATCAAATACTAGTAAACTACACGGGGCAATTGATACTTTACACAATCACCACTTTGCAAATGCTTAGTATTGCATTGCCGCTCTTTGTTTTGTGCTTTGGAAATGAGCTGCGATAGAATTCGATGTTTTCAAATCCTGATGAATATGATCAAATTTCTTTGCCTAAGGCTTATATCGTACTTCACTGTATTTGTAACTGCACCCGAATTCCCGGCCTGGCTCCCCACACCCCACAACTCCAGACCCCAGAATTGACATCCATCAAACCCCGTGTACCATGTATTTGTCCACGGGATCTAATATAGTCGTCCCAAGTTGCGCAGGACGTGATACGGTAGAGTTTGTTCTTCGCGCTTCTCATCCTATTGCCGGTTGGCGGCTGAAAACATTCGTAAATTGTGTCAATAAAACACAAACCTCCTACCCAATCATTACATATTTCGTATTCCGGCCACCTGATAGAAACTTTATGAACAAGTTCTTCATCGTCGGCAATTGTGGGGCTAAGTATCTCGCGGCTCCATTTGAATATAAGGATGCCTCGATACTTATTCTCTGTGCCTTTCTGCAGCTTCTTTCTTCGCCCTCTTCTTCGTCGTCACTCTCTACACCCTAATCAAGACCAACATCTCAACTGTTCGTCAAGATGCAGTGGACTTCGGTTGCCGCCGTTGCGCTTCTCGCGCACAGTGCTGCCGCTCAAAACATGCTTCGTTTCGCATGTTCTCAGCTGGTCGTTGATCGTGTTGACCCTCTCGTCGATCCGGGTGTGGTTTATACCCCTCATCTTCATCAGATTGTTGGAGGAAACTCTTTTAACATTACTATGGATCCGGCCACACACGACCTTCCTGGTTTGTCAACCTGCACATCATGTACCTTCAAGGAGGATACGTCGAACTACTGGACGGCTGTTATGTTCTTCAAGGCAAAGAACGGAACTTATATCCGTGTTCCCCAAACCGGCAATGGAGGGCCTCAAGGACAACTCGTAAACAAGGGTGGCCTTGATGTGTACTATATTCCTAGCGGCAAGGTTACGGCATTCAAGCCTGTAAGTTAACGTGGTTAGTGAAGGTCGACTGATTTCTGACTGGTTGTAGGGTTTTCGAATGCTTGCTGGAAGTGCTGCCAATGAAGACCCAAAGAAAGTTCAATCAGGATCTATCTGCCATCGTTGCTGGACATCCACCAACGACAACAACTTCGTTGGCGGTGCGCCTTGCACTGGCAGTGACACAGTTGAGATTCCAAGTGACCCCAAGTGCAAGATGATCAGACAAACCATCATCTTCCCAACGTAAGACTTTTCACATTATTATCCAGTACATTACTGATGGAACGTAGCTGCTGGGATGGCAAGAACCTTGACAGCCCAGACCACAAGAGTCACGTTTCATACTCAGGACAAGGTGCTAACGGTGGTGGAACTTGCCCATCTGCTTTCCCAGTTAAGATTCCCCAGATCATGTACGAAGTGATGTGGGATGTATCCAATTTTGCCGACAAGTCTCTCTGGCCCACTGATGGAACCTCTCCATACATCTACAGCATGGACGTCGGGTAAGTGAACATTAAATCGATTTGGATTCGTGAATTGGTTCCTGACTGGCTCTTTAGTGGCGCTGCAGCTCACGGTGACTACATCTTCGGATGGAAGGGTGATTCGCTTCAGCAAGCCATGGACAAGAACTGCAACCTCAACAAGGATTGTCCAGCCGCTGGTCTTCACGCTCAAGACCCAAGCGTTTACGGTGCATGCAACGTCAAGCAACAAGCTCCAGAGAAAGTTGACGGATGTAAGTCAAATTATACAAATTGGTAGAATTCCTCTAACGACTTCAACTCTAGGGCTCGCAGCTCTGCCACTCGGCACTCCTGCCATGAAGGCATAAATGCACTCCAAGCATTTATTATATACTGTTTACACCTGCCAGACTTTGCCACCCGCTTTCAATTCAACTTAACTGTATCGTGGGTCCATTGAATGCGAATGCAGTTCAAGACATGCACAACGTTCTGACAGCCACCACTTAATGGGGCTTGTGGGAGTCACTCCGACACTTTCTTGTCACTCGTTAACCACTGGCATACTTGATGGTTAGATTTCATACTTCCGACCCTTTCTGGTCTTACTACGCATATTTCAAATGTAGCTAGCTAGTTCCCTTCAATTTAGTGCCCCCTTTTGTATAATTGACCGATCACATTCACTCGTGCATTTGTCGACGGATCTTCTCATCTCATTCGTTGTTCTGTTGCGATGATTCGCTGACTATCCCAGGGGAGAATCTTCTACCACGAAGGTATTGATTAGTGCAGCCGATGTGGAGGACTTGGATTGCCACAGAGTAAGTCCTTGGCTAGCTTTCCTTGGATTGTAAAGCTTTTGCTTGTGCCCAATCTGCCCCGCACCGAGATATAGAGAGATTATGCAACCCAAAAACCAAGATATCGTGTCTAATTTCGATATTTTCCTCCCCCACTTTCACGCAATTTCTCGCGTCGCACTTTAAGGTTGCAACATAAAGAGGAGGCAAATCGTCGATGATTGAGGCTATTCGGACCATCCGATGGTATTGGCCGACATTGCTTCGTCCTCGTCATAGCCTTCAGCGAAAGGATCCAGTCGTGTGCTGACTCTATAGTGGGGCCAATTCAATCACGTTCATCCTTTCGCCCACAATGATAGTCTGATGTTATGCCCAAGCCGTGGTTAATATCCCGATCCCCCTGGTCGCGCTAACCGAGCCTGTGAATGCCGGCCGGTTGCATGGTTCCAAATCAACATCTATAACAGACCTTCCTATTGTAACATCATCAATATACGGGTAAATGTGCCACCAAAGTACAAAGTACAAAGTACCAAACAATTATCTATCCACTCGGTCACCCACCCGTCTTCTCAAAAAAGTCGTTCCGCCCCACGGAAGCAGGTCCTGTTCAAAATAGATCAAGACGTCCAAAAGAGTGGCTCTTTCATCCGCACTAGAAGATTCCTTTCAGTATATAGTGCACATCCGCCCATCTATTTGCTCCCTGCCTTCCTCTCATCCTAGTAGGAATTGGATAATAAAAGTCACCAGTATTTCTATCACTGCCGACTGCCTCATTATCTCGGCCATATATCGTCTTGGCATTCTGTTTGGAACCCCACTACCGCCACAAGCCGTCACGCCAAGTCGATCAAATCCTCTTACGGATCAGTAATATACGACCCTCTAGTTTCTCGGTCGCTGATTGATTTCTCTTCTTTTTCGAGCGATCATTGGAGTGCGAATTCAAAATGTGTTGGATCTTTGTTGCCTTGTGGGCAGCAGCTTTGGTGGGCCTTGGTAAATGACCAACATTTCCTTCTGAGTGCTCTGTTAACAGTCTACTACAGCTTCGGGAGATCCAGTTTCAGGCGCTTCCGTGTACCATGATCCGGAAACAGGATTCACGTTCTCGCAGTACAATGTGATGTACAGCTTGTCAGAAACCATCACCTTTCGTATCGCAGTACCAAGTCCAGTTACTGCAAACCAACCTTATGATGCTGTTCTCCAAGTCGTCGCTCCCATTGACGTGGGATGGGCTGGACTTGCGTGGGGCGGTCAAATGACATATAATCCATTGGCCGTGTCCTGGTCTAACGGCAACAACGTCGTCGTCTCTTCTCGTTTTGCTACGTAAGTTACATTCAGTTCCTGGAAAACTTCGACGTTGACAAAATATCAGCCAGCATGCAGCGCCACCAACTTACAGTGGCGCAACCTACTCAGTTTTCAAGACTGGGACACACGTGAACAGAACTCACTTCCAGTACACGGCGAAATGCACTGGCTGTACCACTTTCACCAACTCGGCCGGTACCCCAACGACTATCAACCCCACGGGCACAAACCGTCTTGCTTTCGGTTACTCGAGCAGCAGACCGAATAATCCATCATCTAACACATCAAGCTTTCCTGTTCACGACGTGTACAATTACTGGAGTCAGGATTTCTCTTCTGGAGCCAATACTGCTTTTGCTTCTCTAGCGGCGAAGAATTTGGGTTAGTATTGAAGAGGTGTGTTGAAAGAGGGTTACGAATACTGAAGAGGTGTGTTGAAAGAGGGTTACGAACAGATTGGTGTGACTGGAGCTAGTTGTGTTTCCTGTATATAGACCTCCGCAATTCTGAGGTAACGCTTGGTATGGAGTCGCGCTGTACATACATTCTTTGTTTCCGCCCAATGAAGCAGTGGAACGGTGGCCAGAATTTTCAAGCCTGTCCGCCTGTACAAAAGGTACTATGGTCAAGTGAAGTGCAACTGCAAACCATGTCTGGACGATTTCAGGAGGTCTTTTACTCAAGACTAGTCAAAAGTGACAAGTCGAACGTTCGATGCCAGCTAGCGACTATAAATACGTTCCGTGCTCTTCCAAAGAATATTTTCACCCGGATGAATAAAGTTGGGAACTCCAATTCGCGCTGCCATATAAACAGACGATCCGACTGTTGAATGGATATTATTTTTCTAGCAGAGGTTGCGAAATGTTCCACGGATGCTCCGACACTGAAACTCTCAACCTCTAATCCGTTTCATTTCACACGCAACTACTGTCCAAGACAGAAGAAGCGGGGTCGGGTCACAAAGCAAAGGTTCAACCATCAGATGTCATCTCATGCGCAGTAAAGCACGGCGTCAAATGTGTAGAGGTCACGATATTCTGATAAAAAAGGCATAGCGTCCCGCATTCTCATTTACCCCGCCCCCTTTTTAGTTCTCGCTTAAATGACAGGATGTGGGGCCTTGCTTTGAAAACCATCGGCTTCTGCACAGGCATCTGGTATGATTAACTCTAAATTGTATAGATAATCAACAAAGCGAGAAGAATGTAATGTACCTGAGAAATGAAGCAGAATCAATCCTCAAGAACAAGTCCAGAACCTTAGTTTCAGCCCAATGGCAATGAAGACTTTCACTCCTCATGCAGTCTGACTTTACGTTTGGCAACACACCGCTTCACCCTGGAGTTTCTACATGATTCCTGCCTATCTTATTGTCTATAATCCTTTGACGGCGAGTCTGCGGCCGAGTATGTCCTCCGAGCGAAAGGTGTATACTGAGGCGAGAGGCGACTTGATTCGGTAACAGGGACTTGGTAATCTAGCCCTTTAAAGGTTAGCTCAGACATATCAAAGTTGATTCAAGATTGAATGGCAA
Organism: Mollisia scopiformis; assembly: GCF_001500285.1. Taxonomy (NCBI): domain Eukaryota; kingdom Fungi; phylum Ascomycota; class Leotiomycetes; order Helotiales; family Mollisiaceae; genus Mollisia; species Mollisia scopiformis. The sequence goes on from NW_017263607.1 coordinate 385,268, forward strand.
GTAAGAGACTTTGCGTACTTGATGAAGCTGCTATGCTGTGCAAAGAAATATAAGCGATCAAGATGGTGAGGAGGTTGACAACTGTGCCAAAAAGGAGGAAGACGATAGCCAAGGCTGTGTCTGAGGGTACTGTTAAACAGACCAGCTTCAGGGTATGCCTAGGTAATTAAGCAGTACAGTTGTTATTTTTCAAGACAGCCAAAGTTATGTTCTCTTGCACGAAAGGAGTGAGGGAAGCATCCAAAATAGTGACTGACCCATTTTGCAAAGGTTTAATATCTCGAGAATCGATTCTGTACGTGTGTATCGAAAAACCTCGGGAGTTCTTGGTACATGTGCAATGTTTTGATGGTGCTTTGACAAATGTTTGTATGTATCAGGCCAGGCATGAAGTTATAGAGTGCTATTGTTTGAATTTCAAAACACTGGACTGGCCGCTGGTTTGAAACTTTGAAGCCAAAAGCCGGGGAATGCGGCTTATATGCCATAATTCCGTACTTTTTGTACGACGGCAACACAAGCAAACCGCAAGGCTCTCACCAAACGCTTTAATTTGTCCCGTGACAAGCGTCTTTGGAAGGAAGATGATAGAGATAAGAAATTTTCATAATATATTCGTTAACGCTCGTAGGCAGGGAGCAAATTAAGAAATGTGATGAACAAATGTCACTATCTAAGAGTTTGAGAGAGGAATGTCCCTGATGGTGTAGCCACTGACCGACATCCGAACGACGTAACACGAGAACGATCCAATAAGAGCAAGTGGTCCGCATTTGACCTCGCTTGCAACTTCATGCATGTGACTCGCAGCTGAGACAGGCTAATATTGATGGAATATGGTGTAGTTACATAGTAAGGAATAAGGCTGAGTAGTTGATCAGAAGGAGCACTGAACACGGCGAAAGGCTGAGTGCATTAATTTTACATATTGTTGGTGGAGGGACAAGGCTTCTACGAAGATGGTTTCAACCTGGATCCTAATCAGCTCAATTTTACTGCGGATGTTCAAGGTCAATTTGTGCATCCATAGCTCAGTGTTGACCCAAAGACGTGGAAATACTGATTCTAAAAGTCGTGCTAATTCAGGGGCTCGCTTAGGCTGTCTCTTCAAACTCCAAAGTGAACATAAGGGGCCCAATACTGCGGATTCTCTTGCGATAACTTCTGAATTCCCGTCATGATCAACTTTGCGTCTCTCCCTGCCCTTTTGCCTTCTTTCTTTTCACCTTCATTTGTTTTCGTGACATTCTCATTGCAAGGCGACTGGCTCGCCGCACCCATTGCTCTTCGCTCTTCCACATATCCATCTCGCAGCGCCCTGACAGCACGATGAAGCCCTCGGTGTACGGCTTTATCTGTCATGCCTTCATCTTGAATCGTCTCGTATAGTACTCTCGCAACATCCACGCAGTGTCGGTCTGATACTTCCCAGAGGGTTCCAATAACGTGGCGAAAACCGGCGAGCTGGAATGCACTGATGAGATGAATACCCTCGTCAAGTAGTCCTTTGGCTTTGTTAGCACCAGTGGAGCAGGCGGACAGGTATCCTAGGAATGGCGGATTATTTGCCATATTGGAGTCTCGAAGATCTCCCACTGTCAAAGGATTAGTTTTCCAGTCGTCAAGGAGTAGACAACTCCGAGATGGGTCTGAGGGATCGGTTTGTCCGTGGCCAGCGAAATGGAAGATGCAGCAGGTGCTCATATACCTCAACACCTCTTTTCTGGAACGAGCGGGTTGGACTGTCTCTAGCCCCATCGATGCGCAAAGGTCATCCAGCATCTCCACCTCTTCTGCTGCATATGGGAGATCTGAGTTTACATGAAGCCCGGGAGTCTTTGACATTCCAACTAATAGAGAAATGTCAGGACTTTTCTTCCTATCATCAGGGACATCGGTCACTGGCTGTTGTCGAACATCGTTGCGGCGACCATATATCAAGGCTTTGACAGAAGAACTGTAGGAAGAAATAACTCTGTCGATCACTGTTTCGGTAGAACCTCTGAAATGATATCCCGAAGCATGGATCGGGAGCTGAGTAAGTGCGCCAGTTGGTATCCACCATAAATGTGGCCAATCATCATCAGATGGCGTTTGCTTGAACCCCAATGCTTCTAGCACGGGACGTGCGACAACGTCCCAAAGCCACTCTAGCAAGGAAGAGGTAACTCCCACCGCATTGAGTACCATCGCGTGTTCATTTACTTCTCTTTCATGAAGATTTGGCAGCTCCAATACTTTGATTTCAGAGCTAGTGATGAGAAAAGCGTCGCACCGATATCGACTGACATTTATGACAGCAATAGGACCTTTGCTAGCAGCAGCTTTGATTTGATCCACTGTGGGGGGAAGCAGGAATCCTTCAAAATTCGGTAATTGACGTATTTTGGCAAGAACCTCTTTGAACTTCTGATCTGTCTCTTGACTGCGCTTTGCTTCCAATTTGGCCAATGGTAGATTGTCGATATCTGCTAAAGATATAGGTCCTTCGTTTGGAGCATCAAGCTCATCCCGGAGAGACGTAAATTGTTCGGCCAATTTAGGGTGATTTTCTCTCAGCTCCGTGATATCAGTCCGCATTTCCAAGATCAAGCCCGAAATAACACCACGACCGAGCTCCAGGAGTGTTAAAGCATCAGATGCTTGTTTCTTTGCGTTCAGGGCAGCACCGGCTCCACGAGCAGCCAAACCAGCAAAATGACCAAGTGTGTATTGCTTATCAGAATGCTTCAGTGATCTCGGGCTCACCACTGGGAGCAGGTTCAGTCCTGCTTCATAGAAAAACGTCGAATCTTCCCAATTCTGCTGATCAGCACGCACCCTGGCAGCACTATCTGCGCACAGTATACGATGCGTTGGTATAGAATTCTCACATCCAAGTCCTGCTTTGAAAAGTACACAGGCTTCTTCCAAGTCTTGGTCGTCACCAAGTTCTGAATTTCGATAAAGGTGGTGGAATCCAGCTTTGTAAAATATTCTGGCTCGGTCAGCGTTACTTGGGGGCAGCACTTCGACAGCAGTCTTGATAATCTCCACAGTTTGGTTGAGATGATAGGCCTTCCCCGTCTCTTTGAACAGTCTTTCATGACATGTTGAAAGGAGGAAACAGAATCTATGTCGACCGTGGAAACTTGGGGGCGTCGAGGTAAGTGCCAATTCCAGCAATTCCACCGCACGTTCCAGGTCTTTGACAGATCCTCTCAAGTCAAACCTGCCAACAAGAGCGCTTGCAAGGTTACTCATCGTAATAATGCGACCAGAGTCGTTGTCAGCTGCAGTTGCAAGTGCAGTTTCTGTTGCCTCGATCGAAGCATCTTTGTCTTCTGGATTCTGAGTACGTACGAACTGTAAATCGAGAAGTTTCCCAAGGTTGGCAAAACATAATGAGCGGAAGGGACTGTGAGGCAAAATTGCAGCTGTAGCCATTTTTCCATATTTCAAAGCGCGGGCTAGATCATCCATCGATTCTGTTACCTCAAATCGCTTGCTAAGTGCTGTTGCAAAGCTGCTCAAACTGCTAGCGTAGATAGGACTGTCGGGAGTCAAAAGGGTGACCACCTCTTCAAAGGTTTCGATTATTCGTTTCAGATCATCTTGATTGCCCGTTTGGTCATATCGGACATTGAGGATATATGCAAAATTAGTGAGGAAGCTTGACCTTTCCGGATGTTCCGGCGCAAGAGCGTCTAACACCCTTTCACCTACTTCAACGGCTCTGTTGAGATCCTCTCTTTGTCCGGTCTGAGCGAACCTTAAGCTGAGTATGCTGCCGAGATTTGTGAGATTCTTAAGCTGGTCAGAATCATGCAAATTGATCTCAACTATAGACATTTCTGCAAACTCGACTGCCCGATCCATATCTTCTATTGATTTGCTGGTGTGTTCGAATCGGGAGATCATCCAGCCTGCTAAATCAGCATACCAGCGTTGTCGGCGATCGGAATCCGTTGCGATCTTGAGGACTGTTTCGAGAGTCTCAATAGCTTCATTGAGATCCCCGATTGTTGGTTTGAACTCATACCGCACCCTCAAAGTTGTTGCTAAGTTGCTCAAAAGGCCACTATAATTTTTGTGGTCATCGTGGTCAACCTCTGTGACGGCTAATCGAGCAAGAGTTATTGAACGATCTAGATCTGGGACATCTTCGAATCTTTTGAACCGTTTATCGAGCAAGGTTGCGAGTTCAACCAACCAGTGAAGCCGACGAGCATGATCGGGTGCGGTGATCAAAGCTGTCTCGCGGATCTCAATGATCTGATTTAGATCTTCTGTTGTTGACGTCGCATCAAATCTTGTTTTCAGCAACCGTGCTAGCTTGTCTTGGTGGAGTGTTTGACTTGGAACATCGTCGACTGTAGTATACTTGACGGCAAGGTTGGCTACTCCCACAGCACGGTCTAAATCTTCGATCGCTCCATTTTCGTCGAATTTCAGTTCGGCCAGGTCTCTGAATTGATACAACCACTCTACTCGATCATCGATTCTAGTCTCAACAGCTAGGATCATGTCTCGATTTTCGAGTACGTGATCGAGATCCTCTCTAGCTTTCGTGAATGCCCAACGCTTAAGCATCAAATTGTCGAGGGTGAAGAGCTGCTGTGTTTTATCATGACCTTCGGAAGTTCTTAGCGCCACTGCCTTCTCTACAGCTTCGATTCCACGATCAAGATCCTCTTTTTCTCTTGCAACAGAGAACCGATTCCCTAGGCTTGCCCCGAGAAAGTCCAAGCGATTAGCTCGGTTGTCGTAATCGTCGTAAGTTGTGAGAGAGACGGCCATATCGATGGCTTCCACGACGTTATTTAGATCTTCTGGATCTCTTGTCTGCATGTAACGCGTTTGCTGGAGTTCAGCCAGCTTTGCGAAGTGCCTGGCTTGTTGGACATTGTCGTCAAAGGTTATGGCTATCATCTCCTCTGTAATACCAATAGAGGTAGAGAGATGAGTTAAGTCACCACTGGCCTGAAATAGTTGCTTGTAGCAGAAGGACAAGATCTCCATTGCCGCCAGTCGTTGGGGATGATCAGAACTCGCAATGATCAACCAAGCTTTGGTCTTGTTGATTAAGTAATACAGGTTTTCATTATTCACAACTCCAATCCCGTGCGACTCGAACCAATCATCATTTATTGTCACGTCCTCGTTTCGTTCGTCTGCCTGTATCTTGTTTGCCACAAGAAGATCTAGCGAATTGTTAGTGCATGTTCTTGATAGAGTACTCGAACCAGAGAAGCCGACTTGCTCCGCTGGACGATCCCGACGCCTCAACTTCTAACAATTCTTTGGAGCATTGACAAATCTGACGTACTGTGGATCCCCGAACGATGTGACTTCTTTGGATCATCACTTGCAGTTTCTGCAATCCAGCCTTCTGCTTGCAGGATCGCTGCCTCTAGATGCTCAATGGATCCAGTCCGCGTGAAGTTGAGGAGGAGAACATAGATATACAGCTCAATCCCATCTTCATCGTGATCCTGCTGTACTTTTATAAAATCGAGTAATTCCTCATCGCTCATCTCGTGAATGATAGTCGCCATCTCTGGGTCGATATCGAAAGGATCCATGTTCGCGAGTTGATTCTTACATTGGTCAGCTATCACTTATGTTATAAATTGGTTCGCGTCAGACTTACAGACATGGCTGATATTCTTAGAAGTCGTTTGCGATACGAACAAGACAAAAAAGTGATTGTAACACGGTGTATTTGAGTCTCGGTCGAGGGTTTATTTTTCAGGCGTGGTGTGCACCGAACAATTGGAAAAATGTATTGAAAAGAATCGTTCAAAGAGGTTGTTATCTTACTGATGTGCGAAATATTTGGTAGACCGCTTCTTCACGAGGCTGTGTCTTCACTATGATCTATTCATAATATATTAGGCTTTGATGCATAAGATGCACAACACACATGTCAAAGACGGCTTGCCCGGAAGACCTACGAGTCGGGCGTGGATTGCTAGCTGAAGTATTTGCCGAGTAACAACTATGCCTTGGGCTGAGTGGCTTGGACCTGTGGATCAATCCAGTTGCCGCTCTTTGATCGCGTAAGCCTATTGTTACGATGCACGTCGACATGGCTCTTCATTTTTCACAGCCTCTTCTCGCTGTTCGTGATTCACTTTGCAAAAAAAAAAATATCCTAATGAGAATAAGACGATGAATTGGCTCGCCACACTTCAAAGCAACTATAGCCCTCAGCACATTGAATTGCGAATCTCCCTTCAAGAATTGTGACCCTGAAAATTCGAAATGTTTGGCATCGCTGCCTAGATGCCGCAAGTATGCAGTTTCGGGTCGCACAACAAGCGACATTTGGTTGATTGGGCTTTCAAATTACGCCTATCGTAACGCTTGAAGCATGGCAACGAATCAGGTAGTAATATGAAAAGACGGCTGAGCATGATCTGACAACACCAAAGCTAAAGTTCGCATCATCACTGCAAGGCTCTCGTAGGAAATACGAGGGGCAAAAAGAGTTCCCAAATACGGCCAGATGTAGTTCGGCGTGATTTATCTAGGTTTCCAAGCCCATCATCCACACCAGCCAGTTGTGCACAGAAGTCAACTTGAAAATCAATTTGGAGAATAGATATCTCCTCGTCAAATTGTTTCCTTTCGATACTTATGATGGACGACTCTCCGGCCCACTGGGCTATACTTATTGGTAATGATTTCTACGAAGATGCACCTCTTCGTGGTTGCGTCAACGATATAAACCTCGTCAAGAAATATCTCGAAGGGGAGAAATCAATCATTCATATCGATGTCTTGGTCGCGAGTATTCCTGATGCAACCACTTCGGCAACACATCGGCCGGTCGAAGAACCAGAATCATGGCCAACGCTCCAGAATGTCATTCTCAGTCTCAGGAGAGTCACCGAGAAAGCAAGTTCTAGAGATTTTGTCTACATACATTACTCTGGCCACGGAGTAACCAACAAAGGCGAACCAGAAATGTTCAACAGTAACAAAGACACTGGCGATGTAGCTCTTGTGCTATTTGATGACACGGGGTGCTCCTATCTTGAGGGGCAAGAACTAGCATCATTACTGAAGGATATGGCAGATAAGGGGCTGTTCGTTACTCTGGTCCTCGACTGCTGTTTCTCTGGAGGTTTCGTGCGCAAAACTCTTCGAAAAGAACCTGGAATACGAAGTTTGCCTTACAAATCTGCTCTTGGCACAAGTTCCCAGACAGCTGGTACAAACAATGCAATTGATCAAAGCAAACAGCTTCTGCGAGACGCACAAGTCAGACCACAATGGCTGATCAACCCGAAGAATTACACCGTCTTCTCCGCTTGCGGTCCGCATGAGACTGCAGAAGAGCTCACATTTAGTAATGGTCAGAAATATGGTGCCCTCACTATTTTCCTGGTCTTTGCGCTCAATCAGTTGAGGAGAGCAGGAACTGAAGTTACCCATGATTCCTTGTACCGTCAACTCTGCATTAACTTCCACATTTCCTGGCCTAGGCAGACACCGATGCGGTATGGAAACTCGAACCTTTCTTTCTTTGGGAAGCTCAAGTCAGGACGGTCTATGAAATTCTTTCCTGTCTTCATGGTACCCAATGATAACACCTTGCAGATAGGAGCAGGTGAAGTACACGGTGTATGTGAAGGCGATGAATATGCTGTGTACCCATTCAATTCTAGCGAAGACGGTTTGGACTTTGAGGACTTGCGCGTCTTCACAGCTAAAGTTGAAACCACTCATACCCTCACATCAGACCTCGTGTCAATTGAACCAATATCAACGATAGGATCTGTGAAGACCCCATGGAAAGCCAGATTGATAAAGTCACTGTCATCTTGGAAGGTACCGATTTGCATCAACGTTGGCCCCGTTGATGCCGAATCTTGGTTGGAAGCCGCTCAACATAGACGTTATCTCTCTATTGCCATGGATGGTATAGAAGGGCAGGAGGCTTTATTCAATGTCGTTCCCAATGACGAAAACGAGTATCAGATCCTCAACCAGTCCAAGGGAGCAATAGCGAGTCTACCAAAAGTCAATGCAAAGAGCGACGATGCCTTGACTCGAGTTATGGATATCTTGGAGCATGTCGCTACTTTCAAATATTTCGCAAATATCGATAATCGCCTTCCAAGCATACCATTCGAACGATCATTCAAAGTTCGCCTCCACGATAAAGCAGGGAAGGAATTGGGATTACAGGGACTTATAGAGGTGGGAGAAGATGATGAACTGTGTCTGACTATCGAAAATCTGAGTGACGACACCATCTATCTATCTGTGTTTGATCTGGGACCATCTTGGCAGATCGACAACTTACTATCTCAACTGGGAGGCGGCGGGTTCAAGGTTCTACCACCAAAAGGAGAAGTATGCACAGGCCGCGAAGAAGTCAAATGGGGAATGTGCGTGCCAGATTCGTTCAAGAGCCGGAATATGTTCCAATGCGACGACATCTTGAAAGTGTTTGTTACAAGAAGACCAAGCTCATTTGCGCCTTTGCTATTGCCAAGCATCCCGGGTGCTACACGCTCTCATCAACAGTCATCTCGTGGAACTCGGTCGCCGCTAAATAGGTTCTTATCCGGTCTTTCGGCAGGAAATCGTGGGGAAGGAGACATCTCGGACGAGGCATGGTCAACACAGAGCTTCATCATACAGACGACGTCAAAATCAAACTAAAGGCCAGTGAAGAATTAAAGCATCGTAGGAAGTGTAGCAAGAAAGAACAGAATAGCAAATCATGACAGTGAATACTGCTCTGAGATTAGTGACCCAATGACTCGTCTTTTCCCAATTTTGAACTCTTTTTGTCTCTCCCAAACAGCCAACCAGCTCCTGTGACTTCAACAAACAGAAGTTTCCTGCCATTTGTTGCTCCTCGGCTCGCATAAACAAATGATCATTGAAACTAAGCTGCAACCAGATCCGTCTCTCCCCACTTCCTCCCCTCCTTAGCTGTATATCCCGCGCTATCGCAAAGAGTGTACTTTTTGTTCGCAGTATCTACCGTCTCGATTTTGTAAGGACCTTCCTTTTCGGCACCTTCTACACGAAGTTGCACTAGATCTCCAACCCGAAATTTGCATTGCTGTAATCCTCATTAACACATGTTCCTTCGAAAGCCTGTGACACTGACGAGAGGTTTCGGCTTTTGCTTGATTTTGCCACGGCCGTCATCTCCAAGAATCGTGAATGAGGGAATTTCATCGCTGTTGCACGTGTTAGCTTACTCCAATAACATCAGCTTGGAGTCTTGCACCAATCTAAGAAGTCCATTTTGGACTGTTCAAGGCATTTTCGTGGCTTGCGGTCTTTATTGCAAGACCTTTCTTGGACAAATAAAAGAGCCTCTTCGGTCTCAGGCTGAGGAGTGCCTCGCTCATATTTATGCACGACGACAGTTTTCCTGCCGCGGGCGGATTATGTGAGGCAAGGCTCGGCAACCTGGACGCCTCACTTCACCATAAATTTGCGCCCATTGGGCACCAAGCTTACCAATGAGAGCCGTTTTATAAAAGCAGCAATACAGACAGAAACTCCACTCGGTCAGCCTCTCTTGGGCAGACTCGGCAAGGCTTGCACACAGACATGCAATGCACTCTGCGCTGGCAAAGCCGCATTTCTAAATCATGATATCAAGCATCGAGATTCATAGAATTAACATTCTGTTTGAAGACCGTTACACATCACGACTTCATGCGATAGAAACTTTGAACCAACCAAGTGCGCTGGTAGTTTGCTCCTCCCAAATGCTAAAGCAATCAGCGAAAGGAAGATTATCACGTCAGCCCACATAGCCGAGCATCATGACAGTCCGCTCAGAGAGCGACATTGAGCTCGGAGGTTCAAGTACACGACCTCTTCGCCATTATCTTCTGAAGCTCTCGTCGAAACTTGCACCACACGATATTCGTTACTAACTACTTCAAAGCCGAGCAAAAATCGCCACGAACCTTCAGACTCAACATCCTCTTCGCTTGCAAATCATGGGTATCATCTCTCTTCGCGAAAACCGAGAGATACGAAGTACGACAAACACAAAGTACACTCACTACCTTCCATCACGCGAGTTCATACTTTACTGACAATCAGCAGTTGAAGATTACCGCGAAGGCTACCCAAGATACTCCGCACTCATCGGCGCGGAAAAATCCTTCCACATCTGCCGGCGATTTTCCAACTTACGAGCACGCTTGCTTCTCCTGCAACAAGATAAAATATGCTTGCTCGAGAAACATCTCGAGCAGATTGATCGTGACGAGAAAGCTCCTCTATTCTTGGGGAGTAGTCGATCGGATGTCAATGTCGAGAGGGGTGCTGTTATTGAAGGCATTCAAGTTGCGCTTGAGCGCTATGGTACGTTGTCTAGTCTGACGTGGAGGAATGAGGAAGGCTGATGTTTCGACAGACAATATGGTAGAGAGCAACAACAAGATGCTGAGTTACGAAATAGCAAAGCCACGAGATGTGTTGAGTCTGCAAAACTGGGTCAGCAGTACGGCTTGCTTGGCAAGGGACGAGACTGCGTACTTGACGCAGTGCGAAGATCTGATCTCTGTTGCCTCACCGAGGGACGGAATGGCAGAGCAACTCGAGTCTTGGATTGAGGACATTATTGTTCGTTTCGGAAGGATCTCTTGTAAGGTTGATTTACCCACATTGAGATTGCAGTTCGCTTCAGCTAATCATGCCAAGCTCCTTTCTCGAGACGTGTCCAGAGATTCCTACGTATATATCTTTTCGAGGTCTAAACTGGCACGAATAAGTCGAGGAATAATAGCTTGTCTCGTCATAGCCTTCCTACTGGCTCCAGTGGTGGTATGCAATGCACTTAGCGGGCTGAATTCTCGGTTGATAGTTATCGCAATTGCGACGTTCCTCTTTGTGGTGTTACTCTCGGCAATGATCAAAGCAAAAGCGGTAGAAATGTTTGTCGCAGGAACGACGTGAGTAATCAAGTGCTTCATGGATTATCATGTGAAAGAAAAATATTGACATGATGAATGATTAGGTACGCGACGGTTTTGGTTGTGTTTGTATCCGGCTCAAGTGTAATCACTACATAATAAGTAATAAGGGAAGTACATAAGGATAATAATGGATGATGGAGCATAACCAGTATTATATTCATTTAGCTTGTACCAATACGAGTTCTGTTTCCCTTACAACTTGATTTCAATTCCTTGACGCCCTTGAATGCCGATAATCCTCACTGCTACAGGGAGTCGGCACGGAGCATGTCCTCCACACTTGACTCTCCAGACGGGAGTCAGACATTGGTGTCTGTGTGGCTGGACAAGATCTCACTGATAAAATTGTCAATTCACAAGAAAAGATGCAAGGAGCATATATGCTTACTTTTCCAATTTCCCATGCCGTGAAGCGCAATCCAAAGTACCAGAACAGCAAGTATATTGATCAGGGCGATGAGAAGTCCGATGAGTAGTACGAGTGCTACATCTGAGGAGGCTGTACACATTCGTGAGCGAGAATACGATGATGTATTACAGGATGCAAAACTACGAAGGAGAACTTACCAATCGCCGGCATAGCGAGAATTTTGAAAAAATTTCTTTTTTTCTTGCTCGAGATCTCACGTAGTGAGCGACTCAATTCTATAGGCTTTGGCTTAACAAGAAGTGGAATTGTGATTCATTATATACATAGCACCGAGGCTCCCGGGAAACGGACTATTTGAATGGACTTTGGCGGGGTGCACAAGCAATCAAGATTCTCAGCAGGGTTGTCGCCGCGAGGTCGTCAGGCATCAAGCCCCTGAATGAGCGCGGTTACCCTAACTCCACTTAAGCGAGTGATCTGTCCCCGACGCGGTACCTTCTGACACTGCTGCGCAAAGTGAGGCTGTGATTATGTGATGCATAGCGGCGGCGAGATGTGCTGCGTAACCCCATTCATACACAGAGCTAAGTGAACAAAATTTTGTCACGAAGTTTTGAGCTTATCAAGAATGTTTGGAATCCGAACTTGAAGATAAGATGAGATCTACGTCAACACCACAAAAACAGAACTGTTCGATTCTTTTCTATTTGTAGAGTCTAATCACTCAATCCGAATACTGAACAGATACTCTTTCTTCTAATCTATGCCAATTTCTTGGCATACTCTAGTTCGGAGTCACTCGATGTAGGAAAATATGTATGCTCATGCCGGAAAATTATGCTAGTTCCCGTTGGCTGGTCGTGGCCTGTAGCTGAATTCGCTGTTTTAGAGAGTAGACAAAAGGAAGAGGGAGGAAGGAAGGAACGGACACTTTTCGCGCAGCATAGCGCGCAGAGTGAGGTATGCTAGGAGCATGTTGATGAGGCTGATAATGGTACCAACCAGCCCGAAGGCGATCGCAATTGTGATGTCTATAGAGACTGGAGAGTATGTTAGAGTTGTGATTCATAGTGAGACAGGGGTGAAATAATATGGATTTGGAGACGGCGAGGCTGAGATGTCTTGTACTAGCGACACCAATTAGGAGAAGTAATTTATTTACCCATGGTGATGATGTCGATGGTTTAATGAAGCTGTAAGGGATTAAAGAACGACCAACTGGATGGTGAAGAGAGCGCAAGACCTTCGGGGTGTTGAGCTACATACGGTGGAGATCCGCGTTGAGGATGTCAATCTCATGTGTGATAACAAGGAGAACTACTCCGCTTCTATATATTTTCGTGCGTTCCCCATTTTCAGCGTGGCATAAAGAAGTAACTGCCAATCGGGACACAGGAGTAAACAGGGCCCAATGGGTGTCACTCCAGCCATGGCAAGAAAGCCACTCACGTGGAATACAAAAGTCGTCACTTCTATTGGCCGGAGAGCGCATTACAAGATGCTAGGGCCAGTTCCAACGAGATCTCACCATCGTGACCCGAAAACAATACCTTTATATGGGTAGTAGCCCACCACGACAGTGACAACAGGAAAGTAAGGAGCACAGAGAACACTAGCCAGGCGTCTCTTCAGATAAGAACTTCAACGTCGTTTATGTCTCTATAATCCCAAAACATCTAAAACCTTCAGAAAATCTCATCCACACGCCTCCACGCACGCTTATAGAATCCGTGCAGTCTGCCGTCAATCAACGCTCCTTCTTCTTTCTTCCAAACTCCTCCCCATCCGAGCTGTGTTCGGAAGAACTCCTCGATATCACGTGTCGGTGCTCATGATAGAATCGTGAATTGCCAATGCTAAGCTCGTTGGAAGACTTCGAAGCTCTATCTGATTGATGGATCAGCGATGGGTGTGACTCAGAGGATAGAAAAATACACTAACTGCTTTCCAGAACCATGGCCCTCAAAGTAAGATAAGCGAGCACGACAGCTACAAGGTTGACCAGTGTGCCAAAGAGCCCAAAGACGATGGCTATAATTGTGTCCGAGGATACTATGCAAGAATATCATCAGCAGGAATTACTGAAGTGGAGGAGATAGAAAGCGGAGTTTAAGAAAGAAGAGTTCGATTAAGCACATAGGGTAGTGCTAGCCTTGCGAAGAACTTTAAGGGGTCGTGGAAGAGTAGGTGACCGATAAGACACAACGTTGAAACTTGGAGGTCCACGAACGGTGGAGGGGCTACGTACTCATCTCGATTAAGATAAGTTGCAAGGTAAGTTGTTTTTAGCCTGGACGTGTAGGATTGCTCGTTGGGGTTCATTATTATCGAGGACTCTCAAGACGTATATATAATTATAGGGAACGATGACATACTCAGAGGAAGTGACATGGCTACAGTATGTCTCGATTTCCTCAATGGCGATTACCGGTCTCCTGGTTGAGCTTTGGATAACGGCCTAGCATCCGCTTAACGAGCCCCGCGCAGTGACTGCGCGGGGCTCGTTAAGCGAATTAATTCTAAGCGGCCCAGAAGTGAGCCGTAAGGTGAGCGCGTGTTTCCAATAGGATTGGATAAAACAACAGGAGAAGACAATGGCTCTCTGGCGTTTCGGGAGCCTTGCTAGAGAATGACGTCGAGATACTTCAGAAAGCCTATTATATCAACAGCCGTGCGTAAACGATCATAAGCTGGAGCGCGAAAGACCTTTAAACCACTTAGACTTCTGGGGCGAATGACAAGAAACCTCCCGCAAGACGGCCACAAACCAAAACGAAATGTCAATTTTTCAACACTAATTAGACACAACGGGATAGTCGAATGGAAAAGACTAGGAGTGCAGCCTTTCTGAAAGGAAATCTTGCTTTCCCACCATACAACAATAACACTGGAGTGCTGAATCACCAGAATCTCTGCAACGCAACAATGACGCCCAGGATTCAGTGTGGTGTACCCATGACTAAACACCAATCTCGTCTTCTCAGACTTTCTTCGTGCCTCGTCTCTACCTCCGCTGTACCAAGACAATGATATTTTGCATGCTCAAACCAGCGAGTGATGTTCACGTGATATCAGAAGATGTTGCCAAAGCCAGAGAGGAGAAGAGTCTAGATCCATTTGATATCAGAATTCATAGCAGAAGATAAGAATAATATTTTTCCTCCATTCTGTCGGAACCCGCGTGGCCAGCTGTAACTCGATCTTCAGCTCCTCGAGGCAGAGTTGAGAAATAAGATCGTCCAAACGTCCAAGCAATACCCGATCCCCATCTGACACAATCAGCGGACTGTCCACGAATTTGCGATATCGTTTTGAAGTCCTCATGCGCGTCCACTGATCGATGGCGGCTTTTTCGCCCCCTTCCTTCCCTTCGTACTCGTTTTTGTACATTTTGCGAAATTGTCGAGAGTCAATGGTCATAAGGGTGGTAGCGAAAGTGCAGGAAGTAAGAAGAGAGGCATAGATGAGATAAAGGGTATATCTGGCGTATCGATTCTGGGGCAATAGATCATATTGTTTGGCAAGGGATGGACGTAGGGTTGGACGTGGAGGTTTCGAGATCTCGAAAGGTTTGGCCGTCGTCGAAAATGTAAGTATTTGAGACCGCTGAGCACGATGAGGGAGTTGGATTGCAGCCATGCGCATGTGCTGGGAGTAAATTCGATGACTTAGGGGGTGTATTTCGTTGTAGAGGAATCGTGTTCATGGGACGTGAGCTACCGCTCGGTGACAGAGATTGGAAAACTTGTTGGTAAAGAAGGATAATAAACGTGGGGACAAGATAACATATTTGAAGGGAGCCACAGGAATGTGAAACATGATAGCTCTACGCCTAAGGGAATCTTGCAAGCTCAATATTGGATCGAGTCGTGATTTGCTCTCTGACCATCCGAGAGACTTCCATGTCCAAGAATTTGCACAAGGGTGCCCATAATTCCGATTCCAACCGCTCTCGTTCGTATGGTGAGAGATTGGCTTCATCGAATCGTCTTCTTAGAGTGTCCTTTCGTGTTGATTGTACTGCTGATAGTTGTGCAGCTGCGAGTTCCTTTTCTTGCTCCGAAGGGCGTGTATGAATGACGTGTAATATAGGCAGCACGATAAACGAACTGCAGAACAAGACGATCCAAAGGTTTTTTGCAATGTTGATTCCACGATTGGAAGTGATTTTTTGCCGCATATAGTTTTTGAAGAGGCCGGACCATTTACTACTTGAACTTGCTGAGGACTGTAACAGTAATTTACATGGGGCTTTGAAGCCTCTCGAAGCTGAGAAACGGCGTATCATGATGATGTGCGTTCAGGGGCATGATAATTTGTGTTTTGAGTTGACGGCGAGGGATGTGATCGGAATGTGTGCTCGCCGCTTATTTGGTGGTCCAAACTGGACGTCACTTATACAAACGTGAAGTAAGGAGAGTGCTTTTGGGCTTATCGAATCTAGCGGTGCAATGGTGGGATCTGCACGTGATAAACGATCTGAGAGAGAACTCCATAGTGATTATTGTCATTAAGACTTCCTGTGCGGATTCGGAAAGCGGGGCTCCGAACGTGGAACGCGCCGTCAAATCAATGCAGATTTCGATGTAGCCCCAGACGTGTCATTTAGTGATGATCTGGTCCAGTGATCAGAAAGCAGGACAACTTTCTATGAAGCGCGTCTTATTACTCGGCATGATTATGCTGCAGAAGAAAAAGAAAGATGAAAGGAAAGTAGGGATAGCGTCTCAATGATTAAGTGTATGCAGGTTCGAGAAAGTGATGTAGCCACAAGGTTGGCTCGGTCTCGAGTCAATCAAGACCAAGCGAAGAGGGAAACATCTAGTACTTGAGAAGGGGGTGAAAAGGAGATTGTTTGTCAATGACTGAACATCAACTATGTCAGTCTGAAGACCATGAAAGCGGTGACTAACCCTAGTCAACCAGGGGGGAGTGATAATAGCTTTGAATCGACGCAGGAAAGATCGGACTAGAGGAAAAAAGTAGTGACTGATGATTTTGCTTAGGAAGGTCACGCAAGTGCTGTGCACCGGAAGAGAAACTCCAATTGCTTTTCTCGTTTTAAGAACTACTACCTGCTCCTTCTGTTTACTCCCATTTATCGTCGCCCTGCGCAAGAAAATATTTGTGCTTGTGATGGAAGGTCATCGCATTCTTTGGTGGAGCAATGTGGTCTTTATCTGGATGTATTTGTCAGACCAAGATATCGAGAAAGAAGAGATCAGATTGGGATATGAGAGAGCTTACTCTTTTCAGAAGGCATGGCTCGCAGAGTGAGGTATGCGATCAGCATACTGATGAGGCTAATGATGGCGCTGATTAGCCCGAAGGAGATGGCGATCGCTGTGTCTATAGAGACTGTAATACGAGAATTAGCGAAGCGGAGAGTTAGGGGAAGGGTCGTTGAAGAAGTTAGTGATAGAGGGGATATATTATGGGAGAGAATGGCGAGGAAGATAGTGTGAGTAGAAGTGAGTGATGAAGGAAGAAAGGAAATGAACGATGGAAAAAGTGAGTAGGTGAGGCTAAGGCAGTAGCTGGTGCGGGTGGAGGGCGAAGGTTAGATGAGATGTGCTGGTTATACCAATCAAGATTGATGGAGGGAGAAAATGTCTTACCCATGATAATCATCAGTTGGGGATACCTTGTGCGACCGACAGCTCACAAAAGGGGTGTTCGAGATGTGGGAGGAACTGAGGACTATATGTAGCTGGAGATATGCTCGAACTCGAACAGCGAGGCTGACTTCCGCTCGCGTGAATGTACAGATGCACGATTGCAAGAAAGAAGCCAATAAGTGAGGCATAGGTAAAGCCCTACCAGATTTCCCGATATCATGAATTTTGTACGGAAGAATGAGCAACCATCATCTTTAGCAATAGTCGATGATAGCATCCTAACATCACAATACACACCAGACACCAATCGCTTTACTGAAACCGAAAGGCGTGCAGATCTTGTCAGACCGAAATCCTCTAATGGCTCGCTGAGAAGACACTACTGCAGGTAGTTGCTCACTCTAGCAACATGCACAGCGGCTTTCCCGGTCATCCTCCCACTTTTGTACCGCAAGAGAGCCCATCTCGCAGCTCCGCACACGGGCGCAAGGATATGCTGAACTGCATTGCATGACGCCTCGTTTCTCCCGCAACACATCCCGCAACACGTCCCGCAACACGTCTCGCTCGTAACTCGAGAACTCGTGACTCGAGAACTCGTGACTCGAGAACTCGTGACTTGAGAACTCGTGACTTGAGAACTTGTAATTAATTGATGTTAACTTTTTTTAACGTTTTAATCGTCGATGAAATATTTAATTAATTTTATCTTTTTCTATAATATTGCACATTTTCTTCGCAAGTTTAATCTATTTTAATAAATTCAAAATCTCGTTTGATTTTGCATTTAATTACTTTCGAAAGCAGCTTTAATAGTCGGCGTTAAGGCACTCCTGTTGGGGCCCTACCCTACAGTAGGGCCCCAACAGGAGTGCCTTAACGCCGACTATTAAAGCTTTAGTTAAAGAAACTAAGCTCGTTTAAACTACTAAGAAAACCCTCGAATTAACAACCTTCGAAAGCAACTTCACTAGCATAACACGCACCACGCAGTATTTGAAAGAAGGGTCCCCATATCGCTATAATAAAGCTAGTTTACTGCCCAGGAAAGAGAAAAACCCACAAACATCCGTCTCACTGCGCGGCACGTAGGTAAAAGTTCCATACATTGCACCTGAAACTTATCGTGCGAAAATTGGACTCGCTTCATCACAACTTGTCATGATGTCATAAAATATCCACGGCCATTGGTCTTTTGATGAAAGCTGAAAGAAACTTGGGGCTCGAACTCTATGTTTACTGGACAGATGCTATGGCTTTGAAACTTAGTTGTGCGCAATTCTTTTGTTTAGATAAAATGTCAAATCGAGGGGAATACGGTCACTAGCTTGAAACTAAAAGCATTGGGATTCAAGCAGTGGGGAATGGATGGCTAAAGCCTCGTCAAAAGCTGCTCTCAACCTGTTCGGAAAACAACAGAATTTGGGCTCAAAGGCTGATAATCGTTCAAACAACGATTGCCTTTGAACGATATTGAAGACAAGACAAGACATGCAAAGAGCTGCGGAGAAAAGCCAAACATATAGGGAATGATTGAGCAAGAAATTCCTGAACGATACAAGCACTGGGAAGTATTGTACAGAAACTGGATAGAAAGAAGGCGCAAATTTGAAGAGACAATTAAAGACTTTTGATCTAGAGGACTGCTGGACAAGCCTGACGAACTAAAGTTTCCCTCCTGAGAAGCAATCTGCAACACCTTTGTACATCTCCCTAAACTGAGCGAGTTCCGACACCAAGGAGGAGCACTTAAGCAACCTTCTTCCTCTTGCCCTGATCCTCTTCTCTCGATAGAATGACATGAGTATATTCGTGCCCCAACATTTGACGAAAATTCAATACTTGATCATCGTTTTGATCTGTATCATTATATTAACCGAAGATACATACGTATGCCACGCAAGGTAGAGGAAAGTGAGAGGTACATAAAAAAGACCACGTACTAATTTCAATAATTATAGCACAAAGAGTGAGGTACGAGATAAACAGACTAGCAACACCAATAATGATGCTAATAAAGCCCAATATAATGGTGAGAACTGTGCCGGTGGAGACTAATAGGAGTCAGTGGAGATTAGTCGGATCATGTGATTAGTGGGGATCTTACTCGTTTTTTTGTTTGGAGGGAGTTTTTGAGGAGATTTCTTGAGTGATGTGGGTTAGGAAAAACATGTTGAGAAGAAGGTTCGTAGTGTGGTTTTATATGCAACACCATTAGATTGGTGTGAGTGGGGTAGAGGGATGTTGTTGTGAAGAGCCTCAAGAGATGTGACAGAGCCGCACAAGACAGAGCAGAGCCTCAAAACTCCTCGCGAACTATGGTGGACCAGTTCGGTGGAGCAAATGAGAGCATGAGGCTAGTCAATTGGGACATCTGAGGCTCCGTTATGCAATTTGGGATGCTGACAATGCTGGAGAAATCATGCACATGGCGTGGGGCTGCATACTTCGTTTGGCGAATAGTGAGCCAGCGATGGGGGAATAAGAGCCCGCTGTGCGACTATTTCTAGCAGTAGAGCCTCAAATAGCTATCACAAACAAGATTATGGAAGTGAGGGGATCACGTGGATGGTTTGAAACGAGATGGGAAGAATTTAGGTTGAACGAAGACCCTGATCTGAGCGAGGGGTACCCGTCCCTCTCTCATCAGCCGAACAGATAAAACTTAGCAACGCGGACTTACTTCCAATAGGTTTTTGATGAGTTCACCTTGCATCGTAACTTTGTCTGTTCAAGTCAAAGAAAAGAGTCGTAACACGACGGGAAACAATGAACACTTATATTAGTCAATAACATAACTACCAACCATCAGAATTATCATGACATCAGTCTTGAAATTGATTCCTATTGTTACATAGCGTACAAGATTTGAGATTTAGGTAGAGCGTGCCATTTTCCGCGACATTTATCATCGCTCACAATTTCCGATCATGAAATTATGGAGAGCGACGAAGAAGAAGCTAGAGGGAATCAAGAATGCGATATTGCATCTAAAGAAAATCATGACAAGATGTATCAAGCTCGCAAACAACAAGAGTAAAGGCAAGAGCGTCGGGCCGCTTCAGCACTCTCCTCAGATTCCGAGCTTTGCCACTGCCTAAGCTCACCGCAGCAAGCAGGTAACTTTGCAGAGAAACAGCGTAGATGAAGCGTACATGTAAAGACATCATAAAGCACTTTTCGTAATAGGAAGTAATAAATAATCCTAACTAGATGACCAACTTTCCACTCCCTTAGAAAGCTGATGTACATCCGCCTTGACAGTGCGAATTCCAGCATGAAAAATCAGACGGCTAACTCTCCTTCTTCTTCTTCCCTTGGTCTATATCTCTCGGCAAAGCGACATAAGTATGCTCATGTCTCAATACGTGACTAAAGTCCAAGACTCGATCCTTGTTTTGGTCTGCAAACCGGAATTAGTTTGATATCCATGTCATTAGAAGCTATGCGAGCGTACTGCTTTCAATAGTCATAGCTCGAAGAGTGAGGTACGCCACGAACAAGCTAGCGAAGCTAATAATGATGCTGATAAGGCCGAACGCGATTGTGAGAATTGTATCGATCGAGGCTGCAGGGATAGTGTCAGTATAGAGCGGGTAAATAAGCGTAATAAGGAAGGCAAAGGTAGACAAGGCTGAGTGAAGTAATGCATAAAGCAAAGACGCTTACCCATGCTTGCGAATATAAATCCGACAACAGATAGTAGGAAATGAGATTGAAAGATGCCGATACTGGGAGGACGGACATTCAAATAGTAATTGGTGCGATCGATCAAGCGAATCATTTCCAGCACTTGCATCTTCTTTGGGAGTAACTTTTTAGTTGAAAATTTGGTGGACATCATACACCTTGTCGCATCCTGCAGCTGCAGTCTGGAGCGTTGACGTGCCCAATGAGATCTGCAGGGTGGCGTTCTAGACGCATGACGCACGTAGAGGACTGGTGGTACATCGCTTTGCGAGAAACATTTCAGTGTTGCTCGGAAACAGGGGTGCGATGTCAGCACCAATATCCGCTCGGGAAAAAAAAGGCCATACCTTGGCCAAGGAATAGCTTGTCAGGCTTTCCCGAAGACTTAATGAA
Organism: Mollisia scopiformis; assembly: GCF_001500285.1. Lineage (NCBI taxonomy): Eukaryota > Fungi > Ascomycota > Leotiomycetes > Helotiales > Mollisiaceae > Mollisia > Mollisia scopiformis. The sequence continues at coordinate 406,288 of NW_017263607.1, forward strand.
GTTTGGGGCGGGATATATTTTGTATGGAATGATAGGCCACAAAACTTCTATCGCCGGCGGTGCGGCATTCCTGTATCCCGAGAACAGTCCATCCTTCCAACGTTACAACCTAGACTCGGGATCCCGGTTCTCGAGACACCATAGACTGAAGAAGGGGGAGAAGTGAACACAAAGAGAAGTATAGAAGCTATGTTCTTTTGTGAGGAACAGGCTGCTTCGGGCGCAGCGGCTAAGCAGTGGAGAGGGAATCAAGAATGCGATATTGCGACTAAGAATGTTCGTGACAGGATGTAGTAAGCTCACAAACAACAATAGCAAAGGGAGGAAACTTCGCAGAGTAACAGCGTGAACGAAGCGTAAACATAAAGATATCATGAACCATTTTTCGCGACAGGAACTGGTGAATTTCTCTGACCAGACGGAGAACGCCCCGGTCCTGCCTTTCTAGAAAAACCTTAAAATGGTGATGTACGCCCTCTTGGACGCTCCGAACTCCAGTATGAAAACAAGCCTCTAACTCTCCTTCATTTCGCCTTGGTCTATATCTCTCGGCAAAGCAACATAAGTATGTTCATGCCTCAAGACTTGATTGAAATCTGGGACTCGCTCATCGTTCTGGTCTGCGTCTTGCATCAGTCGAAGGTCAAAACAAGTTGGGAATGAAGACGCGGTAAAAGTAGACGGAGAGTGTTACTGCTTTCCATTTTCATTGCTCGTAGAGTAAGGTAAGCAATGAATAAGCTAGCGAAGCTAATGATGATGCTGATGAGGCCAAAGACGATTGTGAGTATAGTATCGATCGACACTAAAGGAGTGGGAAATGTAATATAAGACACGCAGAACAATATATCTTTCCAATCAAAAATTGAGCTCACGTGACATAGGCTTTGGTGCCCCGATTCAAGCTGTTCAAGCTTCCTCTCTCTGGACTTCTCGCATAATTAGAACCCAAACACGGAAAAACAACCACCCGTCCCCTATCTTCTCCCCTCTCCTTTCCAAATCACAAACCAAGAAGCAACAACCCCGCTGCTCCAAACAAACATCGTTTCAGTGCCGACTCGGGCCGCGATCATCTGATGCATGCATTTCTGACTTGAATTGCATCATCCTGCTTGTTCTGCTCTGTCTGTGCTCAATTGGCTTTTCTGACAGGCCTTTTCTGACAAGCGGACGATCTTATCGCGAAGTTTGATCAGCAGGTGTGATACGTGATACTTGTCACGTGGTGCGCTCCGGCTATAAAGCAACAGAAGAATGGTGAGATGTGGAGATGGAGATTTTGGAAGAGAGTGTGGAGAGGAACTTGAGAACATGCAAAGAAAGGGTTGCAAGCTCGCATGCTCCCGTAGCTTACGGGTCCACGATGCATATGCATGCATGCAGATAGGTAGCTTCCCTCCTCTCAAACAATTGATCCGAGACCCAACAAACGAACAAGCAACAGTAAAAATAGCAAGAAAGAAGGTTTAGGAAGCGCGGTAAAAACAAGCTTGTGATAGATAGAGCTGTGGTGTGTTCCTGCGAGTGCGCGTCTGAGAGCTGGGATTCGAGGAGAGAGTTGAGGCGTGTGCCAATGAGAATTTGAGGCGGGGTGGTTAAGCGCTGGGGATTTTGACGCGGTGTGGGATTATTGGGTGGCTGTTAGAGGGGCGTGTACCGAACTGATGAGTGATGGATGCCGTGATGCGGGTGTGATGGAGAGAATGATCGAATGATTGAATGAGGGGAATGTTGGTTTGTTGGTATTGGTGAGTTGGCCATAAGTGAGTGAGAAGTGAGTTGTGTCGAGGTGGAAGAGAACACAACTGAGAAAGGGCAGAGATTTTCCAACTCTCAGACACGCTGAGGATATTTGAAGAAAGTGGAAGGATGGAGATGCCATGCCATGCCATGTCGCAATCCTCGGCTCCAGCAGCTTGGGCATAACATGCGCCTGATATGAAGCTTTCGGCGTCGATAGGAAGAACGTTGTTACACCAGCCGTGCGAGAGCAGGCGGTGAGCGATGCTTGGACCGTCCCGGGCATGATATCGGAGGCTGAAAGTGGCTCTCAACGTGGTCCTGCTTCCGAGATATGCTTATAACAATGCCTCTATATTCGTGTATTCTTGCATGGTTCTGCATAATGTGAGAAGCATGACGATCCAAGAAGTGTGGAGACCGCGATGCTGGATCCTTTGTTTGAGGTGCCAAGTACTGTACGCCCGTAGACGAGAGGGAAACGGAGTTCCCCCCTTTTCCTCTCACAGCCTGAAGAGATGATGGAGTTGCTGAAATCGTGAAACATCATACCTGCAGGTCATCGAAACACATGACAATATACTTGAAGCGAAGATATACCGTAACTCTGGAAGTGGTGCTCGAAACGATTGATTTTTGATGGTATCGTGACCGAGTTGAGGGACATGCTGAGCTGAGAGGTGAGCTGCGTGAGCGAATTGTCAGCTCCTTCTCTGCTTTCAGAGACTCGTAGATCCGTCCATCATGTCTTGGCCTTGCGTGCGTAGAATTTTCGATGGCAAAAAAAAAGGTTTTGGAATATGCGTAAAATAGAATATCTCCGACCGGTGATGATGCTGAGTAATATGAATATCTTCTCGCCTCTGCCCTTCTCCAGCCAATGTATTTCCAATTCTATCTTGCACCAAACCCGAATCGACTTAAGTCTTGAACCATAGACAGCCAACCATCAGACGCCGCCGCCATCCACAATACGCAAAAAGCCACCAGAATCCCAGCAGCAGCAGCAGCAGCAGCAGCAGCAGAACAACAGAAAGCCAGCCACAGCCAGACCAGCAGAGACCAGCAGCGGAGCGATAGACCCTCAAAATCAGTAGTCAGTGCCGCCGTCAATTCTTCCACTCTTCTTGCTCCTCCTCTTCTGTCTGGACTCGACTCGACTTGACTCGACCCAACATCCACCCTCGACTCGACAATTCATCCTCCTTTCTCCTCTGCAGTGAATTAATAAATTCATCTTTGTCCCCTATTAATACGCAGATACTATTGAATAACATACTGCGTGGTGTTAAGTAATTTACGAAACCCACTCTGCATTCTCTTTGGAGCGCGCCTGCCTCGCAATTTCGCCCGTAATCAAAGCACGGCCGTTTTGCAGCCTTCGAGGATCGCTCAAGTCGCAATCCGCTGCGAACTTTCCTTCCTCCAACATCGACCACCACGACCATCATCGACTTCTTTCTCTCGACCACCACCGCCCATTCTCCCTCTCGTCGTCACTCCTGGGTTGTTGGTTGTGTTCCGAGTCTGCCAGACCCATCCCACGCGCAGCACCCGCTGAAGCGACTTGCATTGGAACCAGGAGTCAAGCATCTGCGACACGCTTAACTCCACCCTCGAGGGCAGCAGGCAATTCCAACCTCTTCAACTCCTCCACCTCCCCCCATCGACAACTTCACCGACATCGATTCCATCGAGTCTCGGGCACACATGTATCGAGCCTGATACCACATTGCTGTTTGTACGATCATTCCATCATCGTTGGTAATACCGTGATCCGCTGAAGGCTCGCGACATACGATCACGTTCACCCACAGCCGTCCTCCCATCAAAACCCATCGACATCTGCATTCCAAACACGCAGTCGGCCAGAGATATACAGCCACAGCGTTCGAGCAAGCAACATCCGTCTGCCGTGTTACGCAGTATAAATATTCCGTGTTGGCAGACAGCTGAAACGCTCGATTGAAAAGAGTCACCTCCCCGATACACCGCAATTGTGCGGACCATCGCCATCATGAGAGAAGTTAATTTCAGTATTCCCAATGTCAACAAGGCATCTGTCGGCATCACCACCGCCTTGTATGATCGCAGAGCCCTCGACTGCACCTCGACCCTCCCACTCATCAATTCGCTCAACCACCTCGCATACCTCACGACATCATCGGCACGGATAAGAGATATTTTGACCGTCGATGGCGGCGTCGAGCGATTGGTATGCCTTCTCAAAGCAGGGCGAAGCAAAGATATGATGGACATGTGGAAATGGAATTTGGCATTTCAATGCGTTGTCAACATTGGGGTCCGAGGATCGGAAAACGTGCGAACAAGAGTGGTGGAGGCCGATATGGTCCCAGTCATTGCTACTATTCTCGACAATTACATCAAAGTCGTTGATAGATGTCGTGAAAAAGCAGAGGAGGCGAAGAAATTGCAGGAGCAGCGATTGAATGGGTCACGAACTGGCGAACACAGTCGCTCTCACAAGGGTTCTTTCGGGAACCGCACATCTCGATTTGAATCAGAATTTCGAGCGTCTCGCAGACAACCACCTCCACCATCTATCGAAATTCCTACTACATTCACAAACGCTCCTTTGACGGCGGGCTCGGACGCCATGGACACCACTCCAACCGGGCCACAATTCGCGCTCACTTCCCCACCCGAGCGAACCACATTCTCTGTTCATCGACACCACCATCATCATCACCATCACCCGAGAAACTCAGATGCCAGACAGCATTTCCTACCTCCTTCTCGCCATAATATTCAGCCTCTCGCTACTGCCGTCCCATCTATGGACGCTGCAGATGGATTTAACATCCGACCCGTTCGTGATGTGGATCGTCTGCCATCAATGGTTCCTGGTTTCCACGGTGGTTTGACATCGCAACCCGAATCTCCCACGACTCCTCTTCCTCCCAATCAAATCCGATCACCTACTGTGCGTCCTACATCCATGTCAGCACCTTCAGCACGTTCCAGGAGACGACCATCCATTCGACACCAAGCTTCGCTTGTTGGGGAGTCTGAAGATCCCAACGCTGATAGCATGGCATCTGATGAATCTGGAGACCCAGAGATCTCAGGTGTCAGCAATGCGGATATTCAATCACCCGTCAATATCCAAGACATCACAATGGACGAGGGAGACAGCATGCTCACTGCTGTAGAAACTCCTTTGGGCTTGACTACTCCTACCGTGTCTGAAGCACAAGACGCGGGTACTTTCAACATTACACATAGATCTGCTATTGATGGTAGCATGATTAACGACGCCACGACTCCAACTGGTCCAGCAATGGGCCTTTCACCTGCTCAAACCACTGCTGCGAATACCCCACCCACCATGCCCAATGCCACAATCCCTCGATATCTCCTTGATCGACCCACAGCAGCAAGCGGACAAGTCCTGGCAGCTATGCCAAGGGACGAAGATGTCTTGATGTCTCTCCAACTCCTCGCATACGTTTCAAAGTACTGCAACCTCCGCTCCTACTTTCAGAAGTCCCATCTCGTCCCAAAATTGAAGATTGGGTCCGAGCTTCACCTTCTTGACGCTGATGAAACAAATCCTTTCTCCCCATCTTCATCATCCTCACCAACGTCATCCACCTCTGCTTGCGACTCAGAGGAAGAAGAATACCTCCTTCCAGACGACTTCAACATCTTTCCTCTTGTCGAAAAGTTTACTGTCCGACATCATAGCCAAGATATGCAATATTGGGCAGGAGTTGTGATGAGGAATCTTTGTCGCAAGGATGATAGTCGTGGAGGAATCAGACAATGTGCATATTATCAGTGTGGAAAGTGGGAAGAGTTCACCAGACAATTCGCCAAATGCCGAAGATGCAGGAGGACGAAGTATTGCAGCAAAGAGTGCCAGAAAAGTGCTTGGGTCTTCCACAGGCATTGGTGTGTAGCTGCAACTCAGTAGCACTTATAGTGTCTATTGACCCCAACTTTCGGCTCTCCTCCTTACACAGGTTAATGCTACATGTCTGGCTTGAGGTCAGACCATCGCTGGAGCGAAGTACGGACGAACGATTTTCCTAATATTTTAATGTCAACGAACGGCCATCCCATCAGCGAGGCATGCATCCATTGCACGAAACGAATGATAGCGAGTCCCTTACCAAAACATCATACGAAATGAAAATCAACTCTGCATCCAAGGGCGTTCTTTCAATCCATTACATCGATTTCGAATACCTTTGCTGCAACATATTCCCTTTGTCTTTTTTACTGGGGCATCAATCCTCAACTCGGAATTGAAGCAAGTATGCGAGGTGACAGGATAGCCGACTTTTGCTTGGCATAATGATTCAGGACTTGTACAATACCCTGCTATGCCAAGCAGAACATCCCTCTGTAGCTATGGGAGGGACGGCATCCCTCAGCATCGTTCATGATTGCGTGCATTTTTGGCTTGGCATTGTTTTTTTCCTCTGCTCTTTCGGTGTCGGTGCTAGGATTGTTTCATCGCGAAGAGGGAATGGAATGATTGGAATGGATCGATGGATGGATATGTTGATCGGTATCAATTTGCTGGTCGGAGCAGAGCAAAAGAATTGTGGATATGGCAGCGGAAGGATGGGAGTCGAGTCGGGATAGGAAAGAAAGTGTATGTATGGTTATGGCTTGCGATGAGCTCAGGGGTGTTGAATAAACATGAACTTGAACATTGATCTTTTTGTCCTGTTGATTTGATGCTGTGTAACTCGTGTCCTGCCCAAGTGTGGAGCTAGTGCTCGCTGTCTTATTAGAATGGAAGTCAATGTCTGTCTAAATTGTTGTGGGGATCAAGTGTAATGTTTGCCGCATCATTTGGTGACATGCCCTGAAGACTGAAAGTTCACCACAGCTCTAAAGAGATGATGCACAGCTGCTTCCTGGGAAATGAATAAAAGATGAAATGGTTCTAATTCCCGAGCTTTAAACTCAAATCGAGTAGGTAGGTAGGGAAAAGTAGCCACAGTAGTCATGTGACTCGCTTCCGCTAGTCTAGGGTTAAATGCCGAGCTAGGTTCGTTCCATACCTATATCAGGCTGAACATAACTCTGCTTTCAATTCTTTGTTACCATACTCCTTGAGGTCTTTCGAAAGAAATTACTTGCAGATCATTCACACGTCGACTTGCACTTTACTATAAAGTTGAAGGCTTTATTATACATCATGGGTATGTTTTTATAATTCTTTGCCTTTCACAAAGTTCCGTTTAGGTTACTACGTTACGGGCTTTGCGAGCATGTCCACAATGTTCTAGCAATAATCTTGAGCATATACAATTATGGATAATATTTCTTTCTTTATCTACCTTTTGTCTTACCGATATGTTGGAGGACTTTGGCCGCGGCATTTGTGCTGTCATTCATTCATGTTGTTTTTATTTCCACCTTCAGTGTTTACATACTTTCTTTGGAAATCTGCCGTTCATTCATGCAGCACTCGTTCTTACGTCCATCTATCCTCCCCGTTGTCCTTCCGCTTTTACACTGTCCTTGTCTCTCTATGCCGTTACCCATTTCTTCATTCATTCCTTCCTTGACTTTTACAAATGCTCATATCTAATCAATCTCCACAGTCTTGTCAGATGCAGCCCTCACGATCGCCTTCGGCCTCCTTGGCACCATCATTGGTCTCATCAGCATCTTGTTCGCATACCTGACTCTTCAAGCCACAGTGCACGGAAAGAGTTCGTTCCTCTCTTTGCCGGGCTTTTGGCCAAGCTGATTAGTGCTGAGCAGGTACTTCGACGGGGTTGGGGGAGGAACTTGGGCCTGTGATGAGACATGAACATACGTACTTCATCGCACCGAGAGGTGCTGGGTTGAAGAGGAGGGGCATGAAAAGAGGATGATAATCAACCTTTTGGTTGGAGTCTTTGATTATGAATGTTTGCTTGGAGGTGACCAAGTGGTTTAATTTTTGGTTTCTGGGACGTTCAGCGAAATGCATTATTCAGTTTTGAATTTTTGGAGTCCGTTTCTCTCTTGATAAATGAAAGTTGCGATTGATGTGCAAGATCCGCGTAACGAAACAGCCTCGTGGCTACTTCTTGCAGCCTCGCGGAACGTTATCTTTCTGCTGGTAAATGTTTATTATTTTCGTAACCTTGTCTCGATGTCCACCTTCGGCGATTTTATGCCCATTGGAGCCACTCTCTAGGCATACTGCACAAGCTGGAGCACGCGGACGACTCGATCTATACGACTGAAGCTGACCCCACGTCGAGATTTCGCTAGTGCTGTTCTAAATTGGACTCGTGGGGGCGACGGACTACTTGCTATCCGGTGCTTCGCATAAGGCCGGTTTCATTGGTCATTTCCTGCCACCTCCAAATCTTGACCGCCCAACTGCTGCAGGTAGTTCCCGGAACTCGCGTTTGACTGTCTGGTCTCGCGCCATCTTTTCTTGTGTGGCTTTCTTATGACGCCTAGTTGGATGTCGCTGATGCGAATGGTGATGCCAACAACTATATAAGATTACTATCGACCATCGATCCCTTCCAGAGATACATGCAGTGGATATCAATCCCCTACATCTCCAAATTTTAGTTTCGTTAATCCATTATGAGTAAATTACATGTATTTTGCTCTCTATCATTGGGGGTTATATATTTTCTTAGGGTCGATGTTGACATTTAAGTTCTGTTGAGTTTCGAGCCAGTTCAAAAACCTTTCTCTGTTTTTTGCATCTTATCAGAAACTTGCGCATACTGATTGATGATCAGTCTCGATCGACACAGCTGTCGCTATAGCCATAGGGATCTTCAGCGCACTCATTAGCGTCGCCAGTCTCTGGATTGGATATCTGACCTTACGTGCTACCAAGGCAGAGAAGTGTAAGTGCTCAATCTACCTGCAAAGCAACTTCATGCTGAACGATAAACTAGCATCTCCTGACAGTTCATCGGCCGAGCGCAATGAAGTGATGCGCCACGAACACAGACACTTTGTCGAGTCCGCGAGTAATCGTGGGAGGAAAGGGTGGGAACTACATGGCGAAGAGGAGTAAAGTCTGCTCGGCCTATGTGAACTTGGACAGCGTGCGAGGTCTTACTGGTGTAATGGTGTCCTGGGAAGAGATAAAAGCACAAGTCTTTTCAAGGACTAATTTCTTCAAGCAGAAGTCTCAAACACAGGTCCTTTCAAGCACAAGTCTTCTCAAGAGCACAAGAAACATCACCAGCCCGGCCACAAGCTGTTGCGTATTGTCGTTTCACTCAAGCTAGTACTTCGTTGTTGAACGCCAATCAGTAAGATACACTACTCACGGCCTGTATCTTAACTCTCAAAACTCTTATAATACAAAGCACTGCTCAAACCCCAAACCAAGGCAAATCATCCTTGAGAAGTACAATCATAACTCACAAACCAATTCGAAAAGTTTCCCGCTGTAAAGTCTGCCACTATCGTAGGTCCAACGTTACTAGGAACTGCCAGTCCATGCCATGTACACTTTTGCAAGCTGTAGAGAGTACGGCTACTTGCTAAGTCGGAAGTGTTGCTCCTTACTCTGCCACCTTATAACACTTTCTCATATAATGCCCCCCGTGGTCTTCCTGACTCTCATATGCCCATAGCCATTGAAATATCTAGAGGTTCAGACGATCTGACGGCGAATAAGGTATTGATTCTAAATCTAGGTATTGTCCCCAACTGATTGACAAAAAAACAGCAGAAATAAGATATCATATCAGATATCTACTCATACGGCAGATCAAAGATTCCTTGGGTCTATATTTCCTCGTTTACCACAGCTCTTTCTAACTATTTTCTATTGTTCTATGGTTCTGTCCTTGGATTTGTTACTCTCTTCACCTCACCTCCCCCCTCTTGCCTCCTTCACCATGCCGCGAACGGCCCTAGCAATCTCATGTCGACTGTCATAGATTGGGTACACAATAACAGCCGCAATAGCTCCAAAATGCCATATAATTGCCATGGTGACCCAGCCGCCGAAGAAGCTCTTGGTGAAAATCCAGTCTCGGTATAGAGGCAAAGGCCAAAGAACGATGGTGACCAGAACATTGAGAACGAAGTAGCTGCTAGCAATCTTGAACCATTTTCTGATATGCATAAGTGTCTGTTCGTCAAATGGGTGAACAACTTCGTCGAGAGGTGGTTGAGAGTTCTGCTGGATTTGTGAAGGATGTGGAAGTGGGCTGCTATCTTCTCCGGTCGTGAAGTAGGTCCCCTTCTCGGCATTTCCTTCGGTTCGAATCTTCTCATTGACAGCTTCGCTACTGGGTAATCCGGACTGGAGAGAGCTGTTCGGTTAACTCTTGTCTTCGATGAGGTCGATTCTTAGAAACTCGCGCCAGTCGAATTGGCTTGGCCAGACTAGAGAAATGATAACAGAGTAGAGCGCCGGAGAGAAGAAAGAGATGATAGCCTCATAAAGACCTGGTACCTGAACCTGAGTGGTTTGAATATTTAATGCTCCAGACCAGTACCACTGATTATAACTAAATCAGCATATATTTCGGAAATGTCTCCACGAACAAGTACTCGAGCACGCTCCCAAAATTTTCAGATGTAGGAACATTGAGTTCGACTTACAGATAGGGCAAGCCAAGCAGAAAGTCCAGAAAGAATCCCAAGAATAGGACTTAGGATTGCTGCCAGCTTCGTTTGTCTAGACCATAGGAGCGTCAAGATCAAGGGCAGGATGCCAGGACATGCGATAATTGGTCGGAAGTAAGTAGACCAGTTGTTCGTTGCACCAGCATATTCGAGCATGATGGCAAAGCCAGCCATGAAGCAGCCGTGGAACACAACACCCCAATGACTCACCTGGAGAGTTTTGCGGTCCGAAGCACGTGGATTGATGTATGTGCGGAAAAAGTCGAGAGAGATGATACTGCTGACAGCAATCATAGAAGAGGATACCGTACTGGTGACGGCCATGAAAATGAGTACAAGCAGACCAGTAGTGGCACCTGTGCCAAGTAGAGACCTTAGTACGTATGGCATCACGAGACCGGAGTTCACCTGGGTGGTTGTCAAAGTGTTGGGATGGTCGAACCAGACAGGGGTCTTCTCGATTGCGCGGGCGCTGAGCCCAATGATTGTTCCGGTACACCATGGGATGGCAAGGAAACGACCGACACTAGGTCGTACGCCGGAACTGTGGAGTGTACTTTGGAAGCGAACGACTTCTGCCAGAACGCAGTGTCCATCAGGACGAGTGCAAGATTGCCAAACTTCAGTACGAGGCCGAACATGACAGCTGATACGTTTAGCATAAGACCATATCATGATATGAGGAGCTCGACATACAGCTTTTAGACTTCATGGTCAGAAGCGAGCCTTGGTAGTTGCCAGGAATATAGTCATCCGCAGCTTTGACTTTGTCGTACAAGCCTGAGAGACCACCAATGTGCTCGTTCGTCAAAACGGCGAGAGAAAAGTAGATCAAGAGGATCAAAGCGATCGTGGTATGCAGAAAGTCCGTTAGAAACGTGGCTTTCAAGCCACCAACGGCAGTATAAGTGACGACTACAATTGTACCAGCATTAGCATACGCATTGGTATTCCTCACGGACTTTCGAAGTAAGCTGACTTACCTCCTGCTGGAATCAGGATACATGCAGCGATAACATGCATCCCCGTCATTCCGGTGACAAGTTGAGCACCTGCAAGAATCATGCTGCCACAACCAAAAATATTGTTGACCAAGTTCAGCAGAATGAACACCCAGTGAGCATACTTTCCATATCTCATTTTGATGATTTCCAGTGAGGTATGCGCGTATGGTACTCGCAGCTTTGCCACGATGCCGAGGACGGCCATAAGCGCAATCTGAAAGGAGAGCCCACTTGCCCACCAGATTGGGAGAGCAATCCACCACTTGTAGGTATAAGCTGCTGAAAAGACGCTTTCGTTGATCCACATTCTGAAGGCATCCATCAATACACATCTACTTCATACCGTTTGCATTCTAACTAACCAACTCGAGAAGACTGCTGAGGCTGTCAAGCCCGTTCCAACGGACCGATTTGCGACCATGAACATTTCGGACTGATCACTATCCTCCGAAAGATACCTCTTTTGTATGCGGACTGCAGCGATGATAAGAAGGCAGAACAAGATCGAAAGTCCGATGATAATGCCATAGCCGTCGGCCTGGGAGAGAAGTTGCACCATCTTGAGATTTGAGAAATCTCAACCACGAAAGAGCAAGACAAGAAACAAACGATGTTAGTAGGAAAGCATTCGAGGTTCTCGAACTACATATATCAGGCATGTATGCACCCGTCCCCGTTGGTGTCAAACAAGCGTGCATTGTATCATCAATTGCGGCCGCGATATTGACGATCGTTGGACTAATGATCTCTCTTTGCTGGGTAACAGACCCAGCAAAAAATAAACTTTTGATTGTTTGCAGATGTCATTTGCTGAGATACCTGGTAGAATGAAGATACCACGTAAATGTTGTGGAATGAGTGGAGCCGCGCAATTGCGTTATGTAGCTCGCGAAGCACGCGAGGATCGGCCAAAAATTCCCCCACCTTTGGTAGTCAATAATGTGCTTGAAGTTGGCAAATTGTTCCTGAAATGAATTAATTACCGACTGATAGACACATGGCATAAGCAAGGTAGAGCATACCTAGACCATGCTTTTCTTTCTAGCATTGAACATGTCGACCAAAGAAGTCGAGAAGTTGACAGCGAAGCATCGAGCAAGGCCAGAGCCACCAGCAAACATCAAGATATTCGCAAAGATAATTGGGAGCATTTGCAAAGACTTAGTCGAGCTGGACAGGGAGGAAGTATTCATCCGGCGCCCTTTTAGCTAAGTCGGAGCCATGGGAAATTTTTGTATGCTGTCTTTGGATTTCAGGGGAATGTCTTAGCGACTTTCGCTAATCTCAAATCCTCATTATGCCGTTTTCACTTCGCAACGCAAAACTTCATATTAGCTCCAGCTATGACACCAGATCGGGGAGCTATTACGTCCTGAGATGTGGAGCGCTGCTTCAATGGGATCTTCTGAGAGCCGCAGGATGTCAAGTCACGTGTAAATTTCAATTCATCATCATAGGCAAGGCAGCGCGGACAGCGCGTACAGCGCAGACAGCGCAGACAGCGCAAAATGCGCGGATAGTGAAGACAACGAAAACAAAATTGCAGATACTGTGCCTGAGTCAATATTTCTTTTAGTCTAAGCCTTGGACAATCTTCTGTCAAAGTGACCGTTTCTTTAATCAATAGTATTAGTCATATTCGATTTAATACTCCTGAATATGGGGAAGAGAACAAATTTCGCATGCTTTCCCTTTTACCATGAGTGACATTTCGAATGCCTGTTCTAACCTTAATAATATCTAATATCTGAAGGCGACAAAATATTCCTCGAAAGCGCTAATATCTTAGGCTATTACTATTCACGATTGCATCGCGATTGCAAGTCTCCGTAATCACAGGTCATGCTCCTGGTAGTGTGAAAAGAGCTGCGCAGGGATTCATAAGAGACGCGTTGTCATATCAATCGTTCAGGAGGAAACCTGCCTTTGTGCATTGGGAAACGAACGATAGATCTGTTAGTGACGATAATTATTCTTTACTAGTAAGCACGAGTGAGCAATGTGGAAAATCATAGTGTACGTTGCATCCGAGACTATCTAGCCTTCTGATGTAACATGATGTCCAGACCAAGAAACCCTCTCGAGTGTACCTCAAAGGCATGCTAAAGACCCAAAGAGTAGACTTTCAGGAGTTTCGTTCCGCAAAAGCTTTGCCAACCAACTATCGCAGACCTTCAGGAATCCGCCAGCCTACCAAGTTTGCCTCGACGGCCCAATCGAATTCAGAATGCTCAGCCGGATTGAGAATGACTTTTCCAGCCCCAACTTCAACCATGAAGTTGAGCTGAATGCAAGACTCTACTATTGTGACACCTTCGAAGACCTTTTGGGTTGCATACTTAAGGACGGCACCAGTTCTCCAACCACCTTCTCAATCTTGAGCCCGGTCTTCCTCATAATCTCTCCTACAAGAAAGTCGTCTAGGCTCGTATTATGTACTGTTCCATCGACAGTAACTCTTGGTAGCTCGAAGGCATTTGGAAAGTGAATATCGTTTGGTGAAAGCCTGCTGGGAGAAGAGTTAGCTGAAGTAACTTAAGGATCTTTAGTATATGGACTCACAGAAGTAGGGCCCTGGTATCTCGGATGATGAAGACACCGATGACGATGTTGTCGTAGGGAGTCCCATCTGAGGATCGGTAGGCTTGGCGAAACTGCTCGGGCGATAGAGAAAGCTTGTCGGCCGTGGCTGGGTCGCAAATGCTAATGGTGTCCATGCTGCCTGCTTGAGATGTGGTGGATAGAAGGCTCGTTATTTCTTGGTTTGCTAACGCCGAGGAAGTTGACTTCTGACTTTGAAAAGTTTGAAGCAGAAAATTGATTACGACTGTCTTATATACAAGCTTATAGCTTCTCGCTTATTTCACGCTAGCCCTGAGCTTCACACCTTGTACTTTCTAGACTCATAGTGTGTGGGGGGAGCTATTCACCATAATGTGAAGTGACTCCAAAGCTGATTTTTTTCACGTGTCTACTTCAGCTACTCACATAGATTTTCGCTTTTTCATGGAAACTTCCCATCGGCGCAGCAATTTAATCGCTTGGCCATAAAGCTACCTGTATTTACTTATATCGAGGGTGAGCCTTGAGTCAAGCATTAAATTGAAAGTATAGGCAACCTGTATAACAGGAACTAATGGTAGTCCGAGCTAAGGATATTACACCAAGCACTGCACATTTCATTTTGAGTGATTACCTTTGGTCTCTCCAGAGCATAATGTACTTTAGTGCAATTGAAGGAACTACCTGGAGGCATCCTGTCTTGAAGTTCACGAGTATGAATGGACCCCTACATGGCGATGACTATGACTCGCAGTGTTTGACTTCGTGTTGTGGATTTAGTTCAGGGGCTCGGCTCACTAAGCGAGGTTAGCTTTACTTACCTAGGTAAGGAAGGAAATCTTTGGAGAGCTGTAAGTATAGGGGCAGACTTAAAAGTGTCTACTCTATTATATTAATCTAGCACTGTCAAGTCTTAGTTAGGACGGAGCAAACAGTCCTAAGATCTGTGACGTGTCTAATCACATGAAAGTGGCAATAGAAAAACATTCCATTGCTCCACGATCAGCAATTCCAAATAGCAATGATCGAATGATAATCCACAGATCGGTGGTCATACGTACTGTGGATGTGCCTTTGTTCAAGATCTTTAGTGCAATTGTCAGACACGTGATCTGACGCGCACCGCACTTTTGCTTTCGCTTGTCGGATCCTTCACAGGCAACAGCGGGGTTGCTGCCTACGCAACTTTTCAACACAATTACTTATCAATACCTTCGAACTCCCGTTCCAAAGAAAAGTTTGCACAACATTAGGAAACATATTACTCAGCCTAATCTAGTCAGAAAACTCTACCTGCACTGGCTGCATCGGCTTTACGACTTCGAAGCCTATAATTGAGACGACCTTCAGAGCTTTCTATCAGAATCACACTCCTCTCGGTCTTTATCTGCACGTTCACGGAAAATGTCTTCATCTGATTCCGACGAGTTCGAGGTCATTGACCAACTCGAAGCCAGCCTCTCACCAAAAGAGCTCGCAAAGGTCCAGGCATGGCTTGAGCCCACCGATTACAATGCACAATCGAGCGAATTCCATCGTCACTTGAGCTCACAGGCTCCTGGCACTGGACTTTGGATATGTGAAACTTCTAAATATCAGCAATGGGAGAAGTCGACTGAGTATGGAAGCTTGTGGATCAAAGGAGTTCCCGGGTCGGGAAAATCCGTGACCGCAGCCTCTATAGTTGAGCATTTGCAAGAGAAGTCCAACACTCCAATCTTGTACTTCTTTTTTCGATATATCATCTCCGCCAACAAACGTCCTCGAAGTCTGGTCAAAGATTACCTTGCGCAACTGCTTCCCTTCAGTATTCGGCTTCAAGCAACTCTGGAATCCCTAACGACTACGGATCTGGATGACTTTTCTGACGAAAGATTGTGGGAATATTTGCTGATTGGTTTGACTTCTGTCGAAAATGCTTATTGCGTGGTGGATGCATTGGACGAGATGGAATTACTGCCTAACGATTCATTCTTGTCACGACTCAACAATTTAGCAACTTTTCGACCAAACAATGTGAAGCTCATCGTTACAAGTCGGCCAGAACAATACCTTCAGAAGAGCTTGAATGATACTTCTATCGTTCATATCAGCCTTGAAGAAGACCTAGTTGGAAAGGATATTATCCTCTTCCTGTCTCATCGCCTCCAAAGTCTCATCTCCCAAAGCGACCAGCAGAGCTTGAGAGACTCACTGGTTTCAGCTATATCTGAGCGATCCAATGGCCTTTTTCTGTATGCTCGTCTTCTTCTGGATCAAATTGCACCTCACTTGGGATCGACGCAAGTAGATGTTAACGAACTGGTGAAGAATATTCCCATTAGCCTGGAAGACATGTACAACAGCATGCTCTTTCACAACGCTACATCTCTCAAGATTGATATCGAGATCCAGATGTTTATCCTCGAACTAGCTACGCATGCATCACGCGCCCTCAGACTGAACGAGCTAGCAAGTGCCTTGGCTTCCGCGTTTCCGACTTCAATGATCCCAATGGCTCCAAAACTTCTCACACGGTCAGCCTGTGCACCACTTCTCGAAATCTTGGAAGACGAAACTGTTCAAGTTATACACCATTCATTCACTGAGTTCTTGTTGAATGAAGAGCGAAGCCTTGACGAGGAGAACTCAGGCCCGCAATTTCCTGTTTTGAACACTTCTCATGTTCACAGGAAATTGACAATCGTCTGTTTGGATCATTTGCAATCCGGTGGATTGAGATTGGAAAAACAGACTTTGGAAACAGGAAAAGGAACCGCCACTAAGCAGAGACGAGGCCGGCGGTTCCCTGAGGAGAATACAGTGGATCGAGAAAATTATCAAGAGGCGAAGTTGTTCAATCCATTCTTGGAGTACGCAGTGGAAAACTGGGCGTTCCACGCCAGCAAATATGATTTTGAGGATGATGGTTTCTTTCAGTCCATCGAGAAATTCCTCAATCATGACAGCATCGATTTCAAGAAGTGGTTGAAGCTAGAATGGATTGCAGGAACAGAAGATTGCGCAGCACCGGCACCTCTCCATGTCGCTGCATTTTCTGGCCTCACGGCATACGCCAAAAAACTTCTTGGAGGAACCGCGGTTGATATTCGGGACGGTGAAGATCGCACACCATTGCACTGGGCCTGTGCACGAGGACACGTCTCGATGGTCTCTCTCTTGCTAGGCAATGGTGCAACACCTGACCCTGAAGATTGCCGTGGGGTCAAGCCCATCCACGAGGCAGCGAGGAAAAACTACGCGAGTATTGTCAAGGCTTTACTAGATGCGGGAGTAGATCCTCTCAGCCCAAAGGAAAAAGAGAATGTGTCACGAAGGTTAGTATGCGGCGATGTTTCAACCAAAGGAGAGACCGCAGTCGAATATGTGTGTCTGCAGGGTCATACGGATACAGCTAAGATCATGTTACCATTTCTATCCTCAGCAGCGACAGAAGAAATGTTCTGCCAATGTTGTCGCCATGGTAAATATGAGGTAGCAAGAGCTATTCTTAACGCAACGAAAGTATCGCCGAATTCAAAATCTAGCGGTGCTACGGCACTTTATCTTGCGTGCCAGTCTCACAGTGTTCCTCTTGTTAGAATGCTCCTGGAGAACGGGGCAGATGTTCATCAGACTTCAAGGTGGAAGTATAAGACTAGACAGAGCTGCGGTAGAAGAGTTGTTGAGGAGCCGCTGAGGACACCTATTCATGCTGTCCTTTATAAATGGGACACAGCTAACAACACTGCTTGTCAAAATATATTACGTCTCTTACTCGATGCTGGCGCCGATATTGAAGCAAGAGACGGCAATGGAGATACTCCTCTTCTCAGTATATTCGGACATCGTCGACGCACCTCTTTTGAGATTGCTGCCCTCACAAGTCTCTTAGAATCCGGGTCAGATGTGCTAGCCATCGATTCAAAGGGTGATTCTGTCCTCCATCGCTTTCTCGATAGCTCACATGATATCCAGTCTTTAAAGATGCTCTTCCAGCATGGAGCTCGGGGTGATGTCATCGGCAAAGATGGAGACACAATTCTTCATACAGCATTACATCCAACATCTCGAGATGGTAGCTCCCGATACACGCTCGATCTTGTGAAGATTCTTCTAGATATGAAAGCACGTTGTGATGTGAAAAACGAGCATGGATCAACCGCTCTAGAAGTTGCAGCCGGTACTCGCGGTTGCGGCTTGGAAATGGTCAAGACGCTGCTCCAGGCCTGCTCTGATAAAGATATTATTCAACGTTGTCTCTGGCATGTTTCCACTCGGAAAACAAAGGAAGAAACAGTCGAGCTCATTCGCACTCTTCAAAAGTTTGGTGTATCATTGGAAGATCGTAATGATAAAGGCGAGACTGTATTGCTTGCTCAAGTAGCGTGGGAAGAGCTGTTCGATGCGTTTGTCGAATGCGGTGCAGATTGGAAAGCTATTGATTCGAGAGGTAGGGGTGTCCTTCATCACTACACCTTGAATTGCCACAATAATTCTACTCCACAACGGTTACAGAGATTGGAAGGTATGGTAGACATGGGTTTGGATCCATTGCAGGTAAGCATGCGAGGTATCTGAAAATATGATGTCGTTCAATGTTGACATGGCGCTCAGGTTGATCACGACGGGAATACTCTGCTTCACGTTCGAGCAGCAATCTACAAAGGCGAAGAGCTCGATCGCTTGTTGGTTCAAAAGCTCTTGGACTTCGAAGTTTCAGGCAATGCCAAGAATAATAAAGGGATGACACCACTCCATGTCTACTTCGAGAACTGGGATTTTCATAGACCCACCACCACAGTCCGCAAAGCCTTGAATGAGCGATTCCACGAGCATTTTAAGATTTCATTACTGGAGATATTTAAAAGGCAAGCTACTCGTGTTCCCACAGCTATTCGTCCGCTTTCGTTAGTGCATTGTATGCCTTGAAACTGCTCGTCGACCTCAAATGCTTGCGTCGTCCTCCCCTCTTCCGAACAGAATTTTCTCTTCAATGTTTCGTTGAGAAGTCAAGTTGAAGAAACAAAGGCTGATATGTGATCTAGAAATCCCGAAGTTGTAGATATTAATGCCCAAGATGCCGAGGGTGTGACACTACTTCATTTAGCAGCCATGCGGTCTGAAGCTCGATTGTTCTATTTGCTTGAAGAAGGTGCAGATCCTTCTATCTTAACAAAAGATGGTCGAAATGCTCTCCATCTAGCTTGCCGAGCACGCGAGGGAAATGTTGTTGAATACCTGAGCCATGTAAGTTTGCTCATTCCCTAAATCATCTGCCCCCAATTCTCAGCACTCCAAAGCACGAGACCCTCTGCTATTGATTGATTCTCGCATGTGCTTTTATTCGCTTTCGGTATATTACTTACATTAAGTACAGAACTTCATGACGATGATCAATCAACGCGACATACATGGAAGAACACCTCTTCATGATGCCTGTGCATCAGGCCTTCTGGAATCTGTCCGTTCTCTTCTGAAGGCTGGGGCAGACATCACCGCCGTAGACAACAACAAGAGAACTCCTCTTCACGCATGTGCTGAATATGCCGACGAAGAGAAGCTATGGAGTTTGCTAGCTCGTCACAACAAGGAGTCTAGCTATTGTCTTCGAGATCGATTCAGGCCCGCCCGCTCCACACCGCCATCTTACCAGCAATGGCATGAAATTCCTAGGCGAGGACCAACTAAGACTCTATGCTCATCAACTACTACATCTACAGAGCAATACAGTTTCAACATTGGCCACATTGTCAAAGCTCTCCTCTCCGCTGGGAGCGCTACTGAAGCGACTCGCCAGAACATTCATAATCAAACACCTCTGGACATGGCCATTGAGTATGACTGCAAAGAAATGGTGCAGGCATTGGAGTCCTCGATTGTACAAGTTCAAGATTACCGGAAATTAGAAGTTGGAGATCGTAGACTGGAAACGCTAGCTGCATTGAGAAGGCCAATGTCAGTTAGGGAGCTTGACGAGTCAGCGTGCCAGGAAATTTTGCAGAATCCATCGTTTTATCTTCCTTATCTTACTCCGAGCAACGTGGAGTGGACATTGCAACAATGCAGAGAACCTACTGGCGCGGGCGAACCAACATCTGCCTTATCTACGTTGTTACCATTTTTGTGTGTAGCCGTAGCGAGTGGCTTTGCCGAGTCAGTCGAGAGTTGTGGTTCTCTAGCTCGAATCAACGATGATCCGAAGGCTGTCCTAGCTCGAATTCAAGACGAAGCAAAAGTGCCTGAAGAATATTCACCGATATACTCGACACCCATGCTCAATATAGCATGCTCCAGAAAGCTACCAAACATGGATACGATCAAGGTGCTCATCGAGAAATGCGGTGTGGATGTTAACGCTCGTGCCTTGGTCAAATCAAGGGAATGGGCCAACCCCGTTGACTCCATAGAAGGAGGTACCTCTCTACATGTCCTCGCAAAAGCTCATTGTTGGTGGCAGCTCGAAGCACTCAACTATCTTGTACAAAATGGCGCCAACATCGAAGCAGTCAACGAGAAAGGCGAGACACCTTTGCATGTGGCTTGTACCGGACCAACATATGTCGACATGAACTGCACAAATGCTATCTATGGATACTGGAGGATCGAATTCGTCAACGCACTTCTCGAGCTTGGCGCCGATGTCAATGCCCTCGACAATAGCGGCCTTTCTTGTTTGCACAAAGCTAGTTCTTCTCCGACCATCATGAAGATACTTTTGAAGCAGGGTGCAGATCCCACTGCTGGAAGTACTTCACCTATTTTCTCCGCAATCCAGATTCAGTGCCTGGAAACACTTTCGACATTGCTCGATGCAGGCATTAGTCCCAATGCCATTGACACCAGTGCGGAGTCTGAAGGCTTTAAACTACACTATCTTGTCAAGAACCAATCTCGTTCCGCACTATTCTGTACTGCCTTTGCCAGTTTACACAATCAACGGCCCAAGCACTCCTCGCCAGTAGCGAAATTGTTGATCGAAAGAGGGGCAGATATCTATCATCGGCTCGACGACACAGATACTCTGATACATTACTTCTTTGAGAATGCTGAGTATGAGCTAGTCTGTGCTTTCCTTGACCATGCGTCGAAAATTGACTTCGACACTCGAGACAGTCAGGGACGTACTGTATTCCTGGCTGCCTGTGATTGGAAACTATGTCTGCCTTTTGAGCATCATGATTGGGAGTTTAAAGCAGTCACCCCATTTCTCACAATCCTTGAGTTTGGCGCCGATCTTTTCGCAGTTGACAACGATGGCCGAAATGCTCTACACCACCTTCTTGACAACCCTGACATAGAAGAACCGGCAATCAAACAATTCCTCGCTCATGATGCCGCCAAGACTATGCTTCATCAGAAAGATAACAAAGGTTTCACGCCTCTTCACTGTGCCTTGAGGACACTCCGCCCTGCCATTGTTGAAGTGCTCCTTTACATGGGCGCAAATCTGCAGAGTCCAGATCCAAATGGCGCAACCGCATTGCATCACATAGCAGCACAGTGCCTACAAGTCAAAAGACCCTCGAAGAAAACTTGGTCCGGTGCTCACGAACCCGAATATTACAGCGGTCTCCTCGCTCTGTGGAAGAAGTATCTTGCTATGGGAGGTTCTATCAACGTCCGTGACAATGCAGGATCACCACCCCTTTTCTGGTACATGTCATCTAGTCAACGCGACGATTATAACGCGGCCAAGGATGGTTGCTGCCATATGGAGCACTTCGATACTTATTTCTTCGAAGATGTCAATTTGAACGCGAGAAACAATAATGGAGAGAATGTGTTGCATATCATTGCAAAACGAGAGAAGAATAGCTGGACGAAACCGGAGCACGATAAACAGTTGTATGCGTTCCCCGTCAGGAAGGGCATAAGTCCATTGGATGAAGATGGAAAGGGAAGGAGTAGTTTGGATATTGCGGCTGCTTGTGAGCAGAAGGGTATCTTGGAGTTGTTTCAGCATAAGAAGGAATCTGTGCGGAATAGTGGTCACACACATTCACACTGAATATCCCGATTTGATTGCTGGAAAAATGTCTGAAGGAAAGATTTCATTTTTTGAGAGAGAGGCCGTCATTCAAGTATTACAAAAAGTTGTTGGGTGTCTCATATTATATCGCTGGCGTTTCTTATCATTTACTTACAATTTGAAGAGAAAATCCTATTTGATTATACTTGCACAAATTCTTGGTCCTCAGATACTCCACCACTAACTTCATACAGCCTACGTCGATAAAAATCCGCTGATTCTTGTAAGCTCATATGTTCGAGCAGATCTGTGATCATGAATGGTCCTTCTGCGAGCACAGGACCGAACTTACTCTCGTTCAGATCATCTTGAGCTTTATCACCAGTCTTGCTCCATGTCTCATGCTTCGTTAACCTCATTAAGTTCATGAGACTAGACGGCTCCACTATCTCGATCCACCTGATGACTCCGCAAAGTAACTTTACCCACTGAGTCACACGTTCTCCATCTAACGTCCCCTCATGCTGTCGAAACTCGATTGTGGTCTTCGGAGTTTCGCTCGACAAGTCAGGCCGCAGGAGGTTGAAGATGGGCTTGACGTTGTACGCCATGTATCGATTGGGGACAGTTCCTTCCTCGCATACAGCTCTTACCAATGCTTCCATATCCTCATGTTTCTCTAGCAGCTTGCAACCTTCGTATGCTGTGATACGATGTCCGGTCTGTGTGAGATGATTGGCTGACATAGAAGAATATCCCCTCATGCTCTGCGTGTATTGAGAATCGCCCTGTCTGTTAGCTGGATGAAGTGTATCGAATTGGTGATGGAAGGCCCAGAAGAACATCATGGCTTGCTTCACGCTTCTGAGTCTCCATCTAATGTCAGTTCCAAATGAGACATGCACATGTAGACCTGTGCTTTCATTGGTGTTCGTCAAATACTTCGTGGTTAAGATTTTACATACCTTTTGAACAGCTGCAAGATTCTCCGGTGTGAAGTCGTAAGCAGGAGATTTTAGTTCAACACCGAGCCAGTGGTATTTGTTATTGGGCGGACTGATACTGGTATCACCTTCAATGTCCCACTTTGAGACGTCAACCAAAACAGGGGACACCTGGGCTGGAGTTTGATTGATTGGTAGTCCCGCTGCGCGAAGGTCGTCTCGTATAGATTGGTAGATGGTGCGTTTCATGACTTCAATTCGGAGAATTTCATCGCTGAAATTCTTTTCGTTGAAAAGCTTCGCGTAGGAAATTTTGTTTCGGAAAAGATAGGCTGAAGCTTGGTCGATCATGGATTCCGTTGGCCTGAAAGAGGATGGCTTAAGTTCTGTGATGTCTTCGATCACTTCATTTGGGTAAATGTAAGCGACGTTGAGTTCCAGCTCGACGCCAAAATAAAGTAGAGGATAGAAAGACATCTTTCTGTTGATATTAACTAGAGTACTCGAAATGGGGACAATAAGGAGGGGGAAAGAAAGGATTCGACAATGGTTTTGTATTCGAGTCTGCTTTGTGTGATACATGAAACAATGCCCTTGTTGGTCATCATCAAAGAGTGAAGACAAAGACGCTTGAGATACAAGAAAATCATCGTGCGCGCAGTGGCAAGAACAATGGTATCATCGATACTCAATATCTCTGAAACGACAAGAATAAAGCTAGACATCCAAAATTATAGCGTGCTGCCGTGTTGAAAGAGATTCAACCCCACTTGGATTCAGAGGAAAATGAAAGTAGAAGCAGATTAGATTCTGTCCTCTGCTTCGATGAGTCCCAAACCTGGGGGAACATGAATTGCAAGGAGGATAGATGGATGGTCTAGACCAGCGTGATATTCCCCACCATGCCATCCTGTAAATATGGATAGATCCCGCCTTGTTTAGCATCCCGTTGCTTTCAAACACCCGCCGTCCTATCTGACTTCCTTATTAGGTCTTTCCGCAACCTCCTCCTCCGATCCCTAATTGCAAAGAACCACTCCGTCGCGAACTTAGCGATAAACAGGCAAACCAGCACCAGTAGAACCGCGAACACGAATCCCACAAATAGAACTGCTAATCGACGAGAAAACGTCCAAAACCTTGGCCATTGGGTAGTCACCAAAGGTTCGACAGCCAGTTCTACCTGTAATGAGTTCAAAAACAGAGACACCAACCCAAATATGAAAAGAAGAGGTCCATATAGTCTGGAAAAGTAGGTGTCGTATTGCCCGTAGATATTGTGAAAGTATCGTCTTCTGAGAAAGAGTTTGCCATAGAGGTTCAATCGAGACAGGCGGATTTGGCCATAACGACATCGCTCAGTCACATCATCATCGCGAATCAGCTGGAAAGGGGCTATGAAAGCCGAAAAGCTTTCCCACGCGGCGGTGGGAGGAATTAATCGCATTTCTTGAGCTATATTGAAATCTGATTCGTACTTGATCAGGTGCCAATATGTTCGCAGAAATCCAAGTGCGGAGCGTTCGAGGAGCTCGCGTTCCGCCGCCGATATTGACATGGGCGATGTTGTCGTCAAGTACGTCGACCAGAACTTATAGGATAACAGATACTTGGGTAATTGTTTGATATAAATCAAGTCGTAGTACCAAACAAGGTGAAGCTCAGGGTTTTCCGTAACGACTATTCGACGGAGCTTCACAGCTTGGTGGTGCAATGGTGCGACATGTGCGCTGGATTGCTTGGTCATCCACCAGAGACGCTGTCCAATTTTCTCGAGATCAGGGGTACGGGGATCTTTCGAAAGAAACGGGTATAGATCTTGGGTATTGCGTAAAGAGATTTGACGGTATCCCGGCAAAAATTTGACATTGTTTGGTGGGTTGAGGTCTTTATTCAGCTCGTGAGCTTCTTTGAAAGGCACTGCTGAAAGCACTGTCATGCCGTCGAATATCATGAAAGAGAAACAATCAGAATATTAGCAGGCAGTGGCAGTCAGCTTCTACGTTGGGTTATAAACAAAACGCCTAGTCGCAATATATAAAAGTTCCTACTCTCATAGCCTTATAAAGCCTTCTTCGAGCCTCGGGCTTTCTCAGCTGTAGGGAAGGAAGCGATCTGCAGCCTCAGTCACCCTGATAGCTATTTTTTACCTTTTGGCCGTTCAAGGCCCTGTGATCACACTGGTGACGTGGAAACTACCTCCCTACAGAAGCCACTTGATATGGGAATTCTCACGGAAGCATAATGCATCGTCAAGGAGTGATCTTTAAGTAAGATTTAATTTTGCTGGGCCTGAAGTATTTCTCAGAGCCTCAAAGAACTTTGTAGAGTGAGGCTGCCCGTGCCACATATTGTGCTACGTGGGAAAAGGGCGGTCAGCTGCAGCTGGGCGTCGACCCCTGTCGTCTTGCGGCCCAAACTAGGCTGTCGTCAGCCTCAAAGTCCTCTTTGCCGTTCTTCAAATTTTATTCCTCGAAGTCGATAACAGTCTTTTCAACAAAAACAAATTAGACGTCTCATTTGCGTTCCATGCTGCTAGACCCAATATTGGGCGATAATTCAGGCTTGGGAGTTGCACTTTTATATCTGCCTCGCCCCATCCTGACAAGATTTGTTAGTAGCCATTATTTAATGCGACATGGATTCATCAACAAAGTCGCCCCAGAAAGTGGACCAACGCAATGCTAGAGCCCTCGAAGAGATTGTTACTCCAGAGAGCTCCTTAGAGAAGGATCTACCGAAGTTACCAAGGAAGTTGATACAAGGCTGTTGGGATTACGAATTCTGTATACCCCAGAGGAAAACTTGCTTGCTGCGGAATGTGACCTCGAGTTCGTCTCCTTGTCCACCAAATCCGTCTCCGCGACTCCCAACTCTCACACCAAGACCCCAGAGTTCATCGCTCTCTGGGACTTCTTTGGAGATCTAGATACTATAAATCTTCTTCCTAACATCGACCAAATCCGAGCGTACTTCGCAGAGTATGAGAAATTAGTTGAAGCATACGAGAAGATCCACGGGACAGTATGGCCTCTTGAGCTACGCGAAATAGCTAGCACTTTCTGGGAGCAAAGCCTTCTAGAAATTGAACTGGAGAGACAATAGTACTAGGAGGAGAGAGAAGAGTTGGTGAAGGCGAGTGCAGAAGCGGGAAGACGCTGAGGCAGCTTTCCAAAGATGGTCACAGGGACTCCCTGACACCGACGAGGGAGAGGCAGTCAAGAAAAGCGGTCGTAGAGACAAGTGTTACAACCATGTAAGAGAAGAAACGTATGCAGAGTCTGACTGTGCTAACCGTACTAGAAAAGGCCAGAAAAAAAAAGCTATCAAGCAATGTAAACAGATCAAACTGGCAACCAGACAATTATGTATTACAGAATGAATGTGACAATGTGATCCTAAACATCGCTTCTGATCATGAGATCCTCAAAACTTCAGCCGCTGGCATCTCAATCGGCTCTTGTCTGACGAAATGGCTTTTCACATCCACCTCTTCTTGCGGAAGTTCCGACATCGCGGGACTGGAACCATATTTCTCAAAAACAGCATTGCTGCCCAACAATGCAGGTTCGACGTGGCTTCCATGGAGTTGTGGGACATCGGGTTCCGTATTTTGGAAGTAAGGGTCGCGTCTTTTTTGTCTCTGACGGCGGAGGAAGAAGAGTATGAGGCCGAGGATGGCAGCGATAGCGAGAAGTCCTCCGATTACTCCACCGGCGATGCTTGCAGTTGAGGGGTTCTTCTTTGATGGAGAAGAAGTGGTTGTAGGTCGGGCACTCGATGGAGTAGACCCAAGAGCTGTATTATTCGAGGTTGAGTTTGCAGTTGGGTTGAAGAGAACCTCGAGATTCGTGTTTGCGAACCCAGTCGCCGGTGCGACGACCGTGGCACCCCCATTTAGCCTACAGCACTCAAGTCAGTATCCTCTGCGACAGATGGAATATTTCGAGTTCTCACGTTCCGCCAACAGCCCTCACGACATCATCGGGCACCGTGTACGCACTTGCGTTTGCATCATATGTATTTCCCCAAGTCAAGTCGCTCATATCCAGAATACCAACTCCTTGGGTTTCCCAATCACAATCATTAGCTATCTTGGAAGTGTCGCTGCCTCCAACTGTGATCATTTGCCTATTTCCAACCACGTGACAAGTATGCGAATAGCGGGGTGATGAGCCTTGGTAGAGCTGGATCCATTGAAACGATGGCAAAGTGAGGACCCAGACTTCATCGTAGTATGCATTGACGCCGTCTCGTCCTCCGTACATATAAATGTTGTGGCTCGAGTTGTCGGGCGCAGATACGAGAACGAGGCACAAGTCCAGGCGTGGACTAGGCGTGGAGCCAGATGTTCCTTGGGAATACCATACTCCATCAGGCGTGCTGGCATTTTTGAAGGAGCCTACGTCGAAGATATTGACAGTTTGGAGCGACAGTAGAGTTCCTGAAAAGCTATAAGTCAGCGAAGTCCCGGCTAAGCACGTCTGTATAAACTGAACTAACCTTTCCAATCATGTGTTAAGTCCGAAGTCGACTTTTGACCACCTCCAATCAAGACCAGAATGCCATCCGATCCAGGCAAAGGTACATGAACCATCTGCCCCCTCACCCTAGCCTCACTACTGACATCGGCAGTTGACAAGTTTCTTGCAGACTGATCATTCAGATCTAATACCACCATTCCGTTCAGAAATCGCGTGGTACTTTGTAATACAGTCGTCTCCGTAGAACTGCCATTATCCTGCATCCCATTAAACCAAAACGCCAAGCCCTTCTCCGGAATCGACGTAGTAGGTCCGGAGGCCGGTTTATTGATCCCATACTGTGACATGTATGAAGTCCAAGTATTATTTGAGCTGTCGTACGACCAAAGCGATTCGGTGCCTGGCTGAGGCTATTGCCAACCTAAAAAATGTCATATTATCGATCGCGGTAGAGCCTCCAAAAAGCCAGAACTTGTTCGGATTGGTGGGATCAGGATACAGTGCGCCTCGTGACATATCAGGGACAGCAAGGGTTCCAGCAGAATCTCGAAGCTTGGAGATTTCCTTTTGCGGGAAGTCGCCTTTCGAGTCCCAGGCGGTACTCATGTTAATTGATATGAGGTATTGATCTTGTGGACGTTAGAGATAGGCAAAGCATTGTTTAATGTAGATCCGACATACTGTTTCCAATTGTGCTGTTGGAGATCTGAGTGCCGTTAGGGTCGAATGTGGCGAACACTTCCCTTCCTCCATCAATGTAGAGTATGTCATTAACAACGATTGCTGTACCGCTCGTCAGGTTCAAGAATCTGACAATGGTTGTGAGGCATGAAAGAAAGCGGTTAGGAGGAATGGTGGATTTTCCCCTCGAAAATCAAGACGTACACTGATGATCCAGTCTGCTACAAAAATTGACCAAGGGGTCATATTGCGCATTTGCAACATGTTGCAAAGCTACCAAAAGTAATAACAAAAGAGTGTTCAACACCATTGGAAAGGATCACCCAGAACGACGAGCAATCGCAGGCATAGGATAGAAGGAGTAAAGAATGAAGGAGTCTCAATGTCCATAGATGTCAGTAATGCAGGAACACGGCATGCCACCCTTGCCAGCTCAAGGGACCCTGCTAAGATCTTCCTAGATGGTGGGACCAAATCTCCACAACCACACTTTGGAAAACTTAAATACGGGTGGCGCACAACAGGGCTGAAAAACAATTGCCTTTTTGGGGCAATGCGTTGGCATCTTGGAGTTGAACAGCATATCAAAGATTTAAGATCAAAGACGGAGAAGTACACAGTCTAAGAGGATCTTGCTTTTTTGAGTCGACAAGAAGACCGGTGACTTGGAATTGGTCTTCAAGCGCTGAAGTTAGATAGAAGGTGAACACCGTTGTTGTGGATATGCTTGTCGGCCGACACTTGCGGCTGAGGCTGAAAGTCCTCATTTCGAAAAAGCTCAGTCAGGCCAATCATCTGAATGAAGGGGGAAATATATGACAAGCTGATTCTAGATTGGCCAGCACCAACAAGAGAGTTGAAATCAGACCAGGCCTGGCGACTCACAACGGAATGTGTTTTGGTGGGCCGCAAAAATCGTTCTAATGAGATCTGATCAATTTCAGAAGAAGCCTAAAACCAGTTAGAGAGGTAAAGAAGAATCCAAAGTATGTGAATGGGAAAGTTTGAGTAATCAACCACTGCGATGGACTACGAACGGGCACTAGCCCACAGGAGGATTCCGGAGACTAGCGAAGTGAGCAGACGTAAAATAGAAACGGCCACAAGAGACAGACCGCACTACATTATACGTATCGTGAGTGTACCACATGGACTCGAGATTCGGACACAAGAAGTGCTTCGTTGGTATCCACAATGTCCGACTATACAGCAAAACAGGCCTTTCGAATGACACCGGAACGCCAAAGCCCTGTCCTTTTGAATCCCAACAGTGTAGTGACAACCTCTCTTATCTCTTGCCCGCTCTCCTCGCCTTGCCTGGTCTTTGCTTCGCCACACCCTTCATCTTTTTGCTCGAGAAACCTTTCAAGTCACCACTGCTCATGGCATCGCCACTCTTCTTAAATCGCTTCTTGCCACCAAAGCCAAACTTCTCGTCCTTCTTCGCTCGCTTGTTGGGTCCTTGCCTATCTTTTCTTGAGCCCTTGGTTCCAATCTCGTCTTCCACGGCGACGTCGAACATATCAGCTTCGTTTGTGGTTTCGTTGTCGGCACCTTGGCGTTCTGTAACAGAAATTAGCACTGTAGATAGGGAATTCCACGCCAATGCATACTTCTCTTCAAGGTCTTGATCTTGTCCATAGTTTGCTTGCGTTCCTTGTCTCGTTCTTGCAACTTCGCAACTTGAACTTGCTTGCCGAACTTCTTCAAGTCTCTCTGCTTCCTGGCTTCAGCACTGGCCTTCTTGCTGGCCGCCTCGTCAATCATCTTTGCCTTGATCTTGGCCATATGTTCATCTGCCTTCACCATCTCCGCAAAGTAATCTGTCGGTCTCGTGAATGGTACGCCTTCGGCCTTGAGCTTTTTGCGGGCTTCTTGTACAGCAGACAACGATTGTGCGTAGAATGCGAGTTCTCGATTTAAGTCATCTGACACATCTGCAATCTGTACAGGCTCAGATGTGGTGACCGATTGGTGCTCTGAGAAGGGTAGTTTCGAGATAGGGAGGGATATTCGTTTCAAGGCAGCGGTAAGAGCGACGGTGTTGTTGATTGTGAGGCGTTGGTGGGGTATCATATCTTCTTTCTCTTCGTCATTAAGATCCTCAAGGTCGGACATAGGTATATCTTCATCATCCTCGTCATCTGAAGGCTCTTGGTCGTTTTCACCGGCCGATGAGTCGCTATCGCTTTCGTCAATCTCGTCGAAGTTAATCTGCAGAGAAATTAATTAGATGCTTGTCGATTGCGTCAAGAAACTTGCCTTCATTGGACCTTCTACCTCTTCTTCGCTGTCACCCTCTTCCTCATCAACATCTGCGACCTCATCTTCCACTTCCTCAACATCTTCCCACTCATCCTCATTTTTCCCGTTTGGCTTCTCGACAGGCGCCTTCGCAGCCTTCTTCTTGTTTGCGAGCCTTTCTTTCTTTTGCAATTTCAATTTTTTGAAATCCGTACCCTTTTCAGCCGCAAGGGCCATTTTCAATTTGCTTTTGTTAACCATTGCGCCGTTGTGCGGAAGCTCAAATTGGTGGTGGTCTTGAATTCATTACTCCGCAGAAAATAATTTTGATGCAACTTTTCAAGCTCCCGCGCTAGAAATATTCTGCCATCTTGACCGCTTTGAACCCACCTCAGTCACGTGTGCACCCTTGACTTCACATTCTTAGTCTTCTAGATTTCGTTCTGCTCTAAGGCGCTTTAATCTCGTGATTACAAAGCTAAGGGACTGGATCCCAACCGTAGCTCCGGATGTTGATGTTTGTGATTCCACCGTCATACAGCATACGCCAGTGATACCCCTTTCTCTTAGATACCAAAGAAAGTATTCTCCTCTCCAGAGCATTTCATCCTGAAAGTATGGCAAGTAGAACAGTATCTGTAATGAGTCTGCTTGTGTTAACTAAAATGCCAACAGAATCATCAAATCCAATATCTTTGAGTGGTCTGTCCACTTGTTGCTAGCCGACCTGCTAACTCTAAAGTTCTAGAAACTTTGGGACATTCTACAATCACCTTCTTGATGTATCTGTTATGGATCTCTGCAGTGCTCCTCTTTCAATTTGTTCTTGTTAACGCAGCGACGTCTAGCCTGATTTCTCTTCAGTACATCTTCCCCAACCTATCTGATCCCGGGTGCCTCTTCCTACGTTTCATCCACGCTTCTTGAGACTGCTCTAAGAAACTGTCGGCACCTAGTGCATGGATTGAAAGGTTGACCTTTGCACGTTGATTACATCTCCAGATTTTGATGACCTGCTTTTGCAGCATACACCTCGTGCGAAGTAAAGCATAGTCTACAATAACGTCTTCACAAAGGTGCCGATCATCTTGCTCTAACGAACCCTCCAATACTTCCCAACAAGACATTCCTTGTATCACTCAACAAGCTCTAGCTCAGCGCAAACCCAGGTAGCCCTAGACCTCACCGAACCACGAAGGGAGGGCGTGATGAGAAGCATAGTTGAAAATGACTTCACATCAGAACCAGCTCCAAGAGCCGCTCTAGGAATGTCCCCCACATCTCTTCCCTCCAATGTCCTAAACCTCCTGTCCACTCTAGAACCGCACTCCGTACCTTTCTCCAAGCAAGCCCCGTTGTACGTCTCGACAATGACTCTGATCTTTATTGCCCCAAACCCTCAAAATATCCATCATCTGCTGCTCCATGTCTGTGAAGACTTAGCTCGCCCTACAGTCACTCTTCCTACGAGCCAAATTTCACACGAGAAGCCATCTGGCAAAGACTCGAAGATCCTGCTTCGGGCAATGTCCCAACAAGCGAGGCTCAAACACCTTCTTCGGGGATACGGGGTTTGATAGGTATCTGTGACAGGATCAGAACCAGACAAAGAAGAAATTAGCAATGTGCCAAAGGCTGGGACTGCTGCAGAACCGGCCTTGTGAGTAGAGATTGTCCTTGTATTAATCTCCCCCACAGTCAAAGCCCCCCAGTTCCTCAAACTCCAACTCTTCCCCACTACCTGCTATACCTCAGACAGACACTCTCAAACCAAACATCAATAATCATCACAGACCAAAACCACAGCTAATCCCGTCAGGTGCTCCTTTAGTACCGCTCCCAGATTCGTCTTCCTGGACATATCAACCACTCTTGCTGGTACTGGATCCCCGACACACTGTGCAAAGATTCCTAGTGCGATGTGTCTATGGTACCTCTGCTGCTCCACAGACGGTATCTGCTTGTGAGAAGAACATACCACGAGCAGACCACAAACCTCTCTAGCTCCAAAATGCCCGTCTGAAGCAAATCTCTTTCCAACCCAATAAGCCCGGCTGAATCGACGGACTTCAGAGACAAATCAAGCGCCCATGACTCCGAGTGGAAGATATAGATGGTATTTGGCTGGTTCGGCTGATGGAGGGACTGATCGAATCTAGCTCCCACCGCTGGATTGAGGACCGTCAACCGCTATCACGTCTAGATGATTAGTGTTTTACGAAGCTAGGCAACCTTCTGTATGCTCGTCGGCGGTCTGTACATATGGGCCCGTAAAGTATGGCGGTGGTGAAACTCGAGGAGCAGTATTGGGATCTGGAACACAAGGAATCTGTAGACTGTATAAAATCCATCAGCAATTTCACATTAAGATATCAAGATATGTCTGGTCTTCAGCTCAGCGCTTTTGTCCTCACCATATCGGAGGCTGGACTTGCGACTTTTGTCAACCTGTTGAAAAAGCTGTCAGCGTGGACGTATCTTCTCAGGAGGACGTCACAGAGCTGTAGGATGAACATGGAGACGTGACGGAGATCCCAGCCGTTGTGGAAGATTATCAAAACCAACGAGAAGGCCTGACCGCCGTGCTCCTCGGGTGGAGAGTTAGCTGCTCGTCCCAGAAAGAAAGTGGCAATGCAGTTTGTTCCAGATCAAGCTGGCGCTTTTACCCCACCAAGTCGGCCATACTCCATGCGACTTGTGAACTTAGAGATTAAATCAGCGATTGTCCCTAAGCCAACCAGCGCTTAGGAGGGTGCTATGCTGTGATTCGGTTGAAGATTTTGAGGTTCTTTGAAACTATAGAGGAAGCAAGAATCAAGCGTGTTAAAAGTGTCAAAGAATGAGTAAATATCAAACGCGTTCACTGTGCTGGACATTGAAAACAAACTCGATCTGATGTGGTGAATAAAATTCTTGGAGAGGTATTTGGTGAGATGAAAGCGAGTCCCACGACGCGTCGGGTTGAAGGTGAATATTTCCACGCGTCAAAAGGATGAAAACTTCACAAGCAAGAAAGGAAAGAGGAGATGAGTGAATGCCATGCTGTTATTTGCTATGCTAAAGCTAGGTGTTTTACAAGTGGAAGAAAAGGAAAGAAAGGAGAATGTGCATCGTTATGTGATCGGCCCACGCGACCGCAATGTCTGACCTTATGTGCAACGCCATGAAAGAAAGAAAGCAAACTAATCTACAACCCAGACGTGAAAATCCTCGAAAATGCAAGTGAATCCACCAAACGCGTCAGGAATCAGTGACGTCATCATAGTCATAGGCGCTCTCTCCAGTCTCATCCTCATAGTCCTTGTTGAAGTAACAGCCTGAACCTTCCCATATGACCTTGAAGTTGAAACCAGCGAGGGTCTTGCTGGCCCACTCCAACCTTTGGGCATAATCTTCGTGCTGCTCGTAGATGCGGCTGGGATAGGCAGGATTGAAGTGGTCATGGTCAACCAAGGTCAATTGCTCGAGAGCGTTGTTGTCAAACTGGGAGACGGTGTCTTTTGGATGCTGGACAAATTGGCACCACTCGATCTCAAGCTTCCGAACGGCGCGACTGGGGTGCTTGTTCGCGTGCCTGGTAATGTGTTGACCAGCGATTGCCATAGCTTTCTCATATTGTTGGACATCTTCCGGCTCATTGCCACATCGATTGTACACAAATGCCAGGGTGTCTATGGTCGGGTTGAACCAAGCATAAGGTTGATCGCCAAGGCCGAGGCGAGGAGCTGACCTAAGCTCGCTAGCACGGGCTGTGAGGAGTGGAGAATCGAATTTGATAACCGTCCGAGGGACCTTGTTACGTGGGTCTCGGTAAGACCAAGCCTGCTCGGATGGGTTCCAGAGAGCATACAGCGTGCGAGGTCTTGAAATGTCATGGGCGAGCTCCAGGATGTAGAGGATAATCTCAGGAGGGACATTTTTGACGGCCTGAGCTCCAAAGCTTTGTACAAGGTAGTCGGGATCCAGAGGGGAAAGGGGGCGAGATGAGATGATTCTCGAGAGTGCAACTAGTACCATTAGCATCAGTGTTGGATAGTGAAGTGGTGATAGTTACTCTTAGCCATCTTCACATTAAGGCCAAGGCGATCTGTCGCCATCAACTCAATTCGGAACGAGTCGTCTCCTTCTTCAGGATCCCTGGCATCTCCCCAGTCTCTGCAACGGGCTGTGCATTTGGTGTGTTTGCATTGCGGGCACTTGTTGGTTTCAATGTCGTTCTTGGTCAGGCAGCGGCAAAAGCAGCAATCCCAGAAGTTGTAATGTTGGCAGCGATCGCACTGAATGTGACCGCATTCCTTGCACTCACCCCATTGTCCAGTAGGAATGATTTGGCCACAATTGCAGCATGGGACTTCTTCTTCTTCCTCGTCATCAGAGTCTTCTTCTTCATCAGGATCCTCTTCGGAAATCTCTTCATCACTGTGCTCGAGTTAGCCAATGTCTGGAAAAAACACCTGGGCAGGACGTACTCAGAATCTTGGGAAGGATCTTCAAGAGACGCAACTTCTTGGGTGACAGGAGCAGTGTCTTGAAGGTCGACAGATGTAGCTTGTTGAAGGTCGACGGATGGAGAGGTTTGAAGGTCGACGGATGCAGCTTGTTGAAGGTCGACGGATGGAGTTTGTGGAGCTCGCATTGAACGCGTCTGCATAGTCCTGGTGGTGGGAAGGCTCGAGACACGCGTTGATGCGCGTCGAGAGGGGGCACGAAGCATCATGACGATGTCTCGTTGAGGAGAGTGATGAGGTCTTGAGGTGATGGAAGTCTTAAAGAGTAATAAGGTCTTGGGGGTCTGAAGTATCTTGTTGAAAACGAAGCGTGACTGGATGCTTCAAGGTGGCGTTGTTTCAAGAAGAGAGTTGTATTTGGTCGGAGAGAAGCGGGGTAAATATACCTCAGTGGGGGGAAGCGAATCGATCTGGATCACCAAAATTCCCGAACGCTGATTGGCCCCTGAAATGAGGCGACTTCTGTTCCTGGAGCGTGAATATTAACCTTAAATCAAGCAGGCAGGAGTCCTCGAACGCTGATTGGCTCCGAGATTGGCCGACTTCCTGTCCAATTGGCGTGAATACAAGTCTTTAGCAAAGAAGAGTCCTTAGACGCCAGGCAAGCACGCTAGGCAAGGTTTCTCTCCTGGAGTGTGTAATCATAAATCTCAAAGGAAGCAGATAGAACTCCTGGAACGCCGACTCCGATGTCGGCCGGTTTCCTTTCCAATTGGTGGGAATACAAGTCTATAACAGACCAGAGACCAGTCGTTGGACGCTGGGCAAGCTTTTTCTGCTGGAGCGTAACCTCAGACCTCGAAGGAGGCAGATTGGACTTTTGGGACACTGACTCCGATATCGGCCGATTATCTGTCCAAGTTGGCGTGAATATAAGCCCTTCAGCAAAGAGTAGTTGGATGCTGAGTGAAATCTGAAATTAGGTGATTTTTGATCTACTTGAGCGAGGACATTAACCTCAAACCAAACGGACGAAAGTTCTCACGCATTATTTGGCTCCGAGATCGACTGGATTTCTGTCGATTTTGAGCGACTTTGTAGATGATTTCAGCACAAGTATGCACGGATGCTCATTGACTCCAGAAATTGGTCGACTTGCTTGCGTGAATGTATAGACCTTAAGCAGGCAGGCAGATGTCCTCAGACAACAATTGGCTCCGAGACCGGCTAATCCTCTGTCAATTTGGCGTGAATTTGTGCAAGTCTTTAGCAGACAAGCCCGCACAATTGCTGAGTGGCTTTGAAAATCAGTTGATTTGCTTGCGTGGATATATAGACCCCGAAGTAGGAAGGCAGATGTCCCTAGACATTGATTGACTCCAAGATCGGCCAATTATCTGTCCATTTGGCGTGGATGCAAAACTATAGAAGTCAAGAGAACGGTGCTGAGATACTAATTGGCTCCAAAAATTGGTGGTGTTGCTGGCGTGAATTTAACCTTCCGAGAGAAAAGCCCTCTATAGATAATTTGCCGCATAAATCAGTCGTTCTTGCTCTAATGGGAATGAGTGTTATCTTTTAGCAGGCAAAATGAGACACAGATTGGTTTCGATGCCGATCGACTTCCAGTCTGATTGACGTGAATGTAAAACTTCCAGCACAACACAGTCGTAAAACGAAGATTGGCCCGTTGAATCAGTCGATTTGCTTTCCTACTTTGCGCAAATATACATTGCGAGCATAGAGAAGTCCTTGGACATTGCTTGGTCCAGGATCCAAGTGATTGACGGTCCTGCTTGTGTGAATTCGGAGAGGCAAAAGTTCTTGGACGCCCATTGGCTGGTGAGGTTAGTGCGTGAATATTTGTTGGCTCCAAAGACGAAAACTTACCTTTGTACCTTTGTCCATACTATCAGTCACCACTAATCTTTGCATGTCGAAAATACTTCATGCCCACCCACGCGACGACAACCCATACCCAGGCCATGACTGCGGTGAGTATGATCAGTGCAGGATAGTACCCAACAATTGGCAATGTCATATCATCTTCTAACTCTGGTGGCGCGTAGGGTGTCTCTCCAACGTCCCAGGCCCAGCTCCACACCCCGAGGCAAGAGCCCATACCCGTCACAAAGACAATCCAGGTCACGATAAGAACGACCCATCCCCACCACTCAGTCTCCGAGTAGTCCCACTCGGCATCAGGCGGAGGAAGAGGACTGGCAGCAAGACCTCCAAGCGATAAGGGGGATTTCGCTTTCTGCCCCGATCTCCGGCGGGTGAGTGATCCTGCACCAGCGGGGAAGTACGAGTCTGAACCAGAGGAGGTCGAGGGTCCAACTCGAGGTACTGGGGGATTATGGGTTCTGATACTCAAGATTTCATCTTCATCAGTGGTCGAAGTATACGTCAAAGTAGGACTCGTCGCCGAGGTGGGCGAGGTGACAAGATGGTCATCAGTCCCCATTGGAAGCGTCTTGATTGGTGACAATAAGGTGTTATTTGCGCGGCTGGCATACCCTTCCATTGATGGTCTTGGAGTGGTATCTGAAATACCCAAGCCAAATGCTACGGCCTGAGGCATTTCTTCTGGAGATGTCGGGCTCAAGGCGCCATCCGTACCGAATGCCATCTGGTGGCTTGTTTCAATAGCGTGTGTTTTGGTCTCTTTCTTCTCTCGCTGCGCTCCTCTACCAAGAAGAGCCGCTTTCCTCAGGGAACCTTTTCGTCTCCTTGTTTTCTGCTGCTGCACAACGACTGCCATAGCGCGGCTGGTCTTCTTTGGTGAGATGCGATCATCTCCAGGCAGGAATTCGGGACTAGTTGGTGCTTTGTCCGAGTACTCGTCTGGATTAGGCCTCAGAAAGGAGAGCTTGGAGAGAATGCTCCCTGATAGCGTTCTCCGATGTCCTGCTGGAGCGTCCTCTTCGTTCATGTGGCTGCCTTGAGAAGCTCCACCAGAGGCCCTAGTAGGCTCATTTTCCATATTGTCGGCTCTGATGTCCATTATTAAACAGGAATCATTAAGTAAGCTTCCTTAGACGGTACTGAATTTCCTTAAGACTTGATTAGGACATGAAAGCAACTAGAGTATAGTTGTAGGAACATACCACTTGCTCTCCAGTAGACTGCAGTAGATGTGGATTCGACAAATCCTTCGATTGACACTCTGTCTTGAGGGCCGAATGAAAAGCCTGTTCTAAGCTTGCTATACCATGTCAGATGCTGAAGCAAACACCGATGTGCGATGTACCTGAAGCAAATAATTCTTCATACAGCCGCTCGTCAAGGTCGTGAAGCTCCGAAGCACCAATGAAGTTTAAGGATTTGGATCTTGGTAAGACCTTGAGCCTTATCTTGGAAGATTCCCCTCGATTAGGACGATTGGACGATGGGCCGGGAAACGGGTTGGAGGAGTGTATAAACACTTTCCAATAGGGCAATCAATATGTGGCAACTATTAAACATGTACCATAGAACCAGGAGACATGATGAGTATCGGTGGAGGTTTCTGTAGGTGAAGAGAGCCAGAAAGGTAGATGATTATTTATCTCGTGGCTATGCGGTAGTGAATGCTTCTTCAAGCGTCTTAGCCGGTTTCGGACAGGGTGGAAAGACGATTCCTATATAAGTTACGCCATTAGTTTTGGCCGAAGAAGCGAAGGTACCGATTGGCCAGAGAAGGGAGTAAGAAGGCATCGATATCGTACTTTTGATCTCAGTATGTGTGAATTATCGTTGAGAGTCGTCCACTAGCTGGTCGATTTGCAAATGCTCAGAGTACAAGGGATCACAGTTATTTTTCCTGCAGGCCAGGGTTGGTAACACGGCGACCGAGCCCCTATAGAATACAGATTGAGGAGAAGAATCAGTAGTAACAAATTGGGCAATAATCAGGCTAGAAATCCTCCAGCATCTTCTAGCAAGGAGGGCTAAGATACTAAGAGAGTGCTGATAGCGGGATTGAGCGCTTCGTTGAGGTGAGGACAGCAAGCAAGAGGTGAGGTGTTCTGGAAATAAAGTTGGACGCCAAGAGATCGCGTACCTGGACCTTTTGACGCTAATGCACTCTCCCGCAGACCTCGAAGCGCAACCATCGTGTACCAGACAACGTCGTGATCCTTCGACAGCTTCTTGCGCGAAGTCTCCTTCAGCTTCGCAGATCGTTTCATGCTCCATCGAGGGCCATAGATATCTGCCATGGCGTCGAGTCTCCCTATTCCTGCTCCTCCGAGGACACCTACCCCTCCAACCCCTATTCCTGAAGAACCAGAGGAGCGATTTGGGGGCAATGGTGGATCACAAACGATGCGCTCGACGGTGACCTTCGATCCGAATTCTCTGTCTCCTATGAGAGATACGTTCCCCAACCGCTTCGGAACGATACCTTCGCCGACCTCATCCTCTTCGACCCTCCCAACACCTACCTTGAGTTCCAATGGAAGAATGGGACCTCCCCCGCCTCCTACGGGGCCGAGAGCTCCTTTTACGTACCAGACGCAAGCCATAAAGGATAATCCAGTAGTGGCAAACTCAGTATGGCCCAGAGACCAATCTTCTAGCAGCCCATATTTAGCAGGCGTGAAGTTCAAAGCTATGAGCACTAACGCAATTCAGAACATTGGCAAACGCAGAGGCCATAGGTACAAACACAGCAGTGTGAGCGCACAGCATCAGATATTCCTCGAACCGCCTCCGCGAGCCCCGCTTGCACTCCCCGCATCACTCCCTATCCCGACGAAGAGCGAAGCATGGGCAAGCAGATCGAAGGAACAAACTACACGGATTGCCTGGTGCGCGTGCCACGTCCTCGTGGCTGTGTTTCTGTTCTTCACTTGTGGCTCTCTTGCTCTTACAGCCCTTTCCCACCTCGTCTTCTTCGATGCCCTCTCAGCGATCATCTGTGTGGTCGTTGACATCCTCAGCAACTTCGAAGTCTGGAAGCGATCTTCTATCCGACATCCGTTTGGCCTCGAGCGAGCAGAAGTACTTGCCGGCTTCGCCATGTCGATCTTCCTTGTCTTTGGTGGATTTGACTTGTTATCGCACAATTTGAAACACTTCCTTGAAGGCCTTGGCTCCCATACACCCCACCATCCACACTCACATCAA
Source organism: Mollisia scopiformis (assembly GCF_001500285.1). Classification (NCBI taxonomy): domain Eukaryota; kingdom Fungi; phylum Ascomycota; class Leotiomycetes; order Helotiales; family Mollisiaceae; genus Mollisia; species Mollisia scopiformis. The sequence continues at coordinate 446,050 of NW_017263607.1, forward strand.
AGAGTTTCCCCGGGCTCTGTCGACTTCGCGGCTCTACTCACAATTATTGCAACTCTCATCTCAGGCATTGGACTAAAGAATCACGCAAGAATAGGAAGGACAATGCGCTTCGCAATGATCTCTAACCTCCCCTCCATTCTCTCCAACCCCTCCCATCTCTTAACACTATCTTGCAGTACCGTCATGCTTCTTCTCCCCCTTCTAACCACTACTGTCTACCTCTGGGCAGACAGAATTCTTTGTACCCTCATCGCAATCAGCATGTTCGTTCTTGGTGTCAAGCTTGGCACAACGCAAAGCCTCATGCTCCTTGCGTCCTACTCCGGAAAGGGCGTCAAGGACGTCATGAGAGAAATACACACAGACCCTTGTGTCACGCACGTGGAGGAAGCTCGATTCTGGCAAGTTCATTACGGACTCTGCATGGCGAACCTGAAGCTCCGAGTCAGAGGCGACGACGGACAACTCCAGCGACTGAGGGAGAGGATAAACTACCTAGTAAAGAACAGACTAGGTGGCGGATATGGCAAAGGCTCTGCGGGTGTGAAGTGGGAAACTACGGTGCAGATGACGGTGGACAAATCATGATTGCGCACCTAGGAGAGGAGATGTTCTTTGTACATGTTTGATTTTTTTTCGAACTGGGATCAGTTCTTGTATATGGCAATCGCATTATGGAGGAAACGACACACAGCTTACGAAAATGAAGCGTACATATGAAATCAAGAATAAACATCAAACACATGCTCGTTTTCTGTGTCTAAAGCAATCCTCCCAGCCTAGAATGCTTGATTAAGCGACGGCTATACTATTTCCCATAACAACTCCCACAAACGACAGAACAAAAAAAGACAAAAAGAGAGGCTCCACTCTATTGTAGGTAGCACGGGGTGTGTTGATTGGCTGATGGTAGTTTTGCGTATTTATCGCTATACGGCCCTGACTAGTCAAATTCCGAATATCCTGGGAGTGGAGAGTATTTATGAAGGGGCAAAGTGGGGTTTTTTGGGGGGGATATTTAGCTAGATCTGCAAAAGTTGAGTGGCCTTGGGTTGGAGAGTACTTATAAGGAGGTAAAGTTGGGTTTTAATGAGGGATATCTAACAAGACTCCTAAATATTGAATGTCCCAGGAATAGAGAACACTTACAACAACCCAAAGTCAGATCTCAATCAAGGATATTTACAGTATTTCTAAACATTTAATGTCCCAAAAATGGAGAGTGCATATACTCATCGAAAGTCGGGTCTCAATCACAGGAGATATGACGCAGCTATGTCGTGAAAGGATATCCATACATCTACCAAAGAACAAAGAGGGGATGTCCGCTTATAAACAAGAATGTGATATCATACTACCTCAACTCCCAACGCCATCCCATACCTCGTTACATCAATCATCTAAAACAAACTCCACCCACCCTTCGCTTTCTTCTCTCCTTTTCCCCTAGCTCTCTTCCCTCTCTCCTCAACCTCTAGCGCTTTCAGACCTTCCATTTTCTCCAAGACTAATTCCAAGAGTTCTTTCCGGCGGATGACTTCCAAGTGGCCTTTGACTCGCGGGTCTTCTTTTGCGAAACGTTCTACTTCTTCTTTGCTTAGACCGCGGCCGAGTCGCACGTCAAGTTCTCGGGGGAAGTTGTAGTAGAATTCGGAGAGGAGTTCGACGTTCAGAAAGAGGACGGCGGTTGAGGTTAGTTTGGTGGCTACGACATCTAGGAAGATTTCGGGGCAATAGTAGCGATTTTCCTTCTTGGCACATTGTTTGGACTTTAGGGCCTGGAGACGCATACGAAGGAGGGTGGCGCGGTCTCGTAGGAAGATGGCTTCTTTGCCTGTGGTCCGATTGTTAGCATGGTATCTTGAGTAGGGGGAACGGTGGGCGTACCTCGTTGGAGCAAATCAGAAGAGAAGCCACCAGCTCCACTAGCGCCCTCACCGACAACTTCAACCTCTCCCTTTCGTGCCTTGTCCACGAAGCCTATAACGTCCTTCAGTTTCCTTCGACCACCTGCAATCTTCTCAACAGTCTTGACCGCCTCTTCACAAGCTCGAAGCTCGTTCTTCAGGACTTCGCCTACATTCTCTCGTCCCCTCGTCCACTCTCCATCCTCAACGTCGATCTCAAACTTGTAAGGCTTGATGCAATTCTCAACTTGATCCGAAGTGCTGTAAAATCTCTCATTGAGAATACCTGAAGCTGCCTCCGTAATGGCTTGGCGAGCAAAAGGATGTGATGCAAATGTGCTTTGAGAAATAAGACGATCGACATGTGCCTGAATAGCGTTTGCTACAACTGTAGTGGCAAGACGACCAATTCCAAGCTTTGTTAAGGCAGAACTTGAAGCATCGAGCTTGCGGTGCCAGTATAATGACTCGGGATCAGCGGTAGGGAGATCAGCTAAAGCATCAGGTTCGGGTAGGGTAGGCGTGAGACTCGTGACTGGCTTATTCCAGTATCTCGAAGCGAGAAGATCAAGAACTCGCTGATCCAATTCTTCCTTCAGCATCTCTCTGACTTGTGGTCGGCCAAAGCTCTCAGTGAACTCTTTGAAAGAATGCTTGAAGGCATCTAGACTTTCGGCAAGATATGATTCCGCAGACAGTGGTCTATCGTTGTACTGGACCTTGAATTCATAGGTTGCTTCTTCGAGCTCTTGCCGAATGGCATCTCCTGTAGTCTGTAGACTAGCAGCCATGGTCTGTTCCAAGACTTGCATCAGCTTTTTGCGCAGGGTCGTGGTTCCAACAGCAACACCGGCCTCGGGTCCAAATTCGAGAGGGTGCGATGAGAAAAATGCATGCTCGTTCTTAGAAATAGCTGATGCGATGCCTTCATTGCCCTTCTTGAACAAACTTGACGTTTGAGGTGGTACTCGTGATACAACTCCAACATAGCCAAGGCGTAAGGGGTATTTGCGGTCATTGAGAATTGAGGCTCCTCTTGTGGCATCCACCAAGTCCATCTTTGTGACCACACCTATTGTTCGCTCCCCTCTTGGATCAACGCGTCGACTTGCACGAAGAGCCGTTGAGTTAGCGAGATCAACATCTGCTGCAGAAATAGCAAGAATCACATTCGGTGGCTGAATATACTTGTCGCAGAGATCAGATATCTTCTGCTTCAATTCAATCGGCTGATCGTGCCCAACAACCTGAATGTATCCAGGTAAATCGATGAGGGAAAGATCCGGTACATGTGGAGACGAGATTGTGAGTTTAATGGGATCATCCGAGACGCATTCAGAATCTGGTACAGCCAAGTTGAGCTCCGTCAAAGTCCTTTGAATGTGAGAGAAGTCTGTTATCTTGCCCAGACTGAGAGCCGGAAATTCTCCATATTCCGCTTGAGCATCTGGGGTGTTGACCAGAGTCAACTCGATTGGCCGCCTTGTAACCATATTTGAACCTTTTGGTAGAAATTCGTGTCCAACAATAGCTTCCAACACAGAGCTCTTTCCCGAAGATTGGGATCCAATTACAACAATGGATGGAAGAGTCAAGGCATTTGATTGACCAACAGTCTGTAGTATGCTTCGGATCTCAATCATCTTCTTGGTCAAAACCATCATTTGATCGTCCCGGGCCACTTCCTCTCCACTTCTTGGATCATCTTCAGTGGACTGGTCGTATCCATATGCGGCAGCAGTTCCACCGACGGCAGCAGCTCCCATTCTGCTCTGTTTTGGTGGCTCCTCTCCTTCTGGGCCACCTTTCCCATTACCACCAGTACCAGTTCCAATTTCTTCGTGAATCCGTAATATCTTCTGCAACCATTCCGGCATCTCGACCTGTTCTGTTGTATTGTTCCATCCTCTTTTTGTTTGGTCTGCGATATCCTTGGCACTGCCGAATATACCTCCAGCCACCCCTTTCACAGTGTCGCTCGTTCGGTTGAAAACATCCATAGCATAGTTTCCAGCCTCTGCAGATGATCAGTAATTGTATGATACTTGGACAAGGAAAACGTACGTGTAGCTTGGTATTGCACATATGCTAACCCGGCGATTGTAGCTCCCCCAAACAACGCTGGTATTCGTGCAAACTTAAGCAACAGCTTAGGAAGGACTCGAGCAAAGGAGGCATTTCGGGCAACGACTGCATTGGAGAACGGTAGGTATCCAGCCGGCCATCTACCTCGTCCAGCCCTCGAAGCCGGCTCTGTCCTAAGTAGTCCACCTGCGGAAGAAGTCACTCGGTGATGGATATGACGCGCTGCTTGGCTGTTGGCCCTTTGGGCCAGAGGAAAGAGCCTGGCCGACAAGAGTCGCCCACTCATGGTAGCCAGGCGTGGGAGTGTAACAGAAGGGTCTCTATGTGTTGGGAAACCATGAGAAGCAAGTTTGAAACAGCAGGTCGTTGTTGAGAGCAAGCATTGATTATCGAACTGATATCGGACATCAAATGTTCAATGGGTGTGGCGTGCATGAAGTGGCTAGAGGGCGGTGTGGCTCGAGAGAGCTGTGGCGCAACGTCATTTTCTAGCCTTATCGTCTCCTGTCTTTTCAGCCTCGAAGTACAACGGAAAACATATTTTGTGCTTTTCTTGCTTTTTCTCGGGTTTGAGGAATTTATTTTCGACTATTCGCATCACGAGGGGCTTTGTTCTGCGCATATCCACATCCAGTCGCTCTGTCGTTACTTTCTATCCAAGCTGAAGCCTTTATTGGGAGGAATTGCGCCATCTTCAGCCTCGTTGCTCTGACCAAGACATTTGGCTGATTCACCTACTTGCGACGAACAGCAGACAACGCGAAAGGTTTCGAGATCGGTAACCTTCTCCTTTCAATCGACGATTACTTAGTCGACGACTGCACCATCTGGACATCGTAAAGACACAAGCCACCAGAAAGCGCGCATTACAAGATGTGTCGGTTTATGGTGAGCTGACCCCAATATGGAAAGAATAGCTGCTAATATCCATAGGTGTACAAAGGTTCGGATGAGATCTTGCTATCAAAGCTGATACTTGACCCGACACACTCTATCCTCACTCAGTCGTTCGATTCCCGCCTTCGTTTGGACATGCGAAGACCTCATAATGGTGTGTTGACCGCTATTCATCTATAAATCTACCACCCTATACTTACTATACTCTAGGTGATGGATTTGGCATTGGATACTATACCGACGCCAAACTTGGCCCCGAACCCTGCGTCTTCACATCGACCATACCTGCGTGGAACTGCGTCAATCTACAACGTATCGCTTCTAAAACTGCTTCCCATCTGATCTTCGCCCATGTACGAGCTACAACCGAGGGATCTCTAAGCGATGATAACTGCCACCCCTTCTATCATCGAAGTCTGATGTGGATGCATAATGGTGGCCTAGGTGGCTGGAAGCAGATCAAACGAAGTTTGGGTCAGCGTTTGGCAGATAAATGGTACCTCGGCGTGAAAGGCGGTACAGACAGTGAATGGGCGTTTGCTCTGTACCTCGATACTCTTGAACGAATGGGCCACAACCCTAGCTTTCCTCCAGCAACTGGTTTCGGCCCTACCATCCTCCGCCAAGCAATGTTGAAGACAATCGAACAAATCAATGAGTTCATTGCCGACATTCCAGAAGATGTGGTTAGAGATGAAAAGGTTGATACTAGAAGTCTGTTGAATTTTGCCATCACCGACGGACATAGTGTTGTCTGCACTCGGTATGTGAGCAGTTGCACTGATGAAGCTGCTAGCTTGTATTACTCCTCTGGTACTACCTGGGAGGACAAGAGCAGCAAGGGTGAATATCAGATGGACCGTAGAGACAAGGGTGCAGACATTGTTCTGGTGGCTAGCGAACCATTGACCTTTGAGCGAGGTATGCCATCTCGCAAGAGTCTCTCACAATTACTAACCTTAAGTAGAAAGCTGGGTTACAGTACCTACCAATTCAACGTTGACCATCCACAAGCAGACTGTCATGGTTCATCCGATAATCGACGAGTATTATAACCACAATCCGTACCATTCTCGGTCATCGCAATACGTCCAAGACAAAGGTCTTGTCACTAGTGAGAAGAGTGTCACACGCACGGGCACCCCTAGCCTCCCAAATGGCAAGAAATCAGCTCTGTCGGCCTCTCTTCACGAGAATATAGCAGGCACCTTACTTCCTTCCATGCACAATCGATCCGCGTCTCCCGCACTGTCTCCTGCCAACGAGAACACTCCTCGTTACGTGTCTGCACTATCAGACCTCCGTTATCTGACCTCCGTGCCAAATCTACATCCACAGGAGCCAAGAGTCATGGAGCAGGGCAACACTAAGAAGAAGAGAACTTCAATTTCGGCCGAAGATCAATTGAATGCCCAACATCAGCCGGTAGTACCGCAGCAGCCAGAAGTACCCGACTCTCCACCAGCGAGAACTTTTGGGGATCCCAGCAAGATTGCGCAGTACTTTCCAGAAGTAAGTTAAAGCTTGTCGTGGCATCGTATCGAAACTATCGGGAATTGAGACTGCTTATGAAAACTTGGAGAATGGTGTTATGGACAGGTAGTGAGCGGAATGAGGAGTTATGGCATGGTGAAGAATGTGATACAGGACGGATTACATGGAGCGCCAAAATTTGAATCGGTTTAATTAGTTTGTCTAGCAGCAGAGCCTGATCTTGCATTAGCATGCTCATTTGTACTTGATGACTGGTAGTATTGAATAATGTAGATATCAACCTCGTCCCTGCTGTCCAGTGAGCGGTGGTGACTCCGATCTTCATTCTTCGTTTGGGACTTTATAAAGTCGCGCATGGTTCAGGATGTTGCTGGTGGTGCCCACTGTCCGTTATGGCTCCAGCTAGGTCTATTACACCAACTCCTTACAAAGTATCTCTCCTCCAAGGGCTGTCCCCAAGTCGAGGTGCGAGGCAATCACCTCGGCTGCCTACAAAAGATTCTCCACATTGTTTCTGAAGTTCTTTGTCGTCGGTCCGATGCGTTCGCTTTAGCCAGATAATCCTTTCATCTTAACAAAGGCTTCTCAAATGTTCTTTTTGTTCTTTGCAAAACTTCCCCCTTTGTTCTTTCTCCGCTGCGCGGCAGCATTTCGTCATTCAAACAAAGCTATTGTCTGGCAATTGTTCCGTGTTTCCTAAAGCCTAGAACTTTTCGGCACTTCGAGTGTTCCTCAATTGGAATGTATGAACAGGAGCCTGACGAATTGCATAAATGAGCAAGTTATTTCCACCCCTAGGTTCTGCAGAGAAAACATAAGCACACAAATAACTTTTAGAACGTCATTCACGAATACAGTTCCTCAACCTTTACAAACCACCTCAGCAAAACAACAACTTCACATCTCAAAATATGTGTACCGGTCCAAATCACGAGTGCCGCCGATGCGGCAATTTTGAAGGTCCAGATTCTGTGGAGTTCGAGAGCCGCTGCGATAACCCGTGGGCATATGGTCATACCATTACCGTAGTTAGTGCGGTTATTGTCACTTCGGCTTGCGGGGCTTGCAAGAGGCTGGCAAGGGACGAAGCTGACGAACTTGACGAAATGTTAAGACAACAAAATAGTCCCACAAGGCAACTTCATGAACAGAACCCACAAGCACCCCAAAATCAAGAGTTTCCATTATTTTTTATATTATGGTGCGAACTAAATAGCAACGGTGAACTTGCAGAGAACGAGTTATCTGCTGAAGAAGCGCTGAACGCTGACATCGCAAGCTTCTTGGGGTATCTCCGAGATGCACACTTTGATCCAGCTCATGTTCACCTTGCTCACTTATATGGAGGCCACATTGAGTGGTTACGACTCGACAAGCGCACAAACTTCGACTTTGAGCCTCTTATGCAGCCAGCCTTACCTCGATTTCAGATATGGGCGCGATCGCAAGCGACCAGAGATCATGTCCAGCAAGACAATCATACCATTGCTGCCAGCGATGCACATCGACGGTTTCAACGCATGGTCGTCACATATGCTGAAATGCTCGACCCTCGAGATAGAGCAGAATTCCAGGCATCCAGGGAGCGTCAAGCTGTCAATGGTCGCCGAGAGCAGAATTATGAAGAGCGACAGGACCATGAGTACAATGTGCTTCCATGGAGGGCGTGGATCCCCATCCTCACTCCCGACGTCCCTGCTCCAGCTGAGCAAGAAGATGAGCCCATCGAATCCTTCTCCCACTGGGTCTCACGCCGTGATTACCTACCGCCGCATGTTCAACGATGTAACCACTCCTCGCCAAGCCCTCCTTCGGGACATCGAATACTACACCGTAGAGATCATCAACCATCTAGATCCAACACATCCCGGCGCCGTCGCTTGGCACGAAAGTATCATCCTCATGCATGGAGCTGCGGACCGACACTTCAATTTCGTCCCAAATTTTTACGTAGCGCGGCCAGAGATCTTGAGCTTCATGCAGTTTCGTGCTAGAGATGCGCCGGCTGGAAGTGTGTACGCACTTCCGTTCGATGAGGCGCTTCGAGAGTATGAGCGGTACTTGTCTCATGAGCTCCCTGGCCCGAGAATGAACCAGCGCTGGTTAGATGCGGTGGATGAGTGGATGTTTCAGGCGAGAGCTCAGTTGTAAGATATCAACTCCTTCACGCTGCCCCTGGACATCTGCTCTCTTCCTCCCCTCCTACTTACTGCTTTCTCTCCAAATCTGCACTCTATCCTTTAAGATAGACAAGACTGATCATTGATCCAGTCTTTTAACCATGTAAATACAATTCAATTCTTTCCCCCCAAAATTCCTTATCATTTGACTATCGTTCTCCGTTCTAGAAAATCTCCTAGGCAATAAATACCACATCAAATCGTGCTTTGATTTCTCGCTTTTCAGCTAATCACATTTGACATCACTTATGTCTTCTTAATTTACTTCTGGTTAAGTTCTAACGTCGTCGATATTTTAATAGCCTAACCAAGCTCCTCATCAACTCAACGTTGACTCATTCTGGATACGTACTCAGATTACGAATTTCCATCCTCTCCAGCATGAACCGTTACCTCAGGCCAGTCTGCCCCCGGTTTACTGAGTACCTTTTCCTCCTGATTCAGCAGTGTGTAGTTAAAGAAAGCAGTCACAAACTCCCTTGTTACGTTCACCATACGACGCCCCTGAATGGCTGTATTACTCGTTTGTCTGTTCACTAGAAATTCTCTCCAGAAAGTCACATCGCTGAAATCGAGATGATCGGCGCGGGCAACCCACAGAGTACGCCACCATCCCGTTTGCGCTACCGGAAAGGTATCCCACGTGGGATCATACGACCCAGTGTGATTAACTGTTCCCATTTGCAACACCGGCCTCTTTAGGTCCGCAAGAGAGGAGTTGGAAGCTGGGTTCCCATAGAGACCTCCGTCCAGGTTTAATGCCGACGCCACGACCTTTCTGTCTGGGATCGCATCTGCCACGCCCAGGGCAGCAGCACCGCCCAATGACTGTCCGAATACGCCGAGCGGTGCTACCTGGAACGGAGCATGGAGCTGCTCGACCAAAGTAGACCAGTACTCGACGAAGTGGATCCCAGCACGGATACGTGTCTCATATATCGGCGGTATGATGTCGAAAGAGAAAATGCCGCCGTAAATGCCGCTAACACCGGTGCCGTTGGGATAGCGGACAAAAGTCGTCTCGTAAGGGAAATCGAGAGCGGCGACAGCATATCCTCGCGAGGCCAGCTCTGTCATTGTTATCGAATACATTGCCGAGAGGCCCTCAAAACCAGGCTGGAATATCAGGCTGGGGAACAGACTGCCTTGAGGCGGTTCGGCGATAGCTGCGTTGGGTTTGATGTTGGTGGTGAGGTTGCCGACTGTACCGGATGTCTGGTTGTAGAGAGCATCTAGAGGTGCGGCGGCTTCGGGGTCCACGTATAGTGTCACTGTTTTATTGGAGGTCTGAATTGTTGGGTAGTATATTGTTGCGAGGTATGAAGTGCTTATGTTCCCCGGCCACGAAGGATTGTGTTGATCAATGAAAGGGATCGCGTATGAGCGTACACCCACGTCATAGCTGCCAGTGGTTGGTGGGACGCCAATCGCAAGGCATGGAGTGAGGTACTGTGTAGTGAATGTAGCTGAGGTGAATAGTATGATACTCTTTGAAGACAGAAGTTTCGCCATCATGGACTTGTAATGAAGCTTGATGACTTGACGGTTGGCAATTTCCTCTTGAAAATCTCGATGGATCTTTGCTACCCACGGAATGGCGTGGGGTTTATCTTCTCCTCTGTGATCATAGACATTTAGAGGAGCAGAGTATTCGTTCGAGGCTAAGCTCTCATAGTTGCTTACAGATCCGCTGACTACTTGAAGACATGACGTTTGATTGAGGTATTGTTAATTTTTAGCATTTAATCACGCCATGTCACCCTGGAGTACGACAGCAGCTAACAAGCGGGTCTACCGGTAAGGAATAGCCTGTATATTTGATCAAAAGACTTTTGACATCCCCCTCTATCATCAATAGTCTGCCTAAATGGAACATTTGAAATTTTTGGTAATAGCCGCAACACCCGACCCCACTACATATATGTGAAACATGACATCCAACAACCGAGGAACGATAGCGAGGATCGTAAAAGGCAGTGGCATCTCTTGAATTCCGTCTTATAGAAAGTAGCGAAATTCCTAGACAGCTATGGCTTACACTGTATCAAAATCACAAGAGGAGTAGTGCTGTCCTCTCCAAGTGCAACAATTTTGTGTTTGATGCATTCTTTTGTTTCTTCTCCTGCTCTATCTGCTACTTACCAATTTTTAATGACTTACTCTTATTACGTTCTCCAAAGCAGGGAACTTCTTCACTTGAGGCTTCACATTAAATATACGCTACTCCCACTCCAGGATGATTTATCTTCTGCGCTGGCGTTGTACAAAAGTCGTATATAAAAAGTAGCTCAGGCTAAGCTCCGTGAGCTTACTCTCTTGTCTCTTTGTAATAACAGATCTGAGCATTCACCAGGGGGTGCAGTGATTCGTCTGACACCAAAATACAATTATTTCACAACTCTTTAGATTCTTAATAGAAACTTTTGAAATTAGATACATGAAATCAATATGCTTACATCTAATATTCTATTTAATCGCAATATCTTAAATCAATCTACAAAAATTCTAAATAAAATTATTTAATACAAAATTTCCGATTTTTAATAATTTATTATAAGAGAACTACTAACCGGATTCGTTCAAAAAATATGTTTCATTTCATAATTAAGTCTATTCTATCACATGAAAAATAAGTAGACTTAAGGCATAATACCTTGAAAACTTTTTAATTTTAAAGGTGGTGTTTTCGCTTAAGTTTGGTGTCAGACGAATTGCTGCACCCCCTGGTGATTTTTCAATATGAACTTTTACACTCAACTACCTACAGAAGAATCGAAATCCTGAACCACACACTAGATGAACAGCACACCCACAAAGCTAGTGCTGCAGTGTCAGCAACCCAGGTCTATACGGCTGCTGGTCATAACTAGCCCCGTTCCCTGGTGTCTGTCCCTGGAACAACAACTGCAAATTACACGGATCAACAGTCATCGTCTGATCAGGATTACTCCTTATCAGATCCCCATGACTGATATCATTTGTCCAAGTAGCACCACTATTCGCCTTGCCTGCGAAAGGTGCGCTCTCCCCAGAAGTCTGCTTTGTCCATGCACCGCCGAGACTGGTTGCAGTGAAAGAGCGGAAATATCGGCCGTTGGCACCAATGGCTTCGACGATCATGAGGTATTGGTTCTGGCCTTCTACTGTGTAGACTTGTACCGCTTCGAATAGTGCATTCGTCGTATCGCTCAGGACTATTGTCGAGGAAGTGCCAAAGCTGCCGGGGAAATTGGAAATAGGCATACTGGCCCGATATATCTTGCCGTTGTCGCCGGCGAAGAAGAGATACATGTTCGTGTCATCGCCGATGACCGTCTGATCAATAACACCTGTACTAGATCCACTTATCGTCCCAGAGAAGAGAGGTTGTGCTGACGACCATCCGTTGGCATTGGTTGGATCACTAGATGTTCGGTAGGAGAAGGCGGTTGGTCCCCACTGATAGGAGAGAATCCATATATTTTTGGGCGCGAAATAGAAGAGTGTAGGTGCGACGGTGGCAGATGTCATCCCGTTCTGTGGAGCAGTGGCCATATCGGACCATGACTTGAAGAGACCGAAGTTCATGGAGCCGTACTTGGAGGAGTCGTGGTTTGAGGCATAGACGAGGTGTGAGCCATTGTAGGGAGCATGGGTAAAATCTTTGAGCGAGACCCAGCCATTTTTAGGGGTCACGAGGGGAGCGTTGGGAGTTGGTGTCCAGTGGTAAGCTGTTGGGAGGGTGCATGTTGTGGCTGTTTGAGTCAGGACTGTCGTCGCCGACGCAAGCAGGACGATGTAGTTGAGAAGTTTCATGGTAGCTATTTCTTTCGTTGAAGATGGAGTACAAAAACTCTGGAGACTCCAACTAAGTTGGTGGATACTAAAGATTATATACACTGGCGTATACGTTCGGGCCACGTTGGTTATGATCAGATTGGCAACTGAGATCCAGTCTCAAGGTAACCGTTCCAATAAGCTTCTCCTCCCAATTTCGATTTTTGTCTCCAAGTACCCTTCAACAACTTCTCGGTCGAGATATCACGAGCTATAAAGTTAAAGTCCACCTCCTCGGAATAGTTTTATTTTGCATTTGAGAATGTTCCACGACTTGTAGTTCGTGGTTAAAACAAAGTACCTCGCTTAGCTCGGCAAAGTGGATAGCCCCTGATGATTCGTCCCGGCCCGAACATCCAATAGCCACTTAAGCGGAAAGAGTCTCTCCGCAGTGCGGGGATCTATATACTTGGGACAGTAATAGGGAGAGGTTTAATATCTGTATCTGAATTGCCATTGGAGCGCTTCTACATTTTTGAGTACCGTTGCATTGCGATACATCAATCTTGGGACTTGTCTATAGGAGTGCCGAGGTTGGTGTCTATCCTTGCACTCCAACGGTAGACCTGCGGCCGATGGAGTGAAGTAATTTTAGCGAGGCTGCCATCTGGCGAGGCTTGCATTTTTTCAATAGTGCCGGAAGCGCCTGGATTCCAAAGAAAAACAGGATTAGGATGTCGAGTTGATAAGAGGTTGAGTTTTGAAAAAAGTTTGATAATCTGCGAACTCTTTTTGAAAAGCTGGAGATAGTTTCAGCTGGACTTGTGAATTCGAAGTTCGTCGTGCAGTGGAGGTGAGATGCGGCCGCTTGCCACTCTCCAATAAATAACGCACATGGCTGCCTAGCTATTCAACTCTCTTGTGTTGCCATCTGAGCCTTCTTAAAACATGTCTAATTTATTTCACTCATTCATTCTCGGCCAATAACCTTTTAAAAGTAACTGTTCTTGAAAAGAAAAGCTCCTCTGTTCCTCGTCTGCAGACATGGCTGCCGCTGTGTTCCAAATCATGTCTGACCTCCACCTCGAAACGCACCCTTCGTACGACCACTTCCAACTGGAACAAACAGCTCCTTACCTCGCATTACTGGGAGACATCGGTCACATTGGAGATGATCGTCTATTCGCCTTCCTAGAGAAACAGCTAGAGCGATACTGGGTCGTGTATTTTCTACTCGGAAACCACGAACCACATCACATGTCATGGACCCTCGCAAAGGCCAAGGTTAAAACATTCGCTGAGAAGATGAAGAGACTGAATGCCAAGTCAATAGTTGGAAAATTTGTGTTTCTTGATCAGACTAGGCATGATCCTACAAAAAAGCTCACGATTCTGGGATGCATGCTGTTCTCCAAGGTCACTGATGAGCAAGAATACGCTGCGGAGAATCGGTTTGTGGATTTCAAGGATATCCTAAGATGGACGGTTGAGGACCACAATCTTGCTCACGAATCCGATCTCAGATGGCTCAATGAACAAGTTGAAAAGATAGAACGAGAGGAGCCGGAGCGGAAGATTGTCATTTTCACACATCATAGCCCTTGTGGTGATGCAAGGGCCAATAATCCTAAACATTAGAACAGCGATGTCAATTCAGGCTTCGTAACTAATCTGAGAGATGAGAAATGTTGGAAGAGTTCTACGGTGACGATGTGGGCGTTTGGCCACACGCATTATAAGTGCGATTTCGTAGAGGAGGGCACAGGCAAGAGGGTGTTGGCGAACCAAAAGGGGTATTTATTGATTTCGGAGAAGACTTTCAGTATGAAAGCCACTTATCGGCTGGGCGAATAGTTGAGAGAGAAAAACACTTCATGATTCTATCCTCTTGTTTCTGGTACTCAACAGCATGATAATATCATAAAACAAGAAGAACACGATCTTCATAGACCCGCTTGCTACTGTGCTCGGGGTTTGATTCGATAGGCCTACATTCAACTCAAATATTATCTTTTGCCTGTAGAAAGCAAGAGAGATTCTCATTGACTTCAATAAAAGTCAAGGTTATGCCTCTCTTTCAGACACTATCCATAGTCAGAGTGCTATGCAATTTACCGTAATTTCTAAGACAAATTGTTCTTCGCTTGTTTTAGTACTTATACAGCAGAAAAGTGCTCACGTCATGTCATACAATGTACCCATAAGTTTGTTCATGCTCTCTCTACCCTAATGACTATGTTGAACAACACGTCACCGTTCCCAGTAACTCTAATTAGTTGTCAAGTTCGCGCTCTCACCCCATGCAGCCACTCCAATCACCGCCAATCCTCAACGAGCTTCATATTCCATCACTACAGAACCAGCACCCACACACTTGTTGGATTAAATCTATCCCAGGTGAAGCTCAAAGTATCCATACTGTGACTAGGTTGTCGTTTCTAATCTAATACAATATATTCCTGACAGCATATATTCTAGTTAACAGAAATTGATTACTCACACATGAAGGATATGAAGTTGAAAACCAGTACTGACTCTAGCTGGATTGTTGAAGCGCTGCCTTACTAAGAGCAACAAAGATAACTTCTCACAAGGTATACAAGTCTCTGGGATCGCATTAACAGAGGGGCTCAACAAGGATGCAATGTCTCAAGCCTCAACCTAACACTAGCCGGATTAACAAACATAATCCCTGCAGCGACGTGCAACAAAGCTAGATATTTACAAGCCTTGCATTTCCTTAGCGCCTTATCAATACCCGTTCCGCCTTAAACTTACTACCACTAGAGCCGGATTAACAAAAGTCTTTCTTATACCCCTGCAACGACGTGCAACAAAGCTATATCCCTAAAAACCATACAGCTCCCTAGCGCCGAATCAATACGGTTTTCGCCTTACCAAAGAGAAAGAAAAGCAGGCTTTAGAAACCGCTAGCGCTACTCTGACCACAACATCCCTGCAACGACATGCAAAAAAACTAAAGACTTACCAACCATACTACTCCTTAGCGCCGGATCAATACAAGTTCCGCGTTACCAAGGACAAAAAGCATCCTTCACAAGCCCCTAGCGCTAGACTAACACACCACCCCTGCAACGACGTGCAACAAAACCTTTCTCCCAAGGTGAACCGACACTGTACAAGGCCGCTCCTCGCTAATCTCTTCATCTCTGATTCACTGCTTTTCACCGATATCTTCAATAATAAGCAACACTCTAAGACCCCTTTCCGCTGGTCTTCTCGCTGTCTACAATTCACACCAAAATTCGCTTCTTCCAAACATGACAGCGAAAATATAAGAATCCGATAACCACCTCACGTAGGCTCAGTAGTGGTCTAGTGAGAGGTTGTGTCTGTCATGAGCGTTTTGTATTTACTAGAAGAGTATGGAGGGACTCGTGTTTGGGCATGGGAAGTTTTGATGGGAAGTGGGTTGTATAGAATTTTGTCCGCAAATGTTTTTATTGTCACTTTCTAGATTACACAAGATAAAAGAAAGAGCGAGGAAATAGACCTCCATTTCTTAACACAAAACCAATCTCCTCTCAAAAAGATCAGTTCCCATCCCACCCCATCTCCAAGCAAAATGTCCCAAAGGAAACCACCAGCATCGCACCTTCCCAATGCACCAACTCTCGAACCACACATATCACCTTTCAAGCCTGTAACCACATCCATCAGACACATCTCAGAAAATCAACTTCTCCCAATAAAACATAACAATATATTAGATTCCCACCCCGCAACCGACCCACAATGTGCCACCTAGAAGCAACCCACTACACCCACCGCCTCTGCAACCACACAGGTACCTTTTATTTCTCCCCTTCATTCTCCCCTCCCATACCCCCCCTTCTTCTAACTCCCGCAGTGCTAAACCTCCTCCGCTGCCCCCTTGCACGTTACAGCCAGCACCCAGGAGCCTGCGACCCACTGAATCTAACCCTCTCCCCACAAAACATAACCCGAACGCACGAACGCTGCAGCGCGTGCCAGCTCCGGGACATCAACGAGATCCGCGCCCGAAACGGGCTCGAGACGCTGAACGATGTGATTGGAGTCCTGCTGAGTCACCAGGGGGTCGATTTGAGAACTATTAGTGATGGAGTGGTGGCGGGGGTGAAGGCACAGGTGCAGAGGGACAGGAAGTGGAGGGAAGAGCAGGAGGCCACGGAACAGGAACAAAGGGAGAGGCGGTGGTGGGCGAGGATGGAGGACCAGGTGAAAATCAAGGACAAAGAGCGAGAAGCGAGGATGGTGTTGAGGGAGAAATTCGTGCTGAAGTATAATACGAAGATTGAGATCGAGTCGAAAGGCAAAGGCGAAGAACGCGAGACAGGCGAAAGCAGCGGCTCCACCTCGTATGCCACGGAAAATCAGCATGGCGTCCCTGTCCAACTCTCCGGGGTCTTTGAGTTTAGAGACGATGAAGATATACAGGATGCAAGCGGTACACCGTCACCTGAAGAGGACGAAGATGATGAGTTTGAGAAGGAAATGGAGCAAGAGCGAGAGATTGCTAGGATAACTGGGATATCAAGTCGGCTGTCAATTATTGAACGGTCGGCTGCTCAGGTGCGAGCTTCTGCTATCTCCACACCGCCGGGGACGGCTGAAAGTGTGGATCCGAGGGAGAGCGATCCTACTTGGAAAGGAAAAGGGAAAGCGGGTGATGAGCCGAGTAGCACTGAGCAAAGCGGCGCGAATTCAGGTCCCTCTGCAGACTGGAATTTGACAATGAGTGAATTAGGATCTAGACTGGCTATACCTATACCAAGTACACCCAGAATGAGGCATGCCGAACTGCCTACCGCAACATCAAGGTATTCGCCACCAAGCCACCCCGAGCGGAGAATGACAGGAAAGAAAAGAAACTCGGATGATATGGCGGGTACAGAGTCCAAGGCAATAGGACAATTAGAAGATGGTACTTGGATCGAAGAGGACGATAATGGAAAGCGAATCAGATTGAGCCCAGAAGGCCGACGCGGGACTGTTGGCAAAGGCTCTCATGGAGAGGAGAGGGACAACGTGAAAGATGGTCCCGAACAAGTCTCTGCGAGAAGAAATAGTACCGACTCAAGCAATCCGCCAGTAGGTCATTCCGGACCGACCAGGCGTCGATCCAGCAGTGTGCGAGCAGTGTCACCAAGAGTTCGAAGCTTTTTGGATCAACTCCAGGATCGAGTAGAAACCGATTCGGAGAAGATGACTCCAGAGCAAGAAAAACAGCGAGGCGAGATGAGCAGGCCAAAACTGAGTCAAGCGAAGCCAAGCAGCCCCAGAAAAGCCAGGACACCGCTGCCTATGTATGGCGCTATTCCACCCAAGATTCGCGAACAGATCGAGGAAGAAGAGCAGAGCCAAGGAGGAAATGATCCTCCTAGTCCGCCTGTTCATGAGGCCGTTGAAAAGCTACAACACCCCCAAGACAAAGTCATAGAGGAATATTCCCAGCAGTTACAGCGAGAACTCATGAATCAAACGACGAGACGAGGGAGGGAAGAGATTTTGAGGCGAGAAGAAGAGATTCTGAGGCGAGAAGAAGAGTTGGAGAGACGGCAAGAAGAGACTATGAGGCGGGAAGAAGAGATTCTCACACGGGAAGAAGAGATTGGGAGGCGGGAAGAAGAGATGGAGAGACGGCAAGAGCGAATTAGAACTGGCAGAGATATCAGGATGAGGAGAAGGGAGCAAGAGGCTGTAGCGAGGGGAAGTACTATTTTGGGGCCGACTGTTAGAGATTATGAGGCTAGCTTGGAAAGGAATCGGGTGAGTCTGTTATCGTTGAGGCAAAAAAGAAAACAGATGCTAACGAGAAGGCAATTCTAGAATGCTAATCAGACAATGAATTCACCGAATCCAAGTCCTTCAACTGATCAAAGCGGAGACGGAAATGAGAAGGAAGCTGAAAGTGAGTACTCTCATCTTCGTTCTTTGGACCAAAGGGAATAAAGGTGAATCGATAGCTGATTGATAAGATTAACTCGACTCCGATACCCCGACTACAAAAGCGATTTCGATCTTGGACTCGAACTTGGATAGCGACATAACAAACACTCACTTGACAACCATCAATTGGATTACAAAACAAGAGCAGAAATACAGTACAAGTACAGGCGGTAGAGCTACTACTCTTCGATATGTGTAAAACAGTTACCTTCGTTTGTACGTCCTCTCTTTTCTCCCTCCCAATAGCAATGCTAACAAAAGGAAAAGATGACTGCGGCCACAAGCTCCTCATCCGTTTAAGCTGCGATAAGAACAACTTCTACCTCTGCGATGAGATCGACAATGATAAACGTATTCGAAGATATGATTGTTGCTGCTGCATTGAGAGGATGGAGGGTTTGGGTATCATGGGGTTTGTTCTTCGCACCATTCCCCTTCGAGACCACGTCATAATCTCTTCAACGTGCTCTGCTTCCCCAAGAAGAGGGATTGGGGTGAGGAGAAAAGCAAGAACTGACAAACTCCCCAAAACAGAGACCTAGGCCAAGACCCCGCGACAATCCAACCCCCCACACCCACCGAAGACGACGAACAAATGCAAGATAACAGCAACGAGATGATCGATATCCCCATGCGAACCCATCTCACGGACGAAGAGAGAAAGCGTGTTGAGGGCTGGATTAAGGCGCATAATGCGGCTTATGAGAAGGAGCGGGCTTCGATAAATGAGAAGCTGGAGAAGGAGATGGAAGATAAAAGAGACATGAAGGGAAAGGAGGATAAGGAAGAAGGAGAGGTTCTGGAATAGTCGTTTCTTGCTTTTTGATGTGTGGATTTCTTTCTTTCTTTGCGAGGGCTGGGTTGGGGTCTTCATACCGTTGGGCTGGCCTATTCGACTTTGAAACGGTTTTCTGTGCTTTGTTTTCGAGTGGGCGTTCAGGTTGCGATTGATAACTTGGCTCCCTTGAGCAATTAGCGCTGGATAAACAGATGGGCATCGAAGCAGACAAGCGCAATAATGATAGAGTAACAATTCTCATTCTCCTTCATTTCAAGCTTGCCTTGAACTTTCGAGCCGCCGTGATATGCCTTCTCTGGACTGGAGTTGTATCACCTCACTTGAGCTTGAGCTTGGGCATGTGATCCTACCCTCCGCTTCGAGATGATGGTGTTGTTGGTACCGTACGCAAAGACTGTTTAAAAGGAAAGAAGAGGAAGAAAAGAAAAGAGAAAGGGACGTCGTTAGGAAATTGTGGGGCAGATCACGGGGTACACATTCCCACATACTGCGCATCTCACAGCACGACCCATTTCGCACCCAGATGTCTCAGATAAATCGCAGTCACCGGCACAAACACATCGCCAAAACATGGTAATTCATTATTCATTAATATCCACTCCCTACATGACTGGCCAGCAATCATCATTGTATCGTAACGTCGTTATGATCTTGAGCAATCATCATAAGGATGTGTTGGGGATAAAATAGATTCGGACCAGCCCGATGAACTCAAATCTTCGCCCAGATGGGAAGACAGAGGAAAACAATTACTAGTATCGTCGCCAGTCCCATCCCACCAGCCAAGCTTTGAATGACGACCTTCCTTTGTAAGCGTCGAAGGTTGTCGTCTTTGACTTTGAGTTTCCGGTCGAAGATCATGAGTTTGGAGACGAGTCGAATGAAGCGCGACCGTTTCTGTGTAGCGCCACCTTCGTCTTCGAATCTTTCCCAGGGCAGTGGCTGGCGGCGTGAGAATAAGAGGAGGAAGAAACAACTCCCACGAATTCCTGACAGAATCAATCCACCACCGGTAGCCCACATTGGCCATACGCCGATACCTCTCCATCTTGATGACTGGCGGAAGCCAGGCGATTCGAATGCAAGGAGAAGCATACAGAGGAAACCAGTGACAGTAAGAACTATGCCGAGGCCAGTGGCCATGCAAACAGTTTCGAATGTACCGTTGGAAACACCAAGTCGGACAAAGTTTCTGTGCGAACATGACTTGAGCAGAAGGTAGCAGTGTTCGGCGATAGGTTCGAGGTGCTTGGCTTCTGTTGAGGTCTCAATCGCATCAAGCACCTTCTTGCGCATTGGAGCTGGGATGTTGAGTTCTTTGGGTGCGCCAGGAACGAGGAAGAGAGCTTTGATAGTCTCAAGTTCTGTGCGACGAAGATCACGAATCTCAGTTGATGTCTTTCCTGCTTCTTTGGCCTCTTCTTCAGTACGGATCTTTTCGACAAGTGAGAATGGACGTTTGTAGAGAGGTGAATTGCTGCCGCATCCTTGAGCACCACATGAGTTTAAGGGTGAGACGAATTGTGCAATGCGCGCATATATCTCACCTTCGGGGTGTTAGTAGAGGTCTCCGAAATCAGACGGTTCACTTACTATCTTCAAAGTTGAGGCTATCTTGGTTCTCGGCATCAGTGGTTGTTGGTTCGGGTTGGAACTTGTCATCGTTGTCCGGTTTGGCCAAACTCGACTCCGAATTGGAGAAACTGTTGCTATCGACTGGAGTAAGAGCTCGTGGGAGTTCTGGGAATGCAGTCAAGCGACCTGCTTGGTAGTTCTTGAACCTGCAACGAATTAGAGTCGAGCCATGGTATGGACGAATCGCACATACCAGATGTAGAATTCGAGGTTCTCAGATGAATGCTCAATGTACTTCAGGTACATGTAGAAGTCATATAGCGACATCGGGCTGCCTGGTTGATGTTAGCGATGTTCGAATGCACTTCAAACGATGCATACATGTTTGATTCTTGAGGATCCTCTCCAGACGCAGTTTCCGTGGGATGTCAGTGCTGGGACGCCGTTTGAGGTCGAGACTGGCACGAGGAGTTGCAATTGGTGTATTTGGATTTGATGCCGACCCAGCCCTTTCCCTGATAGCTGTTGCGAACTGACTGACATCAACATACGATGGCTTCTTGTACCATCGCGCCCATTCTGGATACTCAAAAGGCATGTTTGTTGACGAGAAGAAGTTGTTGCTGAACAAGAATTGAAGCAAAGATAAGCTGGGGAAGCAGGACGAGGTGGGCAAGGGTTTCTCTTTATGTCGGGGGAAGGCGCTGCCGGAGGTGAGCGCAAGTGAATCTTGTATCAAGAAGGAAAGAGAAGGGAAGCGATCCGCCGTTTCCTCTTTCCAGATATGTCAACGGCAGATCCGAACTCACTCAACTCGTTACGTGACGGATAATGGCTTTGCATAATTGATGTCGACGATAATTCATCCTAACCTCTTAGCAGATTTCTGTTCTGGTGCTTTGATGTTTTGGACACTATTCGCACCATCTCCCACCACTCACAGCTATGGCTCAGTCTTAAGCTTTGATGTTCCTGCACCGTTCGGCCAGCCCACGAGGAAATCAGAGATAATAACCGAAGCCGTGTCCGTCGTCTCTTCACCTGTTCGTCTCTCTTCACCCATTCTGTCCCGCAGTCAAACATCGCACGAACCCAGCCAAGCCCACGCCGTCGCTTCCTCCGCAGCAAACCACTGCAGCTGAACATGTTCATCGCAACCACGCGGGGTCACGCAAACCGGGTCTGAGCACTACGCGCAATCGTCTAATCCTCAGGCACGGACCGAGATTTGCACTTGTTGGAATTGATTTGCCTGGTTGGTGTTGTGCAGCGATTTGCGAAGAATGGCAGCATCTGGATTGGGGCGGGGCGGAGAGGTCAATGCACAACCACATCTGTCAGGGCACATCAAGCTCGCAGTCCAAGCGGCCACAAACGTCTGTGCAATGGCGAAAAAATCCAATAGTTCGGCTGGAAAAACAACAAGTGCGTGCTTTAGCCTGATGATTGTTCCGACGAAGATACGCCGTGACTGGCTGGTTGATTGGGATGTTTCATCGTGGGAGCGAGCGAAGGCTCTTTGACCGTCGTTGTAATGCTCGAGTTGCTGCATCGTCACCTTGCAATTGATAAACATTCGGGCATGCGCAGATCATAGCAGACGGTGAGTGATACAGGGTCCAGCTCTTGTGTCTGTTCTTCTTCTTATCATGTGTTATCTTGACGAAGAACTGACTGTGGGGGGGTTTTCCGTTCTGGACAAGAGGAGTACACCGAACTCCAGCTATACGCAGAGGAACTGGTGAGAATGTTTTTCGTCATCTCAGCTCTCCACAGGTGCTTCTCACTCCTCAATGACAGCCGCAGCATGAACGACTGACTAAGATATGCCAGTCATTACCCGGTCTAGAATCATTCTCATCAAAACCACACTCACTTAGCGGCCCTCGTAGCATCGTCTTTCGACCGTCAAATTACCTAGCATTAAGCAACCCCTCCATCTCATGTCCAGGCACCACATGAAACCGTCTAATCATCTGTTCTTGAGGATCTTGGGTCCAATGTTTTGCTCTACCCCACCTCCCTACTCGTTCTTCACGTTTCATGCCTCATCCTGTCAGCACCGCCTTCTTCGGTGGTGCCAACGGCAGTTCTTGAAAATTTCGTGCATTGCATGACACTCCTTAGTTGTGCTCTTGTGGTACTGTTCGGAAGATCCACGTGGGAATGTTCTTCGGTGATCTGTTCTTTCGTACTAATCCTTTTGGGAAATAGGTGCGGAAGGGGGACCTTCAAGTTCTCTCCGAATCTCTGGACTCTTTCCTTGTACAACCGTTCTTCCTTCTTCTTCTTCTTCCATTTTCTCAAGCTTCTTGTTCTGTGGTTCTTTTCAAGTATTTGCTTCTACAATGGTTGTCAATCTCTGCCTGATGCTTCATCGCTCTCACGTTGCCGTCACTCTACTTCCCAAGCACGTTTACCACCTCACAACAGTGCTACTGTTTCTCATCCAATGTACTTGACAGTATGGGAGTTACAATAACTAGCTTCCGTGTCTACTCTTCTCGTGGATCGATTTCTGCAATGGTTATCATACTCCATTTGATACTTCACTAGTTGCCAAGTTATAGTCCGTCCGCTTCCCAAGACCGTTCACCACAAATTGTGATCGAAATTCAGTCCAGAACTTGGGATAGGAGTAATAAATCTTGCAGATTTTGATAAATACATCATGAAAGAGAGATATCAGGAGATTCGTAACCTATCTCCCAGACCAATGCAGCTTTTCCCATGACAATGTACTTGACGGCAGTCAATCAACTTTCCCAAGCATAGACTGTCTAGCTGATTTTGGCATCTGAGAAGCCTCTCAACAGATCGCTCCTATACCTCAATCAACTTGACATTCTCAAGGCAACCATGACGGTTCTGATGTCAATTTGACCGGACATCGTCAGTCACGTGGTTACATTTGCTTGCCGTATGGTGCCCTAGATGTTGAAATAAAGGTTACATCTTACACACGACAAGAGAGTTGAAGCTGTCTTGCGTGTTCCTTGCTTGTATGCAAATCACGTCCCGCTTCTCGCTCCGTTACCTCCGACTACCTTCAAGTGAATTCCCTCTACCTCAATCTTAGTATCTTGTGGCGCAACTTTCTGAACTTTCAACCTTGATCGACCACCAGACAGCAACGTCAAGCAGCGGATCTTCTTCGTTGCTATCTTCTCCACTAAAGATCTGGAAGTCTTTTGACCGGAAGCTTTGCGTGTGCAAAGGTTTGTTACACTTCAATTCCCAATATTGATCTTTGAGTTGAAGCTCATCTTTAACTCCTGATTCAGGATCTCGCGCTGGTATTCCCTTCATCCCTCAACATCGAACAAAACACACCACACAAAGACCAACTAAAGTCTCCCTCCGACAGCCTTCAAGATGCCGCCGCAATCCACCACATGGAACTTCAAGTGTGGCCATTCGTTTCTCGAGGCTACGATCCCCGAAGGAGACCACGAGAATACCGTCACAAGTTACAAGGTGTGCCCTAGGTGCGAGGAGACCATCTCAGCTGAGCAACATGCCAAGGAGGTAGCAATGAGCGAAGATGAATACGCGCTTCATATCCACGAGAAGCACCACGACTTTCTCCAGAAAGCCGGCGAGAAGGTCGATGATGGTAGTGATCTCGACTATTATTTCACGCTCACGAGTCAAGCAAACGACGTCGAATGGGCCAAGCAGATCATCAAAATTGGGTACCAGTTCGCCTTCAGTCATCAACCGAGAATTGGAACTGTGGCTGAGGATCTGGAGGTGAAAGCAAAGAAATTGCGGGTGCTCGTGAACGCTGAAGATGTCAACTTCGAGAAGCTTCCCACCGGCAATGGAAAAAAGGCAAAGCAGGTTAAGAACGAGTGGCGTATTCGCTACGTTAAGGTCACTGAAGCTAAGAAATTGTTCGATGGTCTATTGATGGGCTACTCTGAGGAGGACATCAATATGAGTTTGTCGTTGGAAAGTGAGGTGAGGAGCGTTTGGGCGGGGGTTTTGGGAGTTTATGACCCGGAAGAAGACGAGCTCAATAAATGGCTTGGCCAAACTGGTGTTGAAGAGGAGCCTGCTCGAGTCAGCTATCTAGACGAGGAATGGTTAAGTGGTGTTGAAGAGGAGCTTGGCCAAATCAGCGATGAAGACGAAATTACTGACAATAGAGACTCTATCAAGTTCTCGGAATGAGGTAGTTTGCTCTTAGACGTTTGTCTCGACAGCGAGGGGAGGGCAGACATGCAGTATCGACATTAGGGAATAGATTTGGGTCTCGTTCTGGACTATAGGACTTGGTCTACATCTACGAGCGTGAAACTCAGTATAGAGAATGCACACCCCTTCTTTCCAACCCTTCTCCTTCGTGCTCGTGCTGAATGTCCTTGCTGCCACCATCTTAAAGCTCTGTCATGCTGGCTACCAAACTACGACAGACTATGTCGGAAAGATATCTCTCCATCTAAGCAAAAAGAAATCACCATAACTCTCGATGAAACTTTGAGTAGCTGCACGTTAATTGCTCACCGACCCTTTGGAAACTCAACTCGTTGACAATCACGTGCCCATATCCCCTTTCCTACCTACGTCAGCACCACCATTCTTTCCTTTACAAGGCTGTTTTAGCTTCAGCCTTCCCTCGAATCGTCTAGTCTCTTAGCGCTTAGACTTCAACTTTGAGGTTGCTTCTTCACGACAACAACGACCATTCCCCGAGGCAACGTCACGATCTCCTCAGGAACTCCGCTTCGTTGACGCGTCGCGGTGAGAAAGTTCTCCTTCACGGGAGAGACTCAATTCGAGCTAAGGTTTGTTATTTTTTCTCTGGGGATGAAGATGGATTAGAGCTAATGGGTACAGGACTGCTCCGTTGGATCATACTTTCAATGTCTCAATCTTCACGAAGTCAAGATTCCGCTCGGAATCCTAGAGTTGAGATGCCGAGCCAAGAGTGGACTTTCGCCTGCAGCCATAAATTTCAATACAATAAGATGTTCAATTTGTTCGACATTGAAAAGCCTCGAGTCCCAAGACAGTCAGTCGAAAAATGTCCTGCATGCAAAGAGAACGACGCGCAAGATAAACTCCGAGAAACCTAAGAGAAGAATAAAGACGCTCAGGAAATGGCAATCTGGGAGAAGCAGAGCGGAGAGATCAAGGCTCACGTCAAGGTTGCCGAAGAGCAGAGCGATGATGCTACGGCCGATGAGTTGCAGAAGATGTTGAAGAATTGCAATAAGCTTTGGATGAATAAGGCTGTCAAGGTTCTTCACGATACAATGAAGGATGAGACACCAATTCCAAGGGTTGCCGACATATTCAGAAATGATCTGGATAAGTTGGCCGAAAGAGTCGACTCGCTAATTGACACTCTAAATTCAGTTGGAGAAGAAGGTCTTGAAGCTGAACTCCTTTCGGGACTTCAAAAGCTGCATAACTTATCTGATGGTCTTTCGGCTTTGGAACGGAGGTTTGAGGAGCCGACCCAGCGTGATCTTCGTATCTTTGACGATGAAATGGAGATGTATGGCGGAGAATTGGTGTACATTCTGAAGCAGCTGTTGTCTACAACAAAGTCTAAGGCAGAGAAGTGATCACTATGGTGGCCAGACGGGATGAATGGAACAGCGAGGCGAAGACATGGTATCACAACAACGTGGGTCAAATCAAAGCACAAAAAGCGGCATGTAATGGGGCAGACTTGAAGTACGGGAGATCTGACTGAACCTAAGTCACTCAAGCACATCAGAATGAAGACTGATATTCCAAGCATTGATGCTTTTTCTTTCAAATGTGACCACCCCCCTCTCAGTGGCCCATTAATTTCCAGAGCACGAAGTGTTTCTTCGGTCCTAAGCTTACTGGCTGCTCTAACGAAGTCCGTGAAAAGAGTAGGGAGCACCTTACATCAACCGTGACGTGAAATCTTTCTTCATTAATGCAATTTAATGTGGCAACAGTAGGTTCGTTTTGGTACCGCGAGTTCCTTCCTTCCTAACTTGATGTCTCGGTGCTCTGCTAGCTGCAAGACGCTTCGCTCCTCTGCTCTTTCCTTCGACGTGCACCTTCCAACCCAACTTGCACAAAATTTTCAGGCTTCGTGAAGTCACATCTTCTTCGAATCAAAATAACATTTCTATCAACCGCTTCCGATTTCGTGCTCTTGGTGTAACTAGAACACGCCTAAACTTGATAACCACAAGCTGACGCGACAGGGCTCGGTGCCACGGCCCATTCGATATTCGAGATCCTTGTCTTTCAAAGTCTGTGCTCTTTCAAATATTCTCGAAGGTTACATGCTCATGTTCGGCAGCAGGTGGTTTCTCGTTCCCAATATCTCAACTATAAATCAACTCGACTTAACCCCAGCCACACCTGGACGCTCTTGACTGCAGCTTCAGCCTCAAGTAGAGAGGTGATACTGATTGAGAAATCACGATTACAGAAACGTATCTTATTCATCATTTGGTGTTAAGAAACATTTTCTCATCTCTGACAGACGCTCTTGATCTCTCCACCTCGTTTCAGGTTCAGTCTCACAGCTTGCGCCTACCTTTATCAAGAGAATATTGTTTCATCCAATTCATCTTTGGAACAGCGTGTTCTGTGAGCTCTCTTCTCTTGCACCATACGACTCTCTATCGAAGGAATTTTCTACCAGAAGCTCTCTCCACACGACAATCATCATCAAGATGTGCCCCGTGATATGGACCTTCGCGTGTGGCCATGTATTGCAAGGTACTGGCCCTGAAAGGTTCCCACCAAGGACCACCAGTCTCACCTCCCCTCATGCGTGCCCAGCCTGTCAACTTAGCGCCATCCCAGCCACCGACCAACTCAAAGAGGAACTGGCTCGAGAATTCGATAATCATAAGCAAACTTTATCCTTTCTCGAGAAAGAACTCGATCTCCATCGAGACCAAGTCAAGAATGTCAACGTGGACAACAAAGAGATGAACGCATATCTGGATAGGATCGGGCCGTTCCTCATGTGGTCGTGGGCCAAGATGGTTGCAGACTTCCATGTTAAGATGTGGACGCATCCACGCGTCGAAGTTTTCCGCGATTGTTTAAGGTCCACGATGATGCAGGATATCCAATCTGTTATCATGGCAGTGGATGCTATGGCCAAGGCTAATATCTTAGAGCATAAACATGGATCTACTAAATTAGACGATGAGGATATAATCATCCTCGGTCGCAAGCTACCCAACATTCTTGCTCAGCATGAAAGCAACCCTGAAGTCGGACTCGACGAACGAGAAAAAGAATTGATTGAAGCTTGGAAGACGGTATTGGCTTTGATAAAGAAGGCGGACGTTGGGGTTTGAGGGACTTGTCAACGGCTAGAGCCTGAAATAAGCGAAAATAGGGGTGTGGACCTTTGGCCAGCTATGAAAAGGCACCCATTGTTTCACGTAGCGAGTTAATCGACATGCACATCAACCTTTAACGAGGTCATTAAATCTCGTTGGCGTATTTGTTTGATAATGTGCACTTGTCGTGCCCTTTCTAGTGAATTTCCGTCCAACTCCGCTGTCCCTCGCTATTCTCCAGGCTCCCAATGATCTGAGCGTACATTTTCGTTATTCATCTCTCGCAGTGGCGACCCATCGACGTGCTTCCTCTTCTATTTGCACTTTGGGTTTCTCAAAGACCAAGGCATTCATGGTACTAAGACAAAAAAGTAATTATCAAAAACCCATTCATCCCAGTACCAACAAATTGACAAATGCAACCAAGGAACGGCTGACTTCAATCCGAGAGCTTACCGTCCTTCAAACTGGGCAACTAGAAAATGCCTATTGAAGCTTTTCCTTCTTGGCCTCTGAAATTGTCACTGTTGGCGCGTACGGCGCAGAACGCGCGAAGCGCGCAACAAGCGCAAATACCGCAGACAGCGCTGAGCGCCCACATCTCCAATGAACTATTTGCAGATAAACTCAATTCGGTGGCACAGAAAGCACAACTGTCCGTCCCTTCGCAATACTCGTGCCGTGAGACTTGTACTTGATCACTAACAAGGCGTTCAAGTATCGATAACGTCGAGAGATAGACGTAGAAATGGGCATCGTGCAGGCATGGAACAGAGACTGGAGAATTTTGGATGTGGAGAAACGATATCAGATAAATTGAAGCATTCTGTAGATATTCGGAACAGCAGAAAGAAAAGCTTGTGGTATCCCATATCGTACCATGTCCATCCTCTACTCGAATATCGGCCTCTGCGGGGTTCTGTCAAGAAAACGATACATAACAGCAATACAGTGCCTTCCATGTGAAACAGCAATTTTGTCGATAGCAGCCATCGTAAGGTCTTCCTCAATTACTGGGTGCATTCTCAATAATCAACATCGTGGTAGCTTCACAAGATAATCAGCCTGCCTTTCCTCTAACTCTGACTCAATTGAACACTCACGAGTCTTCGAGGCAGTGTGATACACAATCGGGTAGAATTCACCAGCAGTGAAATCATCGAAATCTGTCGAGATACTTTGTCAGCAACCGGCGACGAACCAAGTCAGGAATGAATCAACACTTACAAACATTCTTCGCATTATTATTCGGTCTGAAGTACGGCACCAGAACATATCTCGTCTGTCCGTTCAGGCAAATGGGTCTTGGTTCCCACTCGTGGCTCAAAATTCTCGCGGTGCCGCCGCCAAGGTTCTCGGGCTTGCTGCAGGTGGGAAACTGAACTGCAGATTTCCCGGATCCGGACTGGAGTAGGTAGCAAGGGAGTTTTCCGGCTGGGTTCTCGTATGTTCTGAGCGAGTTGTAGAAGGTCAGAGAGAATCTAGGAGCTTTGCCGGTGGCTAAGTCGGGAGTGTAGTGGAAGATGTAGCCATTTTTGCTGTGTCCGCTGTTGACTAAGGCAACGTCGCCTATGAATTTGTTGGTGTAGACCTTGATGGTGAAGATGCGAGGGTAGAAATCAAAGACTCTGGTCGTGCTAGGGCATGTTGCTCGGATCTCGACGGTGTCGTTGAGGGAAGTGGCGAGGGTACTGTGGAATATGGCAGGCACAATAGAGAGAAAGTGAAAAAGCTTCATGTTGCAATTGCAAGTAGATTAATTCCTAGAAAAGTAGGGCAAGAGAAGACGATAGCCTCGAAAGTTCGTTACCATCGACGAGGGATTAAGTATGCTGCCTGACAATGACACAAGATCTTTGGTCTTACTGTGTAGACCTAGAAACTGAAAAATTGTCGTTGTGCTCTCCATACTTGAAGATCGCACCTACAAACCTCGGCTTGTGTGACGCGTGCATGGTGGTAGAAGCAAGTACAAAGCTGTCCTAAGACAACACAGTGAGCCAGCAGAATGGGCATGATTGGCAGATGTACTAACATTGATCGACCTGTGCTGCGAAGCACTTCACAGCCACTGGGCATGACAAGTATAGAAGGGCAGACTCTTGAGCCCAACCGAAGAAAAGCCGAGAGACGAACCCTTATTCGCATGCTCCGCAAAATTTGTAAACAAAGAGAAGAGCTGTGCTTGTTTCATCATCAGCCACGAACTTCGGAAGGAGAAAAGTGATCCTTGGACCTGTGATACAGAATACCACATGACGAATCTGTTTGTCCATTCATGATCGGACGATAACAATGAAGTTAGCCAATGGCCTGCATCTAATCGATCCTCCTTTCCCTATCTCCAAGCAATGGATCATCCTCTCCGTCTAGAAGCTCTTTGCTCTTGTAGCCTGGGTATAAGCAATAGTGCTGAGTCATAAAAATAATATCAAACAGAATACTGATGTTTCCTAGCATCAGCTTCACTGGATTTCCTGTAATGCCAGACCGGTCCCCTTGCAGGTAGCTGTCTATGCCAAGCTGTATAATCGAGAGAATGCCACCAACGACGTCGAGGAGAATCTGGCCAATGGACCAGCCTTGTGTGGATCGATTTCGGTAATTCGTAAGGACTTGAGGCATGTACTTGACGAGCGTGATAAAAAGCTTGACGTACGAGAAGGCGTAGATCTGTCTGCGATTAGAACCTATGCTTTCATGTCCGCAGATATTCACATACCACATCTATCCACGCCCACCCAGTAGCAGGATCTGGGTCATTCCTCACAATGACGATAAGTATAACAATGAGCACCCCCAGTATACTACCAACGAATATGCTCATTATGAAGCGACTTGGTCTGGCACCTGGACCGCCCCTCTCCTCAAAGCCCCATAGCGAAGGTAGGAATTGCGAAAGTGTAATGGCGCTCAGGACAATAGCATGTGCTGCGAAGGCGAAATCGTTGAACTGAACTGTTGGAGTAAGACCATGATTTCTCGACGCGTACTCCTTGCGGATCAGGGGAGAGTATAGGAATGCCGCATTTGATATGAAGTATCCCACAAATCCGAGGACGTTGATTGCTGGGAAGTCGATGGTGGTTCCTGTTGTAGACTTTCGGCGGAAATTCAGTAGAGGTTGAGGATAGAAGGAGAGGGACCAGCAAATTGTGTACACCCAGCCGCAAAGCTCCGAAACGACTTCAAGAAAAGAGAAAGCCATAGCCAGAACTTGTTGTCAACTCATGAAGGATGAGCAATGAAAGAGGTGAAGAGAACTTGAATCAAAATATCACACGCGCGTGCCTGGATCACGCGGAGTACGGAACGGAGTTCGGTGCAGATAAATTAAGGTTATCAATATCCCTGCAATGGCGTCACCTTGGCGCGCGATCGATACAGTAGTGACGACCTCATACTTCACTCTCCCTTTGGTCCGTATCTTCAAATCTGTCTTCTTGACCTCAAAATCCTCAACATAGCCTGGAGCACATCTTGGAAATCAAGATGGTCGATATCGTGTTCCTAGACCTCCCTGGCGAGATTCGTAACCAAATATACAACCACCTTCTCATTGTACCTGCTATCTCAAAGCCACGGCTTCTTGGTGATCCTCCGATGTATCCTCAAATCCTCTCCACATGCCATAAGATTCACGAAGAAGGGAAGCAGATCCTATATGGCGGCAACACCTTCCTCGCACATCCCAACCTTCTCTCTGACAGGCCGCGATTGCGACTCTACTACGACGCCATCTCCTCCTCGAGTCTGATCTCTCTGATCTGCAAGTACCACATACGAGTCCGTCTAGACTGTGACCCGAACTTCTCTGTACATAAAGCCATAGCCGCTTTTACGGGGGTGGAAGAGTTGACATTGGAAGTCTTCCAAGCACAATTTGGGAGCTCGGATAATAAAGTGCTACGTTTGTTTGAGGGTATAAGAGGTGTGAAGAAGGCTAGGATATATGGAAGTGTCACCGACTTTCCAGAATATGTGCGGTGGCTGCAGAATTCAATGATGTTGCCTGTGGGGGTAGAGGTGGAGCCGTTTGATAAGGAGAAAATTGGGCTCAATCAGGTGAGCGGCTATGACATTTGGACTGTCAGTGAAAACGAGGCGTGAGAAATGCATATGCTTACATCTACTTGCAGCACGGTGGTCGGTGATCGAGCCTAAGGTCGTATGGCACTCTGCAGTTCTCATCTGATCGAACGAGATGATTGCTACGTGTCAGGAGGTGGGAGGAACTACCCTCTCTCCCAGGACATTTATAGACCGTGAAGCTGCAAGGCCCATTCCGATGGCTTTTCTGATTCAACCCTTTGCTACTGTCGATGGTGTACCATGGAGCAGCCGCTTCACATGCAGTCCGTTCTGCGCGCCAAAGCACCTTATGCGCCGTTGAGCACTGAAAACCATCCTCCAAAGCTGTATCCATTCCCTCGGATTTGTCGCTCCAAGCTACCCTCGAGATCACTTTCTCCACTATGAAGTTTGCCTGGCTGCTGGTCATCGTTCTTGATATCTGCCATGTTCAGAAGACAGGATTGGATCTAGCCTTTCCTTTTCATCTGGCTGCCTTTCGGAAAGATATAGGACCAAGGTACATTCGAGCACTCATGATTGAGATATTTCGGAGGAAAGCAAATCGGCTCGACCTGAAATTGATTGGCAAGGGAGGCTTGGCTGTTGTTTAGCGTCTTTCCACTTGAGGTCTATAAAAAGATCTCGTGCGAAACACTTCTTCAAGCGTGTCAACGAATCTGTTTTGCCATTCTTCCACAACTTCTGCAACACCACACTTGCCGAGACGCAGAATTTACCTCCATCTCTCGAATACCTTGCCGACGCTTGTTGGATCCTTCAACATTTTTGTGCCAATACAATAGGTCAGTTATTCCCAGAGTTTGTCGGCACACACACAAGACTAAATTGCAATCGAAACAGGCATACTGACTGATACCAAACAGAACACTGAAAGTCAACGGTGGGACAGGGATATCCCGTCAATCGCAAGCCCTTTTCCGCAACGTTCAGCGAATATCCGGTCAACTTTCAGCTTCAGATCCTCTTAGAATTGTAACCGCGATCGAAGCTGAGTTCGCGACCTACCTGTCGCAAAGCTTGTCCGGTCAGTTGTCTGGTTCCTTACGTGATTACAAAGTACTAAAGGCATACAGAACCTAGTCTTACATCCCGCAACATCAATTTCACTATGGAGCTTTCCCCTGAGACAACCAGTGTTTGGTCAGACCATAGCGGTGTTGGCTCCAAAGACGATTCCAAGATACCACCTCTCGAAACGACCATGGCCAAAGGCCTCGCAGAAAATGAAATATACAGGTTGGGCAAGGCTTTCGGAATCGACATCCAAATCGACAACCCCTCGATTGCAAAACCTACACCACCTACTCTCATGACAATCCCGAAGGAGCTCCGAGCTGAGGTTCTTGGGCTTCTGCTGAACAAGCCTGAACTTGGAAAGCATATATCTGTTCTCCGAGGCCACGGAAAATATGAGAAATACGGGCTTCACCCAGCAATTTTGAGTGTTTGTAGGCAACTCTACGATGAGGGTCGTTACATATTGTACAAGCAAAGCTTCTATATTGGCTACTTCTCCTCGGAGTATTACCATATCAGTCCCTTAACTAGGTACCTCCCTCCTATCCGCGAATTTCCTCTTAGAGTCATGCATCCGTCAAGAATGTCCAAAATTGGGTCGTTGTGGTGAGCGGGTACTCGAATGCCCAACACCATAATCTTTTGCCCATGGACGACTTTTGCCGAGCAATCAGTTCATCTTCTCCAGCTTCCATTCAAGTTTGTGTCATTCCCAAGGGTATCGAAGCTGCTGTAGATAAAGAGCACGATGTCATCTTCAATGTCCTAGAGCCACTTAAGATCCTACTCCTTAAAGCAGAAGTTCTCAAGATACGAGATGCCAAAGTATCGGAACTACCTAACGTCTTCGATTTTCCCGCAAGCTCACAAACCTGGGTCTCATGTCTCGATGAAGTGTCGGAAATGGAGCAGAGACAGCTTTTGCAGATCGTGGAAAGCAATGCTCCCGTCGAGCACGGCTTCGAGATGCACGCAGCTCTCTTGAAGTACTGCCAGTCCTTTGAGCGATGTCCTCCGTTCAACAATGACATGGCTCTTTGGGAGGGTGAAGGGCATGGGGATCGTTTGGGTCGCAAATACAACAATCCCTATAAGGGCACTGAATACCATTCGGTCGAGCGTGGTCTCCAGCGAGCCAAGAATGCTGCTGAAGCAGACAACGACGTTCTAGCTTTTAAAGTACATCGAGAAAATGTTCTTATGTATCTCGAACGTCAATATGGAAAGATCAACAACTGCTCCAATGCTCTTCTTGACTTTATAAAAGAAAAGAAACGACTTGGATGTTTATTCCATCCTTACACCCGTCCTGTTGAGGACTCAATTGATTTGGAAAAACAATTGTATCATGCCAAACTCTTGTTGGATGACTACGCCATGTCGTTTGAGCGCGAGGCCCCTACACCAATTAAGATCCAAATTCTTCGGGAACAGCGTTTTGTCCACTTGCCAAAGCTCTATGACGAAACCAACAGAGGCGTTGACGTTGCCATCAGACGATTCAACACAGCGATCGACAAGAAAAACAACAAGAAGACTGTGTTACTCTTTCAGAAAGCAGTCGATACGCTCGATAATCAGCTCATCAGGATCCGACAAGCCGGGAGAGATTTATTTGAGCATGACCTTGATATCAGCAGCCGTGGTGTCGATATCCATCCTTGTGACCCCTCTTCCATCGATCATGTTGTCTGGGACGTGGAAGAACCAGAGATTGGGCCCAATTTGGCAATAATCTAACAGGCAACCCCTTAGCCGGTGGAGGAGACAGCAGCGATAGCAGCGATAGCAGCGATGAAACAGATGACCAAGAAGATTCGGATGAGGACACTACGATGCAGGACGTAGAGTAAGATGATGGAGGTCGAGGGATTATTGAGGCTTAGATACCGGTAAGGGCCAGTAGCATCGACCATAGAAGTCATGCGGAGTCTACAAGAGCCAATGATGCAAATTACGATGCCGTGCCGGAGATAGAGCTTGCCACTCACTTCGGTGCTCAGATCCTAATTTGCCCTAAAAGTTGAGGTTGGTCTTGAGCTACCTTCTTAATCCCTTGGTTATTTGGTGTCGCTTCGAGAGTGGTATTTCTGAAAGGGTATCTGCATCTACACATCGGCGGTTGAGAGTGTCCGGGTTGCTGGTATATGTCGCGCTACTATGATGGAGGGGGCGGATCCCGATCAGTACTCTTCTTGGATCTTGATGGGATATCTTTCTTTTCCAGCGTTTACTTTTAGTTGGTATTCTTGACACCCTTTCTTTTTGGCAAGGCTTCTAGAGCTATTGTGTTGCGCATATTGAATAAAATCCCGAGTACATTGCATCCCTGTGTGCAGTGCTGTATCCCACGACTCCTAATCACATTCTTTGCAATAATTGATCGATGCTTTTCCCACTGCTCGAGTTTTAGGACTCCGTTTCCACCATACATCGGGTAACTTGGAGGAGTTTTGAGTGACATTGGCTAAATGTTGGTTAGTATTCTAGGGCGTTCAGTGGCTACGACTCTCAAACCTTTCCAAGCAGAAAATAGCTATA
Organism: Mollisia scopiformis; assembly: GCF_001500285.1. Taxonomy (NCBI): domain Eukaryota; kingdom Fungi; phylum Ascomycota; class Leotiomycetes; order Helotiales; family Mollisiaceae; genus Mollisia; species Mollisia scopiformis. Next base: position 481,646 of record NW_017263607.1, read on the forward strand.
GAATGATGAAATATAGTGAGAACCTAGTTGCCATTCTCCTTAAAGTAGATTCCCATTGCCAGATAATGCGAAATGTTCGACGCTTTGCGCTGTGATTTTTCAAAATTAATGGGACATTGGCAAGCGCTGATGTGTTCCTATTCATCTGGCTTCCACAATCTGGTTCACTCTTGCAATTGGCACACTAGTCAATGAGCAAATACAAAGACGCTAAAGCGGATAACTTTGGCACGCTAGCCAAGTTGCGATTCTGTATATAAAGAGCCTTTTCTGTTCCCTTTCCCATAACCTCCTTCTTTCTACAACCTCCATCCTCCCGCAACCACTTCTTCCTACAACAACTCCTTCTGCGTCTGGATACTCTATCGGCCGATAACCGTCAAGAGATACAAGTCTAGAAGCCTACCTTCAACATCATAGACTGTCTACCTGCAATTGTTTTTACGCTTCGCCTGCGCAAAGCCTCATCCACCAGCATCCAGCTTGGCCACCGTGTCAACTTGTTGTTCATCATTGTACTGTCCTATTACTAGTACGTTATTTTCCTCATTCGAGGCTTGAAGACACAGACTAACGAGTGTTCAACTCTCCAACGCAATGAACGGAATAGCATCTGACCCTGCCCTTGAGGCAGTAGAATCTGGAGATGCGCAACTTGCGCCTCACTCTCAGGTTAGCTCTGAGCAACAACTCTCGTCCAACCCACTTTTTACAGCAACCATCCAACACTTGCTCCTCCATCAACATGATCAGCAACGCTGACCAGGCACGACTTGAAATTCTGCGGTTGAGCAACTTTTTCGGACTTGGCATCCAGTCGAATCAAATCATCGTTCCTCAGCCAGTCCCAACTCTTACAAAACCACGAACATTACTTACGCTTCCCGGGGAAATTCGAAACGACATACTCAGAATTCTGTTGCATAACCAAGACCTTGGAAAGGCGGCGTCGGTCGACCAAGAAGAGAACGACGGTGTGACTCGACAATATGGCCTAAGTCCAGCTGTGCTGAGGGTATGCCGGCAACTATACAAGGAAGGATCTTATATCTTGTATGAACAGCAAAAGTTCTTCATTGCCTGCTTCCCGAGACGCAATAACCACCTGAGCCCTTTGACGCGCTTTATTAGAGACGATATCTGGGAAACCCCACTGCGTTCTCTACCAGCAGTCAAGAAAGTCAAGCACTGGACCGTGATTCTCAGCACGTATGGTTTCGAATATCCTGCAGAGATTCGACCATTCGAGGATTGCTGCAGAGCTATGTGCGATTCTTCAATAGCGTCTATCAATGTCTGTGTTGTTCTTAAGGGCATGGAGACTACGACAGCTGATGATACGGATTACGAGACTCCCAAAGCAGCTCTTTCCCCCTTGATGATGCTCCGTGGACTGGGTCCAAAGATTCTTACCATTCGACATGCGGAACTATCCGAAGTTCACAATGTTGTGGACCTATTCCAAACTGTGCTAGACTTCGAGTCTGTCCTAATTGATCTGCCGAGTAAGGACATGAAAGAGATCATGGAGACGGTACAAGGTCAAACACATGTAGAGCTGCCTTTCAAGATGTACGAGGCTCTACTTGAATATTGTCAGACGTTCGAACAGCATCCATTATTCAAGAAGGGGATGGAGCTTGATTACCATGAGACGCGCCATCAATTCAGTGGGGACCCTCAGCTCTGTGATCGATATGAATGTCGCAATCCTTACAAGGGGGATGTGGCATCCAGTTGAAACCACTATCCAAAACGCACGGTCAGCCATCTTCCGCGATAACGACCTTACTCGGTTCAGATATGAACGTGCCACTGTACTCAATTATCTAGAACGACAATACCGACGCATCTGTGAAGCTTCGACAAATGTGGTCGAATTTGTCAATGCGACAAAGGAGTCGACACTATTCTTCGATGCCAATGAAATGACTGGAGATCAAGTCTACCCGAGAAGCGGGGAAAATGGCGCCAGATTTCAGGCACTGCTCCTAGCTCAGGACTATCTCGAAGCATTCGAGAGAGAATGTCCATTAGACACCAGAGTACAGAAGTTCGTGCAGAAGCGAAAATTGGACCAGCTCTACTCCGAATTGCACCGGGGCGACATCATTCGGCGCTTGCAGGCCGCCATGGATTTCTGCGATCATTCCAAGCTGTCTTTCATTCTCCGCGATCTCATCGATAGTTTAGATGATCAGTTGATTGAAATCCGCCAAGCTAGAAAGACGCTCTTCCTCTGGGATGGCGAAGTCGAGAATCGAGGTGTTGACATCCATCCAAGAGATCCAGTTTGTGGGGAGCATATCAATTGGTCTGTCACCGAACCTGTGCTTGGACCCGAACAGGGATTCAACCCGGATCCAGAAGAGGTTGATGCTAGCAATGGAAGTGATCCTGATGATGGAGACGACGGGGATAATGATGACCAAAGTGATGACGAGGATGAGAACGAGAACGACGAGGTTGAGTCGAGGTCAGATGGTAGGGAAGAGCATGAGGGGAATTCGGAGGCGGAATCCGGTGTGAGTGATGGTGGAAATCCAGAGGCGGAGCAAAACCAGCAGGACGTTCTTCCAAATTTGGCTGCTGACAATAGTTCCTCCAGCGCCACATCTGGATTGTGAGGTTTAGAGGCTCGGATAATTTGGTCAAGACGCTATTATTCGGTCTCGGACGTCATCATGTCTGGCGCGGCTGATCGGGAAATTAGGATGGGGATCTGAGGTTCTTCATCTGAGAAAACTTTCAACGAACGAACTGGGCTGGGTGGTGATACTTATTTCTTGTTTCTTTCCTTCCAGCGTCTTCACTTTCCTTACTTTCCAGACTTGATTCTTTATATCCTTGCTGTTTCATTCCTTTAGCGATCGGCTCCTCCTTCGTCCACTTTTTCTAGTTTGTCAGATAGGTGGGAGTTTAGATTGCATACACCTTGCGATGTTTATTGGCAATAAGACTCAGTTGACTCGTCGGCAAGTCCAATCCCATCATCAAGTGCGCCAAATGTGATGCAATACTGTCTTCAATGATCTCACTGTGAAAAGAGTTGATTATTCTAGATTACAAGAAAACCCCCGGTTTTGCTAAATACAGGCCCAACTCATGCACGTGATCTTATGTGTACCACGTATTCGGAATATCTTTCTTCTCCTCGTGCTAATATAGACCAGACGACCTATTTCTGATACGATTCTGATGAGATAGCCCCTGATTCCGAATTGAGAATTTTGAACCCAGGTGGAATAGCCCCCTTTTTACTTCTTTGAGTCATGATTAAAGCATAAATGCCTGATCCTCCTTGAATCCCAGCAATTGTTTCCCCACTTTCTTCTTTGAAGCAGAAGCAGATTTGGCCCGAACCCTTCGAACTTCGACACTGACCTTTCTGCTTCCTCTATGGAATAGTGAAGATAGGTTGTAAGAATTGCAATTATGTATTGTTGGCATTCGTCTCTCGACCAGGGCCATTGTGGCACGTCGCGTGCCGTTATTGACTTTCGAAATCTTTTGCCAATCTTCGAAGTGACTGATTTGTAAGATGGAGGTGGAGATTGGTCAATGGTATCCTTATTCTTCGATCGTCCTATCTTGCCACAGATTTTCGAGAGTATGTTTGGGAATGGCATGTTGGATAAGGATGGAATGCGGAGTCGATTATGATTGAAAGATGAAGGGTTGTTTCATTTGTGTTTTCTGGTTGAAATTCGGTCACTTGGTGCGAAATTTATAAAAAGTCGAGGTGAAGGCGCTAAACTAGGCTCGTATGGCGATGTGGTAAGCTAAACCTTAGATTCTTAGTCCGGCTCACTTCAGAGCCAGACTATGTTTCTAGCGGGATAGTGCTGGACCCTAGATTTAGATATTGAAGTTAATCGCTAAGTGTTGGTTTTTAAGAATTATGTTCGGGTTATCATTTCACGGATTAACAACGATTTTATTAATCTTTTAAAAGACTAAAAGTCGCCGGCTATCATGCAAGATTGACTCCTCAAAAACAAGTCTAGAACCTCGATCTTAATCCATGAGCAATATAAACTTTCAATCGCTATGCAATCCGACTTAAGCTTTAGGTTAACCATGCCTCATCTAGAATGTCTCCTTCGCCACGATTTCTTGCTAAAATATCGAATAAAATTTAGTTAACAGCGACCAAATTTCACGAAATAGCTATTAATAAAAGCGTGTAGCACTCGAGATGCTTAGTAATAGCAAGGGAGCAAATAAGTTTAGTTTTTTGGTAATAAATACTTTCAAGATATCCTCGCATTGGAACATATTCCGGCCGCTTCGGACATCATTTTACGAAGGTTAGAAAGTGGATAGTTGCAGTCAGCGGATCGCAACTTAGAAGTCAGAACTCCGTTTCCAGCTTCGTGAATCTCTGCCGTGCGATTCGTAATGGGCGCCCGACTCGCTCATATCGCTGTAATCGGAAAAGGCATGGAGGGACCACTCACTGAGAAGTACGAAGAGATTGAACATGTCTTGGAACCTCTAAGATGTTACGAAATCTAGTTCCGAATGCATTGACAATTCAAAATGTTGATAATTTCGGTGTTGCCGACATTATTGAGATGTGGGAGAATGATCGAGACTACGAACCATTCTACGACGAGACTAATACATTCGATGGAAACGTTCATGATATCGTGACATCTGACGCAGGTCATCCATATGTTTGACCAGCTAGTCAAGTACAGTCAAGCCTTTGAGCATCATCCCTATTTCAAAGAAGCTATGGCACAATTTGATGACTGCCGTCCAACAATATGTCGATAAATGCACAGTACATGGCTTTCGAAATCCATATCGAGATGGAAGATGGCATCCTGTTGAGAGGTCTTTGGATTGTGCAAGAGATGATGCCGAGATTGCCGATTTGGCCGCGTTCGAAATCGACCGAGAGTCAATCCTCATGTATTTGGAGAGTTAGTACAATTCTATCAGTAATGCCTCAATCAACATTGTTCAATTCATTAATGAGCAGAAAGAGGAAGGAGGGTTGCTTGATCCATGCTTGTTGAAAGAGAATGCTGACCATTATCAACAAGATACCATGCACTCAGCTCTGCTGTTGCTACAGGAATATGCCAAGTCTTTCAATAGGCATATGCCTCGAGATATTCAAGCTCTGGTATTAAAGAACCAGGATCATTTCGACTACTTGTTCTTTGTGCTTGATAGGGCTTCTATCCTAGACAAGGTTACTGCAGCTGTCAAATTCAACAACCTTCATAATTTCAAATCGTTGTTCCGTACCGCCGTGGATCACTTGAACGATCAGCTTCTCGAGATCCGATACGCTCGAAAAGCCCTTTTCACGTGCGAAGTAGACAATGATTCTGCTGTTGATATGCACCCCGCGGATCCGGCTTCAGTAGACCATATCGACTGGAACACCCGGGAACCCGAAATGGGTCCATTTTGTGGCCAGAATATCGATGACACAAATTCTAGCGATGAGAATAGTGATGGCGGAAACCAGGGGAGTGAATAGGAGGTCAACGGCGACTCTAGTACAGCTAATGGCGACAGCGAGGGTGGCGAACAAGACAAGGATGTTACGGAGGAAGGAAACATCACTGCTTTGTCTCAAAGTGAAGAGGAGTTGACTGATGAACAAGATGATCTTGAATCCACACTTGGCGAACTAGGAGATGGGTTTGGACTTGCTGACGAGTCAACTGGCGGAAGGCTTGTTGATCTTGTCTGAAAAGCCGGTGCAGCGGTTTTTAGTAATTTCTTTTAAATCGGTAGTTTTCTGCGTACAAATAGAATGCCTAGTATTCGAGAGAATATCATGATGATCCCTACTGCGCACACTCATCGACAAGCGTTGAAAGAATTCTGATTAGTGAACGGGAGCTTTTAGTAATTCATTCTATTATCGTGAGCGTGAGGTAAGCATCTAACGCCTGCGGCTTTATTCGCCAAAATGTCTGTCAAAACATGGTTGTTTATTAACTTATGAAGTCACAGCGACTGAGTTCGCAATTTTAAGGCTGAAATAGTCTGCCCCAAGCAGCGAAGTTGAGTAGAGCTGGATGCTGAGGGCTCCTGAATCTTAATGTTGAAAGTTTATATCTCCGAAATATAAGTCTAGATCTGGAGTCAACACTTTGGAGGCTCGATCTTTGATTTAAGAGTTTTAACCTAAAGTTATGTAAGAGCCAGCCGAAGCGACAACACTCGCTTAAACAAAGGGCTTGAAGCGAAGTGAAGTTGTAACATCTACTTCGAAATATTATTTGTTTAGAAGAGTCGTTGATATTCTATTCGATCGATTAGACAAAGCTAGTCTGGCTCATATATCATGTGACAAGCATCAATTGACAATAAAGCTCTCAATTCAGGGGAATATGGAAGTGAGCGCAAGTCGATACTAGTACACAATTAGACGCTAGTTTAAAGTGGGACCAAAATCTTGTATTTAGAGCGTTGACTACAGTCAACTTTCTGCAACTCCCGAGCAAGAACAAGAAATTTCTTACATCAAAAGAGAACCTCTTCTTTGACTTTTGGGTATTCTCGCATTCTTTGTCTCCACCATAAAATCTTTCTATTGTTCGGTAATTACTAGACCAAGTCACATAGTAAGTCGAGACCGGTTTGCGCTCGTCAACATAGAGTCTAAAACTGATTTCACACACCCTAGGATAAGAACATGGACAGAAACATCTATGATATGGATGAATGGGAGGATCATAGTGGTAGATCGCAACCTCATCCGAACACCGCACATTCGAACACACATCTTGGGGAGGACAACCTGGTCATCAGAGAACCCGCGGCCTCATCGCCTCAGGAGCAAATAACCCCCATCTCTCTAATGCGCAACGAAGAAGACCAAGCCCCTGACACGATTCCTGAGATTCTCGAGGAGGCAGGTGGAAATTCTGGGTCCGACTTGGGGTCTTTGATTCCAGAACACCTGATGGACAATAGAACAAGTTCGAGCTTGCAGAAAGTTTCCCTGCAGGTTGGAATCGATGGGTTTTCGCAACCGGATGATGGATGTCTAGAAGTACTTAACGATCATGAGAACGCCGCTCTAGAGACGCTCATGGCTCAGTTCCGATCGAACGATCCTAGCAATCCGGACGCTTGCCTGATTAAACTTCCGGGTGAAATTCTGGATACTATTCTTGGATTCCTCTTCGTCAACAAAGATCTTGGACGAAGCACTTCGATCGCAGCGAATGTTGATTTCGGAAAGAATGCCGCATATGAGCTCCATCCAGCTGTTCTGAGGGTTTCTCGCCACCTCTACGAAAGAAGTGTTGGAGTTCTCTATGGACTCAACGTCTTCTACGTTGCATGCATGCCTGACCGATGGAATATGTCTACCGGACAACCCAATCCGTCCTCTCCCATTACTCGTTGGTGGTCTCCAGATATCAAACACCCCACTGCTGCCGAATCATCCGCTTTGCAAAAGGTCCGACAGTGGTTGGTCGTTGTGCATCCTGCCAATATGGGCAATCCACCACACATTCCACAAAGCATCACGACCTTCTGTCAAGCTATCTGTCAAAACCCTCCGGTAAACATGGACATTGCCCTTGTTCCCAAAGGTGTTCAGGTGGGACTCAATGACCACGATTACACCCCTATCGAAGAAGTCCTCACACCTTTAAGATTGATCAGTGGCGTCAAGACCTTTAAGTTGCGCGACACAACCCCGCACGAGATACCTGACACGATCGACCAAGATGACGATGCCCCCTTCTACCCTTCCCACCTAGAAGACTACCCTGTCTTGGAAGTCGAGTTGACCTTGTCATGCATCAGCACTGATCTTGTCGAGTTTGCTTTCGACATGCATTGCCGCTTATTGAACTACGCCAAGGCTTTCGAAGCCCATGAGCCTTTCAAGCTAGAGATGGCACTCGCTAAAGGGGAGCGGATTGTTGATGAGCTCATCGGATCTAATGCTTGGTTCCATCACAACAATGCTTTGAGGAATCCCTACAGAGATCTCTCTGACATACATCCTGTTGAAGACCACTTGCAAAAGGCCAAGCCGGCTAGCGATCACCAAGATGTTGACTTATTCAAGCTTCACCGAGCAGGCGTTATTAACTATCTGGAGCCTCAATACCAAAGACTCTCAGCTAGCGCCACAGCATTGACTGACTTCATTCGCGGGCAACAATGCTCTGGTGGTGTCTTTGATGTAGACTGCATGGGTCACGACTTTCTGTCCGGAAATGAAGAAAAGTGCGCTGATGGACTTGCACTTCTTCAACAGTTCAAAGCCGCATTCTTGCGCCATGCTCCCGATGAGATCAAGCAGCATATTGCGGATCATCAAGCCATCTTCGATTCCTTCTATGATTCAAAAGTTACATGGTACATAGAGAGACTGGGTACTTTCCTTCAAGTTGGAAACTACGTCGGATTCGTTCAATTATTTTGCGACTCGTTCGACGAGCTCTATCGCATGTTCTGCAGCATCCGAGAAGCACGAAAGGAGCTGTTTCTTGCTGATACTCTCGACCAGACCGGTTGCACCCTCGATTTGGAACTTGATCGAGACGATAGTAGCATTGATTGGTTCGACGAGGGCGCTCCTGGCTGCACTGGCTATGGACACAGGAATAACCCATCGGACGGAGGTAGCAACAATGGGTCGGACGTTGACGATAACGAGCGAAGCCTTGATGAGGAAGAAGAAGTAGAAGAGGGAGAAGATCAAGAGAGTGAATACCAAGAGGGTGAAGACCAAGGGAGTGACGACCAAGAGGCCATCGACAAAGAAGTGGAAGACCAGTTCTCCGAGGAAGAAGACGAGGATGCGGGAGACAATGAGCTTGATGAGGAGGCAACAGATGGTGCAAGCAATAGTGGTCAACTTCATGACCCCTCGACCATCTCGGAGACTGATTCTGAGCTGTATCTTGGTGTAAAGCCTGCCACAGATGCTGCCAGTTCGACATTAGAAGGAGATACAGACGACGTAGTTGAGCAAGGTACGTCTTCCAAAGTGTGTGATAGGCTTCTTGACTAACATACAATAGGTTAAAATGTTGGTCTTCGTCTCCATCGAAGGTGGCTTTGTCTTTGTCAATGCTAGCAGTCGAAGCCGCCTACGAAATTCGAAGGCTATTGTTTTACATACAGGAGAGATTGCGCTTTGGTTTGCTGCTTCGGGAAAATTTTGGTAGTCACGTTTTTATTATGTATCCTTGCGTCATGGGACAGAGACAGGGTTACGGCTTAGGAAACGTCGCAGAGATCAATATACCTGAACCTGTTGTGTGCTGATATTTTGCTTTGCTTTTGGCAGTGAAAGTTTGCGGGGACAGATCCTGAGCCATTTTTGAAATTATTGAAAATCTTCATTTTCCCTTGCCCGTCTCAGACCACTCTAAATTCTTCAAGCCTTCTACTGTGACTGTTCTTGAAACCATTTAACTTTTGACTGCTCTCACCGCGTACTTTTGATATGATGTACCACCTGCTTTTGAGTTTGCAGCCCGGTCGAGGCACTCAAGCGTCGACGGACTCTCAAACAAGTTCCAACACAATATCAATGGACAATAAAACTCTTCCCAATAATGTGAAAGATCCTGAACTTTTGACGACAGCCTCCAATCTCGAGTGATGTCAAGAATAATTCCAACCTCTTGGATTGTTTATGCCACCTACGTCCTCTTTGCGCCATATGAGTCTGCAAGAATCTCCTATAGGTGAGTGCTGTATCAGATGTGACATCATCTACTTCTGCGAAGGCCCAGAGCCTTCCACTCTTCAGCCATCTGTTGGTTAAAGAATCTGAGTGTGGTTGTGAGTGGCAAACCTGAGGGATGTCAGAATGTTGGTGGTTTTCGTGGCTGAATGTTGGACTTTTCACAACAATATAAGGAATTTGTTTCAGCCACCTTTGGACCCCAGCCCGCCATCTACGCAAACATCTCATAGAATAACTAGTTGATGGAAGCCACTTACGTGCTATAGCCGCTGACGTACGATGGTAACTTTCAGTGTGTTCAGAAGATAAATACCTACAGCAAGAGACCAGTTGGAGAGCATCAGTCCACATCCATGATCTCCAAATACTTCCAACCCTGCATACCAAGACCGATACCCACCTTCTATCACTAGCTCAACTCATAGAAAGTTATCTCTACCATACAGCCCTTGTCTTCGATACCCATACCTAATCTCGCATTTCGCAACTTTGGACGAACCTCAAGCGGACCTCTCGAAAATGTCTTCCCTCACAGAATGCTACAAGAACACCGAGCCGCATTGCGATATGTGGTCCCAATTGTTGAAATACGCCCAGTCATTCGAAAGATACGCACCATTCAAGCAAGACATGGCCAAGGTCAACTCTAATTCAACAAGCAACTTCAAGAAGTTCTCTCACAAGAAGACATCACACTTAACCAATCATCAACTCCGATCAGCAAACCCCTTCATCGACGGCCAAAACAGTCATTCAGTCGAGAACGGGCTCCTTGAAGCTTCACAAGCTGCTGCAGCCCAAGATTTCGTCAACTTCAAGCTGCACAGAGCGACTGTACTGCATTACCTGGAGCCACAATACCTGGACATGATGATGCAAAGAAGCGTCTTCAATCGATATCTTGGAGACCTGAGTGACTCCGGAGCTTTTTTCTGTATCGGACACAATGATCCATGTGGATCAGATGATTTACCCTTGGCCATGGTCTACCTTGAGAACTATTCTCGCGCTTTCCAACGACATCTCGATATCTATACTCGAACACGGATGATCAGGCAGAGACGAACTTTCGAGTCGCTTTACAGCTCTATGCCGCGAGAGGAAGCCATGAATATAGTTTACGACATGGTTGAGCATGGAAGCTTGGTGGACTTTGGTGTCTTTTGGTCGCTGTTTCGTTCTGTTTGCGACGATATGGATACCCAATTCTTCGAGATTGTTTCCGCCAGAGAAGGATTGTTCTTGGGTGACGTTGGAAAGTACAAAGCTTGTTCTCTTGATGCAGAGCTTGGATCAAGTCAGAAGCCCATGAGGTGGCTTGATGAGATGTTGACCAGTGATAGCGACGCTGACTCGGATTGATCAGTTGACGTTTACGGCATCTCTCATTTGTTTTTGGTTGCATATATGGCGTCGAAGAGGTGGCTCGCGAGGAATTTTGAGTCGCGTTTTAAATGGCTCTATATTGGGTCGGGTCGGTCTGCTTCAGTTGGAGTTATTGTCTTCACTAAGTTGGTTCTTTGGTACTATGAAGGGTGAAATACAGCTGGAGTGTGAAATTAATGGCTTTGCTACTTTCATGAAAAAGGTCACTTCATGATCTTCCTGGGATGGAAAAATTTTAACGGTTCATACTTTACAGCACATTCATTACATTCCAAAGCTGCTATCACCTGCATCACAAGGCACTACAGTGGGGATCCATTTTACCACTTTTCCAGTACGGCCTTTCAAAACTTCTTCGTCATCGTCATCTTCACTGTCATATTCCTTTTCGCCGTCACCGTCATTTTCATAGTCAGGGTCATTTTCAACGTTATCGTAGTCCCGCTCTCGTCTTAAGCGTTTTCGTGCCCGGTCACCGACTTGGGATAGCTGTTCGACCATTTCGTCCACTTCGTACCTCTCGAGATTGGGAGGGTTTTGCTGAGCGGGTAAACGTGCCTGCTCAGCAGATTCTGGAAGGAACATTTTGAAATCTTCCAACAAGTCTGGTGCAGCCGCAAACAAATCTGTCAGTAGGGCATAAACTTCTTGAATAGGTAACGATTCTCGTTGATAAGTTTGCAGTATGTCGAGAAATTCCCTATAAATCTCAGGTTTGTCTTGATATCGGCTCTGGAGAGTCGTTAGTAGTTTTCCAGCATGGCTTCATTGGACTTTCCTTGATCTTGTTCACGAATGATATAGCATCATTGAACTCAGCAGGCCCTCGACCATCTCTGATAGGTTTGTCGTCGGCAGGAATGATGACAGGATTTCTGGCGAAGTTAGATATGGGCAGTGACTCTGCGACTTATTTACTTACAGTTCTTGGAGTATCTCCTCTGCCAACTTTACGTTTCTGAAGAAGTCGAGGCTCTCTTCAGAGTCAGAGGCGCTCTTCGTCCGGCCTCCTGGATTGTTGGACTTGGATAAATCTTTGCTGGTAGCACCGTCTCGTATATCAATATCATACAGAAATAAATCAAGCTTCCGCTTCTTGCTCGACTGGTCAAACCAAACATTGCAACGTTTGCTTTCAAAGAACTCTTGTTAGCCACTTCACATCAGTTTGGCGAGATAAAACATACCAGATACGTCCACCTCCCGGTGCTGCTGTTGTTAGAGTTGAGCCGCACCTCGGCATTGGGCACGTCTCATCAGTGTATACTTTGCTCGCCGGCTTGTATAACAATATTGCCATAATAATAGAAGCTCCAGGCAGTAGCCGCACGTTCTCCGAAATGACAACCTGACTGTTCTTGGCACTAAATAGTTCATAATTATCTGTTTGGACTTCCACAGAACCCGGCCCGTCTAGAAATCGATGCTTAATGATTGCATTGAGGAGCCCGAAGTCGTACTCTGAGGGGACTGGAAATTTTAAGCCAAGGGCATCTTCCACGATAAGCGGGGCTTGGAAGAAGGTCCATTTGGCATCAGGAGTAGCTAGAGATTCTCTAATCTCGAGGACGACGCCGTAAATCTGTTGTGTTGAAACACTGAGTTTTCCGAAGTCAGCCTGTGTCATCAGAGGTGGAACACCAAGTTATCTCATACCAAACTTTCGCGACCATCTCGCCCAGAGATTTCATTGAAGAACCGATCTCTCCACTAACCATTGCGAACAGCTTCGTGAGCATGGAATTGGCATTGTGGACAGCAGCAGTCTGCGCTACCACGCTATCTTTGATCCATTGCATCAGAGACTTGGTGTTTTCCAACCTTTCTCGAATGTGCAGTCGTTCCAGCTCCCCCTTCTCATATACAAGTTCCATTTTCTCCAATCCATACTCTGCAAGTAGCATATTGATCGTCCCTATATGTATACTCAGGTAGCTCTGCAGCTTCCTTATATCGTCCTTCTCCCCAAATGCCCACAGTACTTTATCCGCGGTCTTCCTGATAGGTTTCGCTCCACCCTATACCCCCAAGGATTTATCATATTTCTTTATTTTCGCCAAGAAATCTTCGAGAGGCCTCTGGCAGCTCAATGCCGTGTACTTTATCGACTCAAGATTCGCAGACGCTGCATTTTTAGGCAATCTATCAAGGTGCTTCAACGCATGATTGAGGGACTCGAGCTCTCGAAGCAGCTCTTGATACTCGGACTTCGACCCACCAGCCTCGCGTAAGCTTTTGGTGATATCTGCGACAAGCGTTCCCACGGCGAGAAAGTCTCCAACTGAGAAGCCAAAAGACATTCTGACTTCCACGCTGGTGGGCAATTGTTTTCAGAGACATAAACGTGCATGGTAAAGGTCTGAAAGTTGCGGCTTCAGCTGGAATTTGGATGCGGTCAAGTTTTGGATGCACAGCCACGATTGAGGGCTGAGTCTCGTCAGCCACAGCTGCAGAGTGCGATTTGTGCAGCACAACTTCTCTGCTGAGGCGAGATCATTATCTTTATGGAGAACTCCACTATTCAAGCTTATTTTCAAAGCAACTGTTCCTACCAGGCCTTGGCACCTCGAGGAGTTTTCGAAAGTTTCGTTTAGCGCGGAGATGACGATGACAATGAAAAGTCGACATGGTGAAGAAAGCAGCCTGAACCTGCTATTCTTTTGAGTTTGGGCTAGAAAAAGTCATTGAATACAAGCTATTCGGACCAAAGTTAGGCATCCCACAATGTATCACTGAGCATGACCACCTTTGAGAGCGTCGTCTACACCCCTCTCCTTCAATCCTCTACACTTGCACCAACAAAAGGGAAGTGTCACATTTCCCCAATTGGCACGAACACATTTACGCCGTTGAAACTCGGACAGCCGCTTGATCATTCAGACTGCTCTCAAGCTACAAACCACCTCCTGACCTTGATTTCTGCTCTAGCGATCATGTGATCACAGATGACGCCAGCACCAGAGAATATGCTAGCCTCTGCGTTGCACCTTGCTTCTTCATCTATCGGTCGTCTCCACTCTGTAACTTACTTTCCACTTCCTTCCTCGACATCCCATCCAAATACGCACACACGCTCACTCAACGCACTTCTGACCAATCTCATTTGTAGGCCAGGTGCAATTCGCTACCTGCCCACCAGTAGCTCATTCACGCAACAGACGACTGATGAATTGAAAGGTGCGCATACTTTCAACACCGACACGCAAACGCTATTAAAGTCGAAGAAATACATACCTCCAATTTCAACTTCACGACCTCTAAGTATGGAAACGCAAGCAAATGATGAAGAAGGGAGTTCCATATCAAAATCTCTAGGATTAGAGAACGTGTACCCACTCGGACTCATCGGCAAGTTACCATTGGAACTACGACTACAACTCGTAAGTACTCGTTCGCCTCGCTGCCTTTTTCGAATACCACGTTTAGACTTCCGAACAAGTCTTGTTTTCACTCTAATACACAATCCTAATCCTACAAAAAACCAAATTCTAAATTCTGCTAGTATGAACTATTACTGGTGAACCCCATGTTGGCTAAACCTGAGTCAATATCGAGAGACAAAGATTTCGGCGCTTTGGTCCGATATGACCTACACCCAGCAATTCTACGCACGTGCCGACGCATTCACGAGGAAGCAACGCCTACTCTTTACTCGAACAATACATTCTTCATATCTTTCGCCCCATGTAGTAGCTGGATATACGATTTAAAGAACATGAGTCTTTGTCCGCTTACCCGATACATGGCTTGTGCATATGATCCGCCACGTAAGTGCTACCCAACGAACGGTACAATTTCCTGCTTTGGTCAAGTTAAAAAGTGGAGAGTACTACTCAGCAGGGCGGTTGGCCGGCTTTTCGACAATGAATACCAAGCTGCTTTCACTTTTTCAAGATTCTGCTCCCTGATCTCCGTTACGACCCAAAAATCTATCGAGATCATTCTGATACCGGCGAGTCAAAGATTGGGAGAAGTCCATATGGATGAGAAGTGGTACCAGTCGACGAACATAGTGTTACGGCCAATTGGATTGCTAAAGGGTGTAGAGATCTTGACGTTCAGGCACTCCAAGAGGGAAGATTTTGATGGTAATAGCCCCCAAGGAATTATTACAAGGTTGGATAGAGATTTGCCTTCCACAAATACTCTAATATCTCTCCGTTCGCTAGCTATTGGAGAGTCACCTGTGGAGAGTCCATCCAGACTCTGGGAGTCTTTGATTCGGTATGCTCGTGTATTTGAGCCGAATCCCATGTACGCTCAGGAAATGGACCGAAACGTGCTTGATATTTACTTGGCGATTTACCGGTCTACTCCCAATGCCAGTCTTGAAAAGATCCACACACCCCAAAGCTCTTTCATACTAGGAGAGCATCCAGTCGAGATTGCATTGTGGCAAGCTCGTGTGGCAGCCGAGTCCCTAGACGGTATCAGATTCAAGCAAGAACGTGACGTGGTTGTGACGTATCTCGAACAGCAATTCAGAACAATACTAGCAGCACACATCAGAGTCAGAAATTACATCGAACGAAGACAATTTGCTGGTATGTTGTTTGATGCTGGAGCGCTCGTACCACGGAATGAAACAGAATCCAGGATCATGTCTCAAAAGCTATACATACCCACTGCACTTCTAGAGGAATACGCTCGTTCTTTAGTGCGCGATATGGCACCTGATGTCTATGAAAATTATGCGGTGTATCATCTCGATATGCAACAATGTCCAGAAGACTTTGACAACTCGGAGCGGCAGATATCCACGAAAAAGCTTCATGAGGCGTTAGCGTTAGGCGATTGGGAGAAATCCAAGTTGGAGTTCAGGTCTGCATGCGATGCTATGGACAAGCGATTCGAGACCGTCATAGAGGCACGACACAATTTGTTCTCCGCGGACGTCACTGGCGATCACCAATGCGAAGTGGTTGTTGATAAGGAAGTCTATGCTGGATCAATCGACTGGGAGAAGAACAAAGTTGGGGAGTCTGAAGTGCAGGATGATGAGGATATTGACTTTTGAGTGAGAGAGTTACGTTGCTAGTCTTCTAACTCTGATTTATGAAGTCTTACCGCTGACTTTGCCCGCAATAAGTCCTTTTGGCTAGAACGGCGAGCAGGAGCTGGTCAATTTTGTTGGAGGATCTCATTTTCACATATGATGACTTCAAAAGACCTCTTTGACTGTTATAGCCCTGACACTTAGTCACAGTGCTTACCTATAAGGGTCGTAGATTATTCAATACAATGAAGTTCTTACTTGTGTCTCTTGCCATGATCTGAACGTGACTACATGAAGCTGCAGAATTGAACCATCCATTACACCGCTCAAGCTCTTTCATTATATTACCTGCTGGCCCAGTCAAGCACAGTTCACTCATCACCTTTCATCGTCATCTTTCTGTTTGGATAGGTACGAACGTCACTTTCAAAATCACGTGCCAGACGCGGTACTCCTCCCGACCTCGGGACTTCTTCCTAGGTACCTACTAGGGAGTCTCGCTCGGCCCGACCTTCCTTCTTGTTTAACATCAGAACTCGTCAAAACTTCAACAACCGCAAGATGGATGAAGAAGAGATCCACTCGGTCGCCCGCAATAAGCAATGAAGCCTACAAATAACGAATCTATGTAGGTGATCGCGATAATTTGCCTGGAGTTACGAACGAAGCTGATCGGGTGATAAGTGATAACAGCTCTAACATGACACCTGTTCCTCGCTCCATGCAGAACGAGAGCGGAGATCTCAGTACGCAGTCGGCGCTGTTGGACATCAGCCAAGAAGAGCCGGAAGTACATCTGAAGCAGAGCAACAATGGGGCTGGGAGCCCATTAATCGACAAACTACCTCGTGAGATACGTTATGAGATCTATTCGTACCTGCTAGTCAACCCCGTTCTCGGCACAAGCTGGTCAGTCATTGAAAACGAAGCACATACTCTCGGCAAGCGAGAGCACTATGATCTACATCCTGCGATCCTACAAACGTGCAGGATGATCTACATGGAGGCATCGGAAGTCCTTTATGGCACAAACACATTTTTCATCACTTGTTTCTCCGTCCAAGAACTCTACAGGATTGAATACCTCTGTCCCATAACCCGCCACTTGGAAGACGAAAAACCAACCACAACCGAGCGATTGACGATATACGCTCCATCTATCAAGACCGTCAGGCGGTGGAGAGTCTTGATATGCGAAGTAGATATCCAGGATGATCTCTATGGGACACTCCCGCCAGATGTTTTAGATCATCCCGATCTATACAAGCAATCACAATGGCAGCTTCTCCATTTTTGTCAGTCGATTTGTCGAAGTCCTCCACGATCTTTAGAAGTCATTTTCGGACCAATTTCAGCAAAGCGCTGGGCAGCAAGAACAACTCAAATATTTCATAAGGTTACGGATCCTCTGCACCTCCTTCTAAAGATCCCTACTTGTTGCGTCCGACTAGCAAGTTCCGAAGAACTTAGGAACTCAATGGCAGGAATGTACTTTCTGTACTGGAATGAGGATGAGTGGGCCGACACGGAAAATAGCGATAACAATATTGACGAGTTCAGGGTGGAGAGTTTTGACGAGAAATGCCGTGATCTGAGGGCGCTCATCACAGGGCAATCTCCAGTCGAGCTAGTATTTGCAATGTTTTCCAACCTGCTGTCCTATGCACAAGCATTCGAAAGAGACCCTACTTTTAAGGACCAGATGGGGCTGGACCCAGAAAAAGATGAAGAAATTAAAGATATCTTCGGCATGGAATACGAAAACCGACTACCCAGACCGCTCCTCGACAAGAACCCTTACCGATTACGGCATTCGATGGTGCCTCTGGAGGAAGCTTTATCACGAGCAAAGTGGGCTTCTAATAGTAGTGACTGGCCAGAATTCAAGCTACAGAGAGCTAAGGTTTTGGAAATTCTGGAACAACACTGCGTCAAGATAGCTGGGGCCCGTCATGACTTGGCACTGTTTTTAAGACAAGAGAAGATGGAGAATGGTATCTTCGGCGTCAATCACGAGGAACGGGCCTCGGAATTCCATCATACTCGGATTGAGGATTGCCACGAAGTTGCCCTCACCTACTTGGAGGACTATGCCAGTGCTTTCGACAGAGACATAAATCGAGCAGGCAGAGCAATGCTCAAAAGCTGTCAAGATCTATTCGACACGGAATACAACCGTATGCCGCGAGAGACTTTGTTGAGAGAGCTCAACCAATGGATTAAGCTACGCAAGTTTGAAAATTTCAGGCGGAGATTCAAGAGAGCTGTAGACGATGTGGACAAGCAATTTACCGAGATTCTACTTGCTAGGAGTAAGATTTTTGAGTGGGATATCTCTGAAGACCGAGGCTTTCTGTTGGGTCTAGAAATAGGCCAGTGCGACAAGATTTCCGAGTCAGACTTCAAGATTCTGCCTACTCGACAAAGCATCACGCTCCGTGTAGGACCAAGGCGCCGCTAGGGAACATGCCGACGGTTCTGGCGGAGAACCTTCACCGTAAGACCAGACTTCGGATGAGGATGCTAGGGACCTTTATAGGTAATATGTTCTCACAGGAGTGGCTTGCAGTCGAAGCGTTGGACGGTGTTTTTTGGGGAAATAATTCGCAGTTAGGTGGATGGGATATTGTTGGAGAACCACTTGAGATCGATTGGGCAGAGTGGTAGGTCCCATGGTTTCGAGTGCTCTCGGATTAAGGACTTGCATCTGCGGCAGCTCCTGCTCTTGTTCACCTGCTTCATTCTCCCTACTGTACTTAGTATGAGACCAATGGCATCCAAACTCTCATCGATTTACTATAACACTCTTAATGTCGCACATCATTCCAGTACCTAGTGAAGCTTCAGTTGTAGATCTTGATCCTTGCCCCAATCAAATGTAAAATAGCTTAGATAAGTGAGATTCTGGAGACGTGAAATATGATATTTCACTTTCCAGACCAAAGGCATTAGCTCCATTAACGCCTTAACGCTGTTCTTATGCATTGCTAGTAGTAGCCCTGACCTGAGTTATCAGAAACGCCACGATCTACTTCCTCCTGTGAAGCCAGTTGAAGCGATTGAGCGAAACTTCTGGACTATTCCAAGTGATTTTAGTTAAGTTTTAAATTCGTTTTGTTACATCATCGATGTGGTAGTCTTGTCCAATGTCAAGCAAGTCAGGTGCCATCATTGTGGCTGGCATCAAGGTGACCATAACTCCGAAAGAGGTTAGCCCTATTCATGCAGCAAGAAATCCTCTAGCTCAAGGCTCAAAAATACGATATATAAGCTACCGAAGTCTTGGCCGGAATGCAACTTCTGGTTCACAATATTGTCTTCCACAACAACTCGGTTCCGCCTGAAGCGCCTCTTCCATAATCTGAGTCCTTCGAGCTCTGATTTCTTCAACGAGGCTTCTCTAGAACGTATCTGTCTCCAGATCTGCTTTCTTGAAGTTCCTTGTCTTAAAGAAATACCACTTTCGGGATTTCTCGTCTTCGACGAATCGGTCTTGCGCAATCTTCATCCACCCGATGCACAATTCCTTACCTTGATCCCCGAATCCCTCCCAAGAAATATGGAAGAATCGTTGTTAGAGGAGTCTGCGCTCTTAGCCCAAGCTGGTAAATATCAACTCCCTCTTATTATTTACTACAATTTTACTGACTTCTGAAAGATGAAGTAATTGATCCAGCACTCCAGGTAGAAACATTGAAGCAAGAAATCGCAAATCTCAAAGCCGAGCTTGCACGTGCATCGCAAAAGAATCGTCCTGAATCAGCACAAGCACCTGAGCAGTCTTCCCTCAAGCATGCTCCTACCACACAAGAGGCGTCAAAGATTTCTTCCTGCGATTTCCTTCGCAAACTCCTTGTCGAAATTAGAGTCGAACTTTATCGGAACCTGCTCATCAGTCCAATTTTCGGTGAGCCAGAGTCCGTACACTCACATCGAGAACTTGGTCTTACTCCCGGCATCCTCGGAACATGCCGCCAATTCTACCACGAAGGTATGCCTATTCTGTACGGCGAGAATACTTTCTACATATCATGTTCCTGGGACACAAGTGATATTGAACAACGATGTTGTTGCCGCCCACACTACTGGACACCAAAGGATAACCCATGGGATATTCACCGGCAAGGATGTCTGTTCGTTCGAGACAACTTCAATCGATCCCCCATCACGCGGTCTCTAAATGCTGCAAAGTATAGAAACAACCATGTGCAAATGGGCAACATTTCGGCCGTCAAGTATATCAAACACTGGAAGGTTATCATTAACACTCTTTTAGAGTCCGAGAATGAGGATACTGACAGATGGTGTGCTATTGACTTTTGTCAAGCAGTCTGCAAAGCCACACCCAAGTCGCTGGAGATTGTCATAGTACATGAAGACTCAGATTCTGCGACTCGATGGAATGGCGTCTATCAGACTCTAGAGGCTACTCTGGAACCTTTCAAGCTTCTCCGAAATCTAAAGAAGTTGAATTTCAGAACCGCTGACTTGTCTGATATCGTAGTA
Organism: Mollisia scopiformis; assembly: GCF_001500285.1. Taxonomy (NCBI): domain Eukaryota; kingdom Fungi; phylum Ascomycota; class Leotiomycetes; order Helotiales; family Mollisiaceae; genus Mollisia; species Mollisia scopiformis. Next base: position 502,231 of record NW_017263607.1, read on the forward strand.
GGAAGAGGTATCTATCGGATGTTGGAAGCACCAAACGTCGATTTATCTCAATTGCTTTCAACTGAGCAGCAAGATGCACTGCGCCAGCTTATGACTAGCAACGCGGAGATTGAACGTCCACAGGATATGTTGACCCCGCTGCTTGCCTACGCACAAGCTTTTGAAAGATACCAGATGTTCAAGTTGCAGATGGGTCTGAGCCTGGATGAGGAAAGTCGTGTTGCCCAAAAGCTGGGTCCTGACTTCGACGATATCATTGCTTCCGAGTTCGCTATCACCAATCCGTTCTGCGGTCGCAATCCGCATACAGTTGAAGCAGAATTGCTTAGTGCCATGAATGCGGTCTCTAGGAACAGCATGGATGACTTCAAACGGTACAGAAGCGTGATTCTTGCGTATCTAGAGGACCAATATCAAGCAGTCTGTTCAGCTCGGATCAAGTTGTCCGGTTATATCCAAGGGGAAATGACCCAAAGAGGATTATTCAGTACCACCGACGATATTGGAGAGCAAAACCCCTACATACGCTCTCTGGAGACAGACTTTCGCGCAAAGTGGCTACTTATGCTCGAAGATTACGCGGACTCTTTCCGACGCCATATGCCCTTCCAGACTAGAGTCAATTGGAACAGGAACAAGCGACGACTGGAAAACCTGTACAATGCAATGCCAAGAGAGCTTGCTATCAATCAGATGCACCAAATGTTTGAAGTTGACAAATTTCAAGGATTCTTATCCGTTTTTAAGGCAGCATTTGAGGACGTGGAGAAACAATTCTTTGACATCTGCAATGCACGAGAACGACTCTTCATTTGCGACATCACCGAAGATTATGGGTTAGACTGGGAAATGTCTATGCCAACAGAGAATGACAAGGAGCGTGTCATATGGAACGTCAATGTTAAGCGTTCTGGACCAACTCTTGAAGCATATCGTACTCATCATGCAATTCGTTGAAACTGTGGGTTGGTAGAACTACGGTCAATAGGAAGGAGCTGCTTTGATTGATGCAGTCACTTGATACTCTTCAATGATTGTGTTGATGTTTTGCTTTTGGATCACTTTGCCATTAGGAAGTGTTCTGCAGCCTCTTCATCACACCACGCTCTTAAATTCCCTACACCACCCTTCTTTCCCACATTTGCATTGCTTTCGACTTGGAGCTTTATTCCTCCCATCTGCATATTGGTGAAGGTCAAGAATAGCCACGAAGGAGAAAATTTTGAGATTTTGGTAGTGGTTGAGAGGGAAAATGGCTTCTGCTGGGGTAGTCTGGAACCTGCAGTCAGAGGTTTGCGAGATTTACTTAGAATGGAAGACAGTCTACAAGCAGCAATGACTTTATGAACAGAATTGAATCTTAGTTGTGAAAACTAACACGTCCTACTTCAACAAGCTTCCATGATCTTTTGTTTTCTCACTCTCATATAACTCCTACCTCCTTTTAGTCCCAAACAGGTCAATGTAACTTCTGAGTCGTTGAGAATGTGGAAAGGTTGAATATGAAGAGCAGAAACAATGTTACATAGCCTTGGTTTGTGCTTGAGTTCTAAATTCAAATGTCTGAATTCGAAGAAGAACATAAGGTTGGACGTTTTTACACACATAAAACCACGTGACTCGTATGTTTTATTTCTGCGTCAATTTGACTAGCTCCTCTAGTCCTTAGCCCCTTCTTTTGGATATAGAAGAAGGTTATTGTTGCGGCGGCTCTTTCCGAAACAACCGCCTTTCCGATCAGCTTTCTTCCTCAGTGGCGCCCTTCATTAACCTCCCTCGATATCATTCTCCGTCACCTTGCTACGCGCTCTTTTTCGCTTCGAATCTTTCCTTTTCCGCTGCTATAGCAAGCTCCCATTACATTAGGATTTTCAGGCTGGTATCTCAATTTGCGCTCCATAGTCAACTCGGCTACACTTTCTTGCTTTCCAACAGGTATCGGTAAAGGTTTCAACTTCGTCTATGATGCTGTCATATTGATTTTATATTAGCAGAAGACCGCGTCACAATGTCCACCAAACGAAAACCCCTCATGCAACTTAAACCTGAGCTCGCCTTCGTTATTCGAACGAAAATCCTTCAGACCGACTTCGAGAATGCCACTCTTACAACCAAACGCAGTGCATCGAACACCGCAAAATGCACCTTCCTTGACAAGCTCCCTTCAGAGATTCGGCTTCACATTTACGAACTCTTACTTGTGAATCCGATAGTCGGAACCAGGAATTCTGTTGGCTATTATAGCAGCCTTGAACCATCGCCTAATATTCTCGGTGCATGTAGACAGATCTACAATGAAGCGGCGCCCGTATTATACGGGAAGAATACATTTTTTATCCAATGTTCAAGGGAGACGTTGGAGTTTGACAAGGAACGATGCGGCTGCGAAGTCAAACAGTGCCAATCATGCAATGAATCTCGCCCCTGTCAATACTATGCAGACTTCTGGAATTCATACAACCACGTTCCTTTCGAGCCATCTCTTACAAGATACTGGGACAATACTGAAGATAGGAACTGGTTTATGACGCTCGATAAAGTGCCATCCTTCAATCTTGTGCAACACTGGAAGGTTGTCATCAGCCCTCTGGACGTTTTCCCCCACGGCATTCGTTGCAAGTGGAGCTTGAGCCCGCTCTGCTGTGCCATTGCTCAAGCTTCACCGAAATCAATTGAGATTGCCATTGTGTCTTTGCGTAGGAGACTAAGCTGGGGATTACAGAATAGAATTTTTGAGGAGTGCCTGGAGCCTCTACGAGCCTTGCGGAAAGTAGGGAGCATCTCCTTTACAGTTGCCCAAGAAAAAGATCTAATATTCGTCTCACAAGGTGAGATTAGGGACAATGACCCTAATTACACGCCAAAAGCTTCACTTCTGGAAGAACTGCGCGGTTTGGTGACTAGCGACTGTGAGAGAGAATTTCTTAGGCCCATGTACGAACGGTTGCTTCGATATGCTCAGTCCTATGAAAGATTTCAACCTTTCAGATTGATGATGGAGCTGTCGAGTCGACACACAAGGATTGCTGACGAATTTGGGTCGGAGTTTGACAAGTATCACTTGATTGCGGAACAAACTCCATATCCTTACAAAGAGCACCCTGTCGAACTTGGCTTGTTTGACGCCAAAGCAACCATCCTGAAAAATGATGGGGCGCATTTCAGGTTCTTTCGGAATACAGTTCTGGAATACCTGGAACATCAACATGAGAAGATAATGTTGACTCGAGAGAATATCATCCATTTCATCAAGAAGGGAAAAGTTGCAAGTGGCATCTTTGATCTCGCCCTAGCTCAGCGGGACTCGAAACTTGCCACATCGGACATACCCGAATATGAAACAAACCAAGGCCTTCTGCTGCTGGAGGACTATGCTGAGGCTTTCATTCGCGAGTTGCCGTTCGACAATCGAGCTATCTTCAACCGACATAAAGCTAAGCTCAAAAAAGTCTACCATTCGAGGGAGAGAGAAGAACTCATCTCACAGCTATATGGTGCTGCTGATGATGGTAACCTCCCTGACTTTATGATTTTGTTCAAGAGTGCCTTCGACGATCTCGAAAAGCAGTATATGGAGATACAGACGGCGAGACAATTGCTCTTCACAGCAGATATCTTTAGAGACAGGGGACTTGAAGAGGGTCTCGATATCGAAGAATTTACTTGCGAGGATGGTATTGACTGGGCTATCGACACTAGCGTCCTCCCTTTTTATGCAACAATACCCAATTCTAGTGGTAGTTTCGAATGCGGCGGGCTGTAAGTGTTAGGGGGTTGAGCAGGTTTGGAATGGATTGAGGCATTCCCAGATGGAAACTGCTTTTGGGCTGTCGCGTTGCTTGTATTCTACATTATATGCTACTTCTTGCACTTGCTTCTGGCGGGGTGAATTTGAAAAATACAGGAAAGCAATTTTTCCAAAGGAAATTTAGTGCCAATGATCAGTGAATCTGTCGTTTTTATTGATCGTATTTATTGCTCTGTCGTAGTCTGATCTAACCACGCGGCCTCTTAACTTGAACCCAAGCAGTTAGATTTTCGTTCACTTAACTCACTACTCTTAGAAAAGGAGGTAACCGAGAATAAGCGAGCTTAAGCGACAGCCTTATGCACCCCTTTGGGAATTCTGGCCTAGATGATATTCCAGAAGCTAGCATACATTCCAACAGCTCTCAAGGCTACCCCCATTTGACAAAACCAATAGGCCGAGACTGCGAAAAGTCGACCGGAGACCCATGTGAAAGGTCAGCCCTAAGTGCATTCCGCTCTTGCATATTTTAGTGCTTACATAAAAAGACCCGCAGATGCACCAGAGGATCTGGATCTCTCCTAGGTGCTAATATATGAACAGCTTTCCGCACAAAGAATAGAACTACTCGAATATTGACGTTTTGAAGTGCCTGTTTGTCATGGATGAAAGCTCTGTGAAGAAGAAGCGGCCAGTTCCTGAGCAGCCTGCTGGTTTCGACCCTACTGCTATCCGCCAGGCTACTAATATTGATCGCTCAAACTGCACAAGGTATGGTAGTAGCATTTCCCACGAACTCTCAAACGCAACTACTGAATGTTACTGAAGGACGGTCCCCATGAAAGTACTCGTTCTCGGCCTCTCACGCTCAGGGACATCCTCTCTCCGCCAAGCATTCTTTGACCTCGGAATCTTCGACGTGTACCATTTCACCTCAATCATCAACGAGAATCCCGCAGATTGTAAACTGTGGGTTCGTGCCCTCGAATGGAAACTTGAGGGGAAAGGTACTTGGGGGAAGAAAGATTGGGATGCGCTCCTAGGACATTGCATGGCAGTTTCAGATCATCCTTGCCTGACATTCACCGACGAGCTTTTGGAAGCTTATCCCGATGCTAAAGTCATCCTTACCGTCAGAGATAATGTCGATGTATGGCACGAGTCGGTGATGCAGACCATTTGGCCGTTTGTGGAATTGTTGATCAAGAAAGATGTGAGCATTTGGCGGAAGCTGTGGAGGAAATTCCTGGATCCCGATCCATTTGGGAGGATGACGGAAATGTTTCATCTCAATCCCAACGGTATGTATCACGAATTTCCGACAAGAGGGAAAAGGTTCTATGAAGAACATAATGCAAAGATTCGAAGGATGGTGCCGAAGGAGAGGTTGCTGGAGTATAATGTTAAGCAGGGGTGGGGTCCTCTGTGCGAGTTTTTGGGTTACGAAGTTCCCGAGTGGGATTTTCCTAGGGTAAATGAGAGGAATGTCTTTGTTGCCCATCGGGAGAAGTACGGAGAGCGGATGAATTGGATTGTGGTAAAGAACGTGCTCAAATACGTTGGTAGTCCGGCAATAGTGGGGTTGGTTGCATGGCTTGCTTTGAGGAGGAGAAAGTAATTGATAAGTTATAAATAATCATCCTGGCCCTACCATATGAGCTCATCGCACAGTTGCACGGAGGATCTCACAGCTGCGTTGTACTCCAATTGTCAAGCGTCAACCTTGGCGATTGAGTCACGTGTTACCCATGATGTGGTCAAATCGTGTTACAAGAGAGAAACAAAACGTTTTCCATGATCAGGCTTTATGGAACGGATCTTCATCATTGAAATTTGAATGTCTGAAAACTGTCTCAGCCATGTGATCTTACTAGTCCTAATCCAGAATGGCGTACCTTCCAAGGTTTTGTCGCTCCCAGAATTAGATTTCCGTTCTACATCAACATCAACCTCACAATAATTTCCATCTTCCTCCATTGTCCGCTCTAACAATGGTTAGCCATGGAACAGATTTGTCTCGTCATGAATGCATTTAAAGTTATTCTTGAACGCCTTCACATCGAATTTCCCGATCAAACAAAGATGTCTCTCCACAGAATGCGCCATCCACGCAAGGCAATTATATCCTTCCCGTCTGAGAACAATTTCAGATCAATCTTCCTATACTCCCTATTTTGGATGATAAAAACGAATACCAGAGTTGGTCTGTTCGTTCTGTTTATCACGACGCGTTACATTTACTGCCCCTGATCGTCACTACGACTCGAACTCGCAGACTTCCCTTTGCCATTGCACTTTTGATCACTTCACGCTTGTACTCTAGATAAATAAACAAAAAAACACTCTTGTCATTCTAATACCAAGTGGCGGAATCAAACTCGAGATCCCGACCCCTTGAACTTTCTTTTTTTCTCCTGTCACTTTTCGGCATCAGAAGTAAATTTTCTGTCTCCTGAATCAAACATTACGGTTTTGTCACACTAGTGCTCAATAAATTGAGACACAATCGCCCAATATCATAACGGCGCCCCTTCGCCTTATTCTCTATTTCCTCTGTTTTTCCACCTCCCCACACTCTTTCTATTCCCTTCACTGTGTGATTGATTGTACGTAGAGTCTTCTACGTGCGCAATTATCTTCCTCTCATTATGCGTTTCTTCTCTGTTGCTGCCGTGCTCTTGGCTGGTGTAAGCTCTGTGTTCGCCGATGATCTCGAGGAACGTGGTAAGTTTGATCCTCATCACTCAGCTTTTCTGAAAACTCCACTGACATCCACGAACAGACAACACAATAGTCAACACCGTCCATGTCACCAACATCGTCACCGTCAGCGGCGCGTCCGTCCACCACGAAACCAAACAATACACCGTAACCAGCTACCAAACCGTGCACGAAAAAGGCTACAAATCATACGCGGTCTCGATGCCCCCCCTCCGGCCCTTCACCAAGAAGCCCAAAGTGCACACCCACTCTGCCAAGACGCACCGTGACCACACAACCAAGGTCCACGAACACTCCGTCAAATCCAAGCACGCTCGCGACGTCACCGAGTACGTTCACGCCACGGTCAAGACGGTCGAGACCGTCAAGCCGCACGAGACGAAGGTCCATACCGAGAGCTTGAAGAGCACCGTTCGCGTGAAGCATACTAAGACTGCGAAGGATCATCATCGTCCTCATGTTACTGGACTTCGTGAGTTGGCGCACAAGAAGCCTGGTGGCGGGAAGCCTACTGCGTCGCCGGTTGCGCAGAAGGAGAAGAGGGCTTTTGGGGCTGGGTGGTTTGCTTAGATGTTTTGGTGATGTATGGAAATAAATTGTTGTCCGCGAGGGCAGGAGAGGGAGAGGAGAGGGGCGTGATGTTCCTTTCGTGGGAAAGGAATGGAATGGTGTTCTGGTTAGATGCGTTTGTGGTCTCGAGTATACTATTCCCCAACACTCCTTTAACTTTGAATGTATCTTTTGTGCTGGTTTCGAGGGTACTTGCCGTTCATTTCTCTACGAAGCAAGTGCTTCTCCTGTTCTCGGTATGGTATCTGGTACGAATGGTCTTGATCCGATTGTTGTTTGGAGTCGATTCTCGTTGCTCATCTATATCAACAGGAGAACCACCGCGGTAGTGCAGCAGATGCATCGCGTGACGAAGCACAACTCACGCACTTGCACTCTCAACATATAATACTTTCTTCTCTTAGGCTCTTTCTGCCATACTTACTTCTCCTTGCCAATGATCGACGCCGAAACCACGACGCCGAAGCCACCCCCTTTCATTCATTTCGAAAGTTTGAATGACTGAAATACTGTGGAGCTGAGCTGAAAGGATGTCTGAGCTACCAATTTCAACAACAAAAGTCGGCATGTGGACTCCAAACCCAGAACAGAAACTACATCTTCCACTCTTGCCTCGAACTCCAACAAAAACAAACCCATCTCAAAGATCAGAATTTGACTCTATACACCCCTTCTCCACCAAAGCACTTACAACTATATATGCCATCCAAATTCTCCACCCATCAAACCTAGACTTGTCCACGGCTCGGTCCGCAATCTTCAAGATTATATAAACCAGGGTCCCCAAGTTAGCAAGTTAGTAATACGAGCTGCTACATGCAACAGAGACTAGGTCGATACGGTTCGTGTTGCGGATGTGGCTTTCCCACGGTTCCGGTTCTCTTCTCGAAGCAGGTCACGTGAATCTGCATGACTCCGGTCTCCCGCCATTCCACACCTACCTACGTAGTCGCTTTCTATAACTCTATATCTCATCTCTCGTTGGTAGAAATCAAAGGTTGACTCTCAAGCATCATTGGCAGAGTGTGTGTGTCCATCCCCATATCCGAACCACGAACCAAAGCATCGGGCCGAGTCCTCTCCTGGGGAGACGCTCCCAAGTTCCTGACTCGTATAGTAACTATTCCTTCCGTGCAGCTGCGTGTTGGGTAAAGTTATATCCGCGTTATGGAGTAGAGGTTGTTTTTGGATGGGACGGGAGAAAATACTGCTTTTGGAAGTGCGGGTGGGTGTTTTGCGTGAGGCTGAGAATAGGTGGTCTAGACTCGAGGGGGTGGATTTGAGTTTGGATGGGGATGGGAATGTTTGTTGTCAATGGGTGTATGGGTTCTGCTGGAGAGTTGGCTTGGTAGTAAGAGCGAAAGGATGTTGGTTTATATGATGGATCATGGACCTGTACTTCCGTACAATTGATCGGATGATGAAAAGGAAGTTCTCTCAGATGTCAAAGGTACGGTACAACTTTACTTCTCCTTAGTCCCACAAAACACCCTGCAACTCAATTCCAATCCCCCTTATCTAATTCGTCAATTCCTCCCCAACTCCCCAAGGTTCATCCTCGTGATACTCATCAGCTGACCCGCATCTCAAATAGGAAGGCGACTTGCGATGCCAAGCCTCACACCTCCGCCTCAATTTTCACCACCGAACCCACCACCACATCCCCAGAACGGCGATAATCAGCGAAGCAAAAGCTTCCCATTCCATCCAATCCAACTCTCCAGGCAACGCGCCACCACCCGCCTCCTCGGGCTCTGGCGGGCCCCCCATCCCCAGCTCTCTCCATACTCTGTCTCGTTCCCCGCATCGTGTGACCCGTGATGGCGATTCCCCGTCACACCCCGTCCCTCGCATCACCCGCTGCCCTTACCCCTCTCTTGCACCGGCATCAGAACCAAGGTAGGAAGGCCCCATGGAGATTGGCAGCACACGATCAAGTGTCGTCGACAGAGCGGCAATGGGTATCTTCCCTATCTCGGTCTAATGTTGACCAAGGTGGGGCAGGAAAAAAAGACTAGCAAAATGAGAATCTGGGCAACTGGGACTGATGGATGGATGGCGCGGGGAAATTTAACTCTCTTGTCATGTCCTGGTGCTGGTGAGAGTTCTCGATCACTCATACTGGACTCGCATTGAATAAATAGTATATATTGAGACGAGTGTCTCCTTTGCGACTTCCCTTGACTACTCTTGGAGCTGTGCGCTTCGAGCTTCGAGCCCCCCATCCTCTCTCCCCCTTCACGTCATTGAGAATAGGGACTGTTGTTGTGCGACTATTACATAGGGACCGGATCATCGACAATTCCTGTATCGTTTACAGTTATCCATAGATACATACCTCACCTCCTCGACATTATTTGCAATCATGGACATGACGTATGGAATCACGGCCCAACCTCACGATGCGCCGCTCCATTTCCCCCCGAAGGATGACCTCGCGCATACGAAATCCATGAACGAGGTCATACACAATGCGAAGAATGCGACGGATAAGGAGCACAAGATGACTTTGTTGCAGGGGATCAAGCTCTATCCCAAGGCGGTGGCGTGGAGTTTGTTGATCTCGACTTGTATCTGTATGGAGGGTTATGATGTTTGTTTGTTGAGTAACTTTTGTGAGTTACCCTGCTTTAGCATATGAAAATGGGGTTGGACATTGAATTGGAGTTTTTGGACGTTGTGCTGGATTGTGGAAGCGGGAATCAAATGCTGATTGTTGTGTCAAACAGACGCCTTCCCGCAATTCAATAAGAAGTACGGAGAGATGCTCCCAGACGGTACATACCAAGTCCCCGCAAGATGGCAAGCAGGTCTCAGCAACGTACGCGCATCCTCAGTTCCTCTTGAATTCAACTAACACGGACTGCAGGGTGCAAATGTCGGAGAAATCATCGGTCTCTTCATCAATGGATGGGTTTCGGAACGATTCGGATATAGATACACAGTCATGACTTGCCTGACCCTCATCATCGGATTCACAGCCATCTTCTTCACAGCCCAGAGCGTAATCGATCTCCAGGTCGCCGAAATCCTCTGCGGTATCCCGTGGGGAGTCTTCCAGACCCTGACGATTACATATGCTTCTGAAGTCTGTCCAGTCGCTCTCCGTGGATACTTGACCACATATGTCAATTTCTGCTGGGGTTTGGGACAAGTGATTGGTATTGGCGTTATCAAGTCTCAATTGGGTCGAACGGACGAGTGGGCGTACAGGATTCCGTATGCGCTGCAGTGGATGTGGCCGGTTCCTCTTCTGATTGGTGTATTGCTTGCTCCTGAGTCTCCTTGGTGGCTTGTCCGAAAGGGGAGGACTGAGGATGCGAAGAAGTCGCTTCTTCGTTTGACGAGTTTGAATCGGGAGACGGACTTTGATGCTGATGAGACGATTTCTATGATGGTTCATACTACTGCTTTGGAAGAGAAGGTGGGTTTCCTCTTTCAGTTTTTGAGAATCATACACTGACAGAATCTCAGATCACTAAAGGAGCAACCTACCTCGATTGTTTCCGCGGAACAGACCGTCGTCGCACGGAAATTGTCTGCATGGTCTGGGCCATTCAAAACCTGTCTGGAAACTCTTTCTCAGGTTACTCAACCTACTTCCTCGAACAAGCCGGTCTCCCGACATCCACATCCTACGATTTCGCTCTCGGTCAATACGGCATCAACATGGTCGGAGTCTTTGGAGCCTGGTTCCTCATGTCCATGGGCATCGGTCGTCGCTCCCTCTACCTCTACGGCCTCTGCGGTCTCTGCACCATGCTCTTCATCCTCGGCTTCCTCGGTCTCGTCCCCCACGCCCACAAAAAAGAAGCCTCCCTCGCCACCGGCTCCATAATGCTCATCTGGGCCATGTTCTACCAACTCTCCGTCGGAACCGTCTGCTACTCCCTCGTCGCCGAACTCTCCACCCGCCGTCTCCAAATCAAGACCGTGGTCCTGGGCCGCAATCTCTACAACATCGTCGGCATCATCTGCTCGGTTCTCACCCCCTATATGCTGAACCCGGGGTCCTGGAACTGGGGCAACTACACGGGCTTCTTCTGGGCGGCGATCTGCTTTTGCTGTATCATCTATACGTATTTCCGGGTGCCGGAACCGCAGGGACGTAGTTTTGCGGAGCTGGATCTGCTGTTTGAGAGGGGGGTGAGTGCGAGGAAGTTTGCGAGTACGGATGTGGATGTTTTTGGGGAGGAGGTTAGTGTTGATGATGGGGTGGTGGGCAGGTATGAGGAGAAGTTGGAGGTTAGTCATCAGGAGGTTGTTGGTGGTGGTGAGAAGAGATGAGATGGGGTAGTTCCTTGTCTGTCGATGAAAGAGAGAGAGAGTAGAATTGTGGCTGATGGTTTTTTGATGTTTTGTAGGGACAGCATTTGGTTCGTTGAGTTGAGGAGTGTTGAGTCGGATGTCGTTTTTATGGGTTGTTATCATTGGGTTGGAGTCGGATTGGATGAGGTGTTTGGTGAAGTCGTTGAGGGTTGGAATGGGGTGTTGGATAAGCATAGCCCATGAAGGCTTCTGAAGTCAAGGCAAGCCAAGAAGCCAGGAGGGTGTGGAGAGTCAATCAATCATGGAACGAAACAATAAATCAGTCAATCAATCAATACAACTTCAATTCGTTGCCATTTTTAAAGTGATCACCGTACTTTTAGTGTTTAAACAAGAAAATATCACTATTCTGGCAAAATTGTTGAAAATAAAAAGTTTCTCCGCATTCAAGTTTGCCGTTGAGAGTTGAAGGGCATATATCAATTACAGTTTAATCATATAGAATTGAAAACAGCCAAAAGAACCCACCACCACCACTGTCAAATAATCCCACGGAACCAGACAATCTCTCCTAGTGGCCCGAAGAAAGAAGATCTTCTTTTCTATATACAAGCCTTTATCTATCTATCTATCCATCCATCCTTCTTCTTTGCAAACAATTTATTTATTTTCCTTTTTGTAAGAAATTATATTTCGATATTGCGGGGCTGGAAATCACAAATCAATCTTAGATTGAAAGACTTGAATGGAGGATTTTTGGCTAAGAAAGAAAGAAGGAGGCGGGTTTGGTTTTTTTGCTTTCTTAAGCAGCAGTATCTCCTTTACAACGAAACGCCGATATCTCTTCTCAAACTTTCATCACCAAAATCCAAACTCGGCAGGAAGCCAGCCTGCAATACCAACATCCAACCCTCCCCTGAGAACACAACATCCCATCTCATCCTATTTTTCCTGTCTTCCATTTGCATTCCTACCACCGCTCAATTTTTTTCTCTGAGCCTTTTTAGCAAAATGACTAGTATTATTTGTAGTAAAAACTCCCTCGTTAGCTTCATCACGTCTTCTTTTTTTTCCTGACGACAAGCACATCCTACGCTTTCTTTTGTCACCTACCTCTAATCTTCCACTTCCCACGCCCATCAACAAGAAACCGACTGCTCTTCACCGTCTGAATAAAGCCGCCTGGGACAAGCTCAAGGCAGAAAGTCGGAACCGAAGTGCTCGTTTCTACAAGGTTGAGGTATATACCGCTCTGGGTCCTTTTTAGGAGCGCTAGTCTATGTAGGCAGTGAAAGTAGAAATTTAAAATAAAAAATTAAATATAGTATAAAGCTGGAGTGAGAATACAGTGCTAGAATAAAAGCACGGTGCTAAAATAAAATTATACTTAAAACTAAATAAAATAAACAGCATATAAAACCTGACCCCTCCCCCCTCTCTTCCCGCTTCAACCCTTCAAAACATCTATACTAGAAAACAACCCCTTAGACCCCTCCATTAAAAACTAATATATCAAAAGTACCTACCTAGTATTCTAAATCACATTCACATTCACATTCACGTGCCTGCTAACCATAACATCCCTCCTCCCTACCTACAAAAAAAACCAGATCACTATCCCACCAAACAATATTAACGCCGCGCACTCAACCTCCCTCCCCATGGGGCCAGGAGACGATTTATATAACGAAGAATTTCCATTCCATTCCATTCGCTTTCGAATGCCTAAGAATGGCTAGTCACATGACCCCCATCACCCTCCACTTTGACAACCCCCGCCGTCTCTACCCGACCCGAACCGAAGTGCCACCACTGGTGTAACTCGAAAAAAATAGAGGGGTCATTGACTAACGAATGGACGGGCCGCTGCGTAGGTAGCTACTTGGGTAAGTGGAAGGAAAGGTTTTTCTTCGTGCATTTTCTGGTGTCATTTCAAGCTTTTCCGGTTTTCTGTTGAGGAGCGGGATGAAGGGGGTGAGAATGGAATGGAGAGGTGAGTAAATCAGTGCTGGACAGAGTTCTGCGCATAAGACGGACGGGATGAGATGGGATGGAATGAAAGCAGTCCCCTTTCGCGCCATGGTATCGGGATGTTAAACGGTAAAGTGGGTATAAAGCTTGAAGTATAGTCTTGTTCCTAGTTATGTTCCGGAAGAGAACATGTCCGCATATTTATAGACCAGGTAGTAATATCACATCACGATTCACTGCTAAAAAAAGGAGCCAGGGAGATTTTTGAATACTGTTCAATTGCTTGCTAATATAAAGAAAACCCGCACCTCGATTTGTTGTTCGGTCGTGATCATTCCTACCCTTCCCATTCCATCCCTCCTACTCCATCAATCAATCAATTGTTTTGTATATTTATTGTACCTTTCCCAGCAAAGCATCCATCCATCCATCCATCCATCCGCAGAGTGATATATCCTCCACCTCCATCCATCCCACGACAAAGAAACAGCAAGCAAAACGCAGCAGCAGCAGCAGCAACACAAATGACCGCACAAGGAAAATCGTATAATATGTTCATCCATCAATCGTAAAGGAGTGTGAGTGTGTTCTGGAGCTTTTTCTTTCGGCCAACCCATCCACAATATGCCAAACCAACCCCGGCAGACCAAATGAGCAGATGAAAAGATGATAACAACACCACCACCCATAGACCAATTACAACAGAGTACTGGACGAACAGGAACAGAGACAGCGACAAGATAGAAAATTGACAAACGCCATGCTGCTCGCAACCCCCCACAATTAACGCCGGAAAGGAGATAGGGTGTACGGAAAGAAAGATGAGAAGGAGATGCTTTTATTGAAGGGACCAGTACCGAGAGGTGACAAGATATATGTCGACAAGAGGAGAGAATCGTTAATACACGAATGAAGCGTTGTCGAAAGTCCAGACCTTATCATGATCGGTGCAATGACTCGTGACCATGACTGCCGATTGTGGAGACCCACTCGCATCTACCGTTTTCTCTTCTTGCTCTTATCTGGGCTGCTCTGACCGCCAGCTGCCACCATCGGAGGCAGAATGCTTGTGTCCACAGACAATTCGTCCTTCTTCACCGGTACACCCATGTGGCGTCCATAACGGCCCTTGCGACCATTTCCTTCATCCTCGCTGACACATTGATCTGCACTCAGACCAGCGTCTTTGCATCGTTGACATGGGCGTTGACGGTCGCAACCTTTCTTACTCTTGCGACATCGCTGGCAGCGGGGTTTGGAGGAAAGGTCCTCTTCATCCTCACCGAGTTGATGCTGGAATGCCAACGCAGATGCATTGGACGTCTTCCGAGACTGAGGTGGCAGAGAGGTGGGAGAAATTGGCTTAGCGCTGCTAGGAGCACTGATTGACTTCTTTGACCTAATCTGAGTTGGTCTTTGAGTCTTCAATTTGCTTGACCTGACTTTGGCTTCAGAAGCGCTGGTACGGGGCTTGCCCATGACGGTGGGGAGGCTCTTGGACTTGAGCATCTTTGGTTTGTTCTGATCAAGCTCCATAGCATCATCTTTGAAAGCAGGCTTGAAAGTCTCATCACGGCCGTCTTCGCCATCAGCCTCATCTCCACTAGGCTCGGTGCTGTCTTGGCTTGGCAAGATATCATCCAGATGCTGGCGAAATTTCTTGACATGTCCTGGTGGCAAGATTGGGCTTGCTTCACGCTTCTGGCGCCGAGGAGGTGGCAATTCATCCTCACTCTCGCTCTCTCCCTCACTTGTTGCCCCAGTAGAAGAAGCAGCATCTGCTCGGCCGCTGAATGTATCATCAAGCGTGGAAGCAGATGTGCGACCGTGGGAGATGTTTGACATTTCTCCCAATCTCATCAATTGTAGCGCAACATCTTTGTCTTCCTCCGACATGCAACTGCCAACTGTTGGATCGGGAGTTGGGAGTATGCCTGAGCTATTGCCATTTGGTGTGCTGCCAATTGATTGACGATTGGTAGGATACACAGCACCGCCGCGAGTGCGACGACCTTGAGGAGCCGGTGTAGTATACATCCCCGGCTGACCAAATCCATTGCTATAGCTTTGTGGGGAGTGTAGTGGTTGGGGGTTCGAGAATGGATGTTGTGATGGGTTGGTGAAAGGGAAGGCTGAGCGATGGTGCTCATTGCGACGAGCTGGAGACACAGAGGAGTTCGAAGTCGCTGCAGGCATCTGGGGAGGAGCGAACAAGGGCAATTCCTAGTTCCAAGTATTAGCAAAATGTAGAAATAAAGTGATTGCGATCTCTAAGAGCTGTCGTGTACTTACGGAGCTTTCGAATTTGGCCCTCTTTCGTCTCCCGCCCTCAACAATATTGTCCAAGCTAATCTCGGTGTTACCAAGATGTTCACTCTTGGTCCTGCTGGAAACTGAGCCAGGTGCTCCATCCCCACTGCTGTACCCATTCATGCCATCGCTGTGATTATCTGTAAAGCTGCCATGGGCGCTCGATCCACGACTCTTGAAACCAGAGCGCGACCGGCTCTTTTTCATAGGAGGTGGATTCGTGCTGGCAGATGCACTTCGGCGTCCACGGCCTTGGCCAGGTGATGCGCTGCGCAATCGAGACGTTCTTGACGTTGGTCTCGATGGGGGTTGACCATAACTGAGTGCCTGTGCTGGTTGCGGTGGTGGCATATGGTGACCATCGCCGGGATAGTAATTGGCAGCTGCCGGGAGGATAGGAGATCCTGAGTGGTATGAAGATGGGCCATATGCACCTGGTGGAGGAGCAGCCTCTTCGATAACTCTGACATAAACTACCATATTGTTTCGGAGATTCTCATAGCGAGCGATGAGGGTGTTCCCCTGCTCATCCTCAAAACTCACTCCTTTGGCACCACCTGGACCAGCGTACAGCCCATAGAAGTTCTTGACGGTGGTGATGATTGAATCGGTAGTATCGTGAGGGAAAATTTGCACTCTCATAGGGAGGCGCGCACGGTACTGGGGGGATTCGGGGAAGAGGAGCTCAAATGCGACACTCTTCGGAGTCGGACTCCCAAAGGGAGACATGCTTGGATTGTGAGGAGTTGTGGAATTGGAGTGACCATTGCCATATGTAGCTGGTGGTGTAGCCATCCTGTGATCACTCCGCGCATCCATCCCAGTCGTTGTGGTTCGGGTCGGGTAGGAGTGTGTGCGAGAAGGTGGTGCAGTATCGTGAAACTGGTTGTGTGCGTGTGCAGATACTGGCCCTGACAGAAGATTGGATAGTTCCATTCCCCTATGGGTATACTGTTTTCCGAGCGATTGACGTTGCTATTGATCGAGTGATGGTTGTCTGTTGAGGAGATGAAGGTTCTGGGCTGGCTGGGTGGGACGGGTTGTCGCAAAGCAGGCGGAGGAAAATGGACAGAACGAACGTAGGGTATCTGGTCGAACTAGATGGAGGCAGATGTTAGCATTGATATTGGCAGACTCGAGGATAGTTTTAAAACTCGATTTGATGAAGAGATGGGAAGAATGATGGAATTGTGCGCTGCGTCGTCCTGTCTGGGCGCTTCGGAGCTGACCCGCTGGAAGCAGAAGTACAGCAACAGACAGGACATGGAAGGAGTGTGATGTAGTCTGGATACTTGATCGCATACGATCAAAGAATCATGGCAACTTACAGCTGATCGAAATGGATGTCGTTGGGAGGGCTATCGAGGCATTTGAAGTGGTCGTTCGCTCCAATTGGCGTCTCGAAGACCTGCGATGACCGATGATGTTAGCAGACGATTTCGAATGAGATTAAACTCTTCGGTAGGTTGAGATGATGTAGATGAAGATGAGGGATGGATTTGATTCTTACCTGCTGCTGGTCAGTTGTGCGTTCCTCCTCTCGAAGCCTTTTCGTGTGTGTGAGGAGAAAGAGAGGATGTCGGCTCGCGGAGGCTTGAGGTGGTTACTCAGAGCCATGGATTTTTATGCACGCACTTCAACATAACTTTGATCAACTACATATTTTCCAAGAGCAGGCATTTTTCTTGTCTTAGATATAATTATAGTATTAGAGAACATTCACACTTGTCAAAATCTATCTATACCGTATCTACGCCCAAGAAATGGTGCACAATTCTCGGCTTCTATGGTCATGTCGCTGCCCACTTTGCACTGGGACGTCCAGATTAAGAACGTCCCATAGAGGTAACGATGCACAGAGAGCAGAGCAAGTTCTGTTCAAGATATCTAAGACCGCTACCTGGTTGTCTACCATTGCCTGTTGATGGCTGAAGGATTTACTGCAATAATGCTTCATTGGTCTCCTGTGTGCTCGAGTCTACCATTCATCCCGCTTTCGGAGAGTATTTTGCCTATCTGGAAGAGAAACGTCCACAAGATACCAGAAGCTCTGCACATGTTTTATAGGAGCGCGGAAAGCTATCAAGGTCCCCGAGCGCATGCGACTACGACTGCGACTTGAAATAACCTGTGTGTCCAGTCCAGGTGTGGTCGAGACAACTCAAGAAGCAGTGGCCAAGTGCTTGATTAAAGTGTGCCCAGCCCATGGAGCCAATGATGGCATGCGCCAACGTTTGAGGCAGGGATGTGTCGAGAATGATCATGGGTGTAACGCTTCCCATCCATCGTTTGACGTCTGGAGGTTTTGGGAATGATCTGAACAATTCCGGAACTCCAATGTCTCGAAAAAGGATTCGATGACCTGAGAAGGGCCCTATCAGGAGCCGCACACAGATGATTGAACGGCACAAGACATGTCGGTGAGCTTTGAGCAGACGTTGTTGAAGCAGCTGCAATTATCAGTTGCGCCTCCAGGATGCTGGTATGCGCTGGCGGCCAGTTTCAAATAACATTTATGCCCATAGCTCGTAGGGCCTACCTACGGCAGATTCAAGACTGATTGCAATTGATGGCGCCGGGACAGGCAAATCTCGCCAGGATGTTGGCGATTTGCGGTGGATTCCGCCTCCATTGACTGGATAGATCTACGCCGATGCAATTTTTTAGTCGGCAGGAAGATGCGAAGGCTATGTATGGTGTTGTGTGTGACGGCCGAGGATGTGACGGGCTGGGAGAAAAGCTGCAGGACTGACTGGAGGTAGCGATCGCAGAGACAACAAACAGACAGCACTTTTGCAGCGTTGAATTTACAAGCTACTCGTTTTCCTTACTGGCGGGGCCCATTGTTGATGTTTCCCACATGCAGGGTTGTGGTGGTGTTCGTGTTCTCGTTCCTGTTCTTCCGGGCTGAGGTTTGAGATGCTGATGACGACGACCCAATGGGCTTTTGCAGAATTCGCGATTCCGAACAATAAGGTCTTGGGCCGGTGGACCGCAGCCCTCTCGACATTAGAAGACATCCTGTCGTCAACAGTGATGTGACGAACTGGTCACGCCGTATCGTCGCAGGGGAAAGTTAATTGCGTGCTGATAGGAGAACAAGACATGTGGTGGTGGTCGTGGTGTGCGCCATAAGCGCAATTGTCGGTAGGAGTATCCTTGATTACTGGCAAATCGGAGTCTGGTGAACTGACCATCCAGGCACGAGATTGAGGGAGGAGAACGAAGACCAATAGCCCCATGACGGTTGGATATTCGGCTAGATATTTTCGAGGATTGGCATCTTCGAGAAGTGGACACCGGGGAAGGATCAGATCAATGCTCTGTCGAATTCGTGGCATTCTTCATTCGGGGGTTCGCTGAAGGATCCAGTCAACCCGTCTTCCGAGCGGCTAAGCTATCTCCTCGATACTCACCAGGAGGTTGAAAAGGAAGCAGAATTCGCCGCTGATACCACAATATATAATCTGAGTGAAGTGACATGATGCATGACGATGTTTCGAGGTTGCAGAGTTGGTGGAAGAAGACTTGAAAAGGGTCAGCTGACTAGGCGACAGATTGGCGTTGCGTTACCCGATTTGGAGGCGATTCTGATGCATTCATGAAGACAAGACCAACTCTGCTCTGATTGGAGAAATCAAAAATTCAGGATCATAGTACTACATAATAGTATCCAAATCATGTATGGCACATTGTCACAAGGCATTGTTGAAAAGTTGTGCATTTTGGAAAAAAGTTGATGTTGCTTCTGCGTGTCGAGGGAGACGCGACCATGATCCTAGCTCGCGTCTAAGCGGGTCGAAGCCGCACCTTCCGCACTTTGGGCTAGCGCAGATCTGCAAATGGCAGGGATCCATTTGTTGACATCTGAGTTGCACTGGCCAACCATCTGGATGTTTTGATATTCCACTTCTACTTTCCTCGAGCTCGATTTCAGGTCAACCTCTTCCTCAACATCACATCTTCGCGACAACTTCTTCTTCGCCACTTCATCTCATGATATTGCTGTGATATCTTCTGCCCAGTACTACCACAGTACTCTGCGGATTCCTCAACGCGCTACTTCCACCCAAGTATTTCTCGACGACAAGAAGCTCTCGCAGCCCCTTATACCTTTTGGGACGCGACATTTTCTCCGACATAACTTGAGCATTGTCGCATCGCCTTTCCAGACCGCTATCGCAATTGCCTTCCGCGGAGGCCTTTGTAATTTCGTAGCATTGCTATCAGAATGGACGCGAGAGTAAGTTTGTTGTTTACTGGTCAAGCTGCGCCTTTGACGCATCATCTCCTGCGACAATTTCTTTTCTACATTCCCCAACATCACCTTGACAACGTCATGTCCCCTCCAATACACATGTATACACACATCAATCTAACATTTAATGCTTTGCTAGCCTCAACGACCGCTCCGAGCTGCTCGTGCTCAACACGACGAGAACTCTGCTACCGATACTAGTCAAGCCGTCTACAATCAACATAAGTCTATCGGAGGACTCGCCAGCATGCTCCCCAACGCAATGAAGGCTCCGGCCAAGAGAACTGCCTTTGGTGATGTCAGCAATACCTCTCGAATGTTGCACTCAACTTCACACGATGATTCTGCCATTGCTTCGAAGAAGAATCTCGACCTTCCCAAGCCTGTCCTGAACAACAAGCCTTCTGCGCTCCTCCGACCTGCTCAGCGACCCTTGACTGCTAGCTCTGCCCATTTTCCAGCTCCCTTTAGCGCCGTCGATACCATCGCCTCTGATCCCATCTCAGCTTCGATTGCTGCTAAGATATCTCTTGTCGAGTCGAAGCCTCTGGCTCCTCCACCAAAGCGTGCCATGTCAAAGCGAAACACTGCTATCTACAAGGACACCGAAGTCGAAAGTGTTCCTGTCGCTCCGGTTCACCAAAGTCTTGGACCCCGACACCATAAGAGTCAGCCCGAGTTGAAGCAAGAGAAGCACATCATTCGCCGAACACAAAGCAAGATCGTCGAGACCAACTACGCCAATTCACTCGAAGCTACCTATCCAAGTGATCCCATCTATGAAGACGCACAGGAGCAACAGTTCACCAACATCAACGAATCGAGTGACTCCAGCACCGAAGAAGAGAAGAAGCAACCGCAAGAAACAATCGCAGAGAGTGCTTTCGACTTGCAACAACGAGCATTGCCACCTACACCTCGCGCTGAACCGGAAGAATACTGGGAGGATGAAGAGGAGGAGGTCTACGATGAACAAGGATACACTACGGCCCATTCCTACAGATCGCGTGGTGATAACACGACTGGTGGCGCAACTACAGTTCTCTTTCCCAAGGTCACTAACAAGGCCAAGAAGGAACTGGCTGCTGCTAAGGAAATGGTTGAGAGTGCCCGTACTATTGAAGATATCGAAGATGAAGCCTGGGATACTAGCATGGTTGCTGAGTACGGCGATGAAATCTTTGCTTACATGCGCGAGCTTGAGGTAAGTTTGTCAAAGCGTCATTCTCGTATTGTTCGGATGTGTTGCAACGCGTACCTGGACACCGTGTCTGCGACCGCCATGCGACCGTGCAGCGGCCGTTGTTTATCCATACCCTTGTCATGTTTACATCTTTGAGACTTCGTGCTAACTAATCCTTCCAGATCAAGATGCTTCCCAACGCACACTACATGGACAATCAAACTGAGATTCAGTGGTCAATGCGCTCTGTCCTCATGGATTGGTTGATTCAAGTCCACTGTCGCTTCTCATTGCTCCCGGAGACATTGTTTCTTTGTGTCAATTATATTGATCGATTCCTATCTTGCAAGATTGTCTCCCTCGGCAAGCTTCAGCTAGTTGGTGCCACGGCTATCTTTGTTGCTGCCAAGTACGAGGAGATCAACTGCCCATCTGTCAGCGAAATCGTCTACATGGTCGATGGCGGATACACCGTCGATGAGATTCTCAAGGCCGAGCGATTCATGCTTAGCATGTTGTCATTCGAACTTGGATGGCCTGGTCCAATGAGCTTTCTTCGCCGCATCAGCAAAGCCGATGATTATGATCTTGAGAGCAGAACATTGGCCAAGTACTTCCTGGAGGTTACTATCATGGACGAACGTTTCGTTGGTAGCCCACCTAGCTATGTTGCTGCAGGTGCTCACTGCTTTGCTCGTCTGATGTTGAAGAAGGGTGATTGGGTAAGTTATAATCCTCCAAGAGTTTGCTTTTTCAATATTGATTGCGTATAGTCTCCTGCTCATGTGTACTATTCCGGCTACACCTGGACTCAACTACGACCTTTGGTAGCTATGATGTTAGAGTGCTGCGAAAGTCCACAGAAGCATCATCAGGCTGTATTCGATAAATATTCTGATCGTCGCTACAAGCGTGCATCTCTCTTCGTCGAAGTCGAAATGTCCAAGGGCTTCACTTTGCCAGCACCTGTTTGCAACATGCGACCATCACTGCCTTCTCTTGAAGATGTCGCTGCCAACATGCCATTCGAGACCCGCGACTCATTCCAAGGTTGGTCCAAGGTTCGGATTTGATTGCCTAGCTGCCTAGCTATGAGCTTTCAGAACCTCGCACAACCTCATCAACCTAATACGTTCAATTCTTTGTATATTATTGGACCAGATATGGAGTCTCTCGTCGACATCGATACGGTATTTCCTACTCGACCATATCTGGATCCCCCAAAATACCTGCTTGTTAGACCTTGCTGCAGCTTCGCAGCGATACTCGGTGCAGTCTTCCTGATTGTACTCGCATACTTCCCCAACACCACACCGAATTGAGTTTTGAACTTGCCATTCAAGACTTACCTCAGTCTTCCGGCTACATGTGCATTTCAGGCGTAATGATTCTTCACGACGAGACGAGACCACGACTTTCTTTCAACTTTGCTTGCTCACTCATGCTTTGGGGGTGTTGGTGAAGGATGGAAAACAGGGGCTCTTGCTCGGTAATGCTGTTTCCTGTCTCTTTAATAGCGGAGTGGAGTGGTGGCTCTTGTTTCTCTGGATTGCATTCGGCGTCTGGGCATCCAAGGCAAATGCCTCATAAAAGCTTAGAAACGCAAAGTAAATGGTAGTGTCATAAACACAAGTCTTGATGCCCGTGTGTGAAGAAAGTGAGTCCATAAACACAAATCAGCCTGTCTTCGACTCAAGGTATTGTCCTAGCTGTCGAATCAAGTGGCTATCATGCGTGTCTTGCACTAATGTTAAAACCTACCTCTCATCAAGCACCTTTGGATTTGGTCTTCAACTACTTAGAGTATATTCAAGGGGTATGCAGCATCATGTCTTTGGGTAAGGTATGTTCTTCTCCTTGGCCAGTGAAGCGGGAGTTTAGAACTATGTCTTCGAGCAACGCCAACTGCTCTATCCATCCAATCGAAGGAGGTCATACTGTCCTACCCGGAAAGTGAGATGTTTCTGTTTCTCCGCAAGTGAGACACCTCAGCTCATTGTCGCATGCATGCATGGTGAACACGATGCTGTACCACAGGTGCAGATGAATGCGAGTCAAGCCGCGTGGGGGCGATCTGTGACAGTCAAGATGTGCAGATGCAGTTGGTGTTCATTGGGTGGTCATTCCGAAGGGCGACATGGCTGTACATCAATCGCCAACCCTTTCAGCCCCTGGTCCAGTCCGTCATTTACAGGTCACGTGCAGCTGGTGAAGCCGAAAATTAACCTGGATGCGCACCAATCCCGTTTCGGACGTCCCTGCACAAGGATTTTTCTTGCGAACGGAAAGTTGGCCGACTTACATCCGACTAGATAATAAATTTCCTCCTACCCGGATCACCAAGCACCAATTCAGAGCTAGAAAGGACAACAGCTTGGTCGACGGCCCTCTACCCCATTTTTCCCCAGCTTCTCTTCCTCTGAATATCTTCATTCCTACCTCCAGTCACTCTCTTTCCCACCAAAGACATTCTTTGCCATCAATTGGCGCATCCTGCCAGGTTTTACACCTTGCTTTTTGTTACGCCTGCAGCGGGTTCCCCCGTGCACCCATCCGCGACCCCATTTTTCGCCCATCCCATAGCCAGACTTTGCAAATTTTCCTCCTCACCGCCGAGGATCTCCTATATCTACCCCCAGCACGGTGACCTGCTTTGAATTCGACGCGTTCGGGGCCTCTGCAGCATGACGGACGTTACCAAGGTCAAGGAAGCCGTCAAAGAGTCGCTTCTCGGCTCAGAACACACTGCTGAGGGCGAGCAGCTATCCGCACAGTCCAAGGCGACCTTTGACAAGAATGCGCGGAAAGATGAGGACACAGGTGAGCTGTATATGGGCGAGGAGGAGTTCGTGAATGCCGTTGCGCCAGAGGGTGAAGATTACGTGAGTCAGCTCACTTGTGCCCCTGTTTTCTGCTGTTTGCAGAACCCATTGACTGACGATGCATTTCGGTATCTAGCATAAAATCAAACGAGAACAGTATGCGATCCTGTTCAAGGTTGCAGACCGACGGAATGTGGGCAAGATCAACCTGTTCGATTGGGGTACCTTTGAGAATCTCTTGGCGAAACCAGACGCAGAGTACGAGATTGCCTTTCGATTGTTTGATGTAGATAATACGGGGTTTGTGAAGTATGATGATTTGAGGAAGCTGTATGAGATGAATAAGGGTCCTGAGAGCATACCGTTCGATTGGAATTGCGAATGGGCGACTTTGTACAGTGGTGGAAAGAAAAGGAGACATGATTTGACATATCCACAATTCTCGCAGATGCTGAGAGGATTACAAGGCGAGAGGATACGACAAGCGTTCCACTACTTCGACAAGGATGGCGATGGATACATTGATCCGGAGGACTTCCAGCGCATTATCCTACAGACTGCCAGTCACAAGCTCTCCGACCACCTCCTCGAAAACCTACATACCCTCTGCAATATCTCCACGGGAAGCAAGATCTCATATGCCAATGTACGGGCTTTCCAAAACATCATTCGAGAGATGGATTTGGTGGAGTTGATTATTAGACAAGCAACAGCGCATAGCACCGATGGCAAGATCACTCGAACCGAATTCCTCAACGAAGCTTCACGCATCACTCGATTTTCACTCTTCACTCCTATGGAAGCAGACATCCTATTCCATTTCGCAAGTCTCGACGAACCCTCAGGACGACTCGGCTTGAGCGACTTTGCGAAAGTCCTTGATGCCTCATGGCGCAATCCTCTTTACAATGCCTTCAGCGATGTTGCAGGGTCCACAATTAAGAAAGCGAAGACTACAGGTCAAACATTCTTACACAATGCTCTCGAGTCTGTGCATCATTTTGGTCTGGGAGCGCTGGCAGGAGCGTTTGGCGCATTTATGGTGTATCCCATTGATTTGGTGAAGACCCGTATGCAAAACCAACGTTCCTCGCGCGTAGGAGAGATGCTGTATAAGAACTCGCTCGATTGTGCGAAGAAGGTTATTCGTAACGAGGGGTTCAAGGGCTTGTATTCTGGCATCTTACCGCAGCTTGTTGGTGTTGCGCCAGAAAAGGCTATCAAGTTGACGGTTAATGATATGGCTCGAGGTTTCTTCTCTGAGCCGGATGGAAAAATTTGGCTTCCTTATGAATTTCTTTCTGGTGGTTCTGCAGGTGCTTGTCAAGTTGTATGTTTTCCGCTTTCCTTCCTTCTTTTCCCAGCTAATCCATTGAACAGATCTTCACCAACCCCCTCGAAATCGTCAAAATCCGTCTCCAAGTCCAAGGAGAGGTCGCCAAGAACGTCGAAGGAGCCCCCCGCCGCTCCGCCATGTGGATCATCCGCAACCTCGGTCTCGTCGGCCTCTACAAAGGTGCCTCAGCCTGTCTCCTCCGCGACGTCCCCTTCTCCGCCATCTACTTCACCTCCTACAACCACCTCAAACGAGACTACTTCCAAGAATCCCCCACCAAGAAACTCGGCGTCCTACAACTCCTCACCGCGGGCGCCATCGCCGGCATGCCGGCCGCGTACCTCACTACACCTTGCGACGTCATCAAGACTCGTCTGCAGGTAGAGGCCCGCAAGGGCGAATCCTCATACACCTCGCTCCGCCACTGCGCGCAGACTATCTTCAAAGAAGAAGGCTTCAAGGCGTTCTTCAAGGGCGGTCCGGCACGTATATTGCGCTCGTCCCCGCAATTCGGCTTCACCCTCGCTGCGTACGAGGTCCTCCAGAATCTCCTCCCGATGCCGGGATCGGCGACGCACCAGAAGGAAGCCCCGCATATGGGTGTTAGTGCGACGAGCTCGGGTGGGCTGCCGGGCCAGGAGGGACCCCTGAGTTATTTGAGGAGTCGGAATGCATTGAAGATTATCCTTGATCTGGATGAGGAGTTTGGGCGTGCAAAGGTTCCCGGGAGGGAGGGCTGGAGGAGTTTACCTAGGTTGATGGGGGGTGGTGGGGGAAAGTAGGAGTAAAGCGAGCTTCGCCGCAGAAGAGAGCGGAGCAGTGAGCTTGACAGCCTAGAGAGGAGGAATAGAGGAAAACCATGTAAGACTTGGGTGAAACTGGGCTCGTCATTGGCCCTGTAGACAAAGTGGCGTTCGTCGTTGGACATAGACAGAAAGAAAGACGGAGAGATTCGCATGGCAAAAGAGGAACAGAAGCATGGTTGGCGTTCTTTTATTGCTCTTGTTTTGGCTGTTGTAGGGAAGGAAGGGGGTTTAGTAAATTGTAATTTTTGTTGATGGCTTTTGAGATTTTTTTTGGGGTTTTGAACGTTTTGGTGACGGCAAAGGTGACAAGGGATGGTTGTTGTTCGGTTGGTAGAGGGAGATTGGGGAGTAGAGGTAGATAAAGGAAAGGTGAAGGGGATGGGTAGAGGAGAAATGTAGACGGAGAAAGATCCAGTAGAGTAGAAAAGATAAGATGGGTGGTACATAGAGGAATATATAGGCGTCTCTTTGGAATACACACTCTCCTCTCCCCATGTTCCTTTGCTCTGCTTTTCAGCTTCAATTTTGTTGAGGGGCGAGTGTCCTAGCCACGTTCGAATATTGTGGGGTTGTGGGGAGTTGGGACTTCGAGGGAATGTCTGTCCATTTGTGGACATTCAGAGGGTGAGTGAAGCAGGGAAAGGCGAGATAGAGTTCGGGAGTTGTTATTGTGTTCTGGGGATGGTACTGAGAAGAATGTCGGTAGAGTCTTGGAATGTCAACTTGAAGCTGAACAGCTCGTCCCTGTTCGGACAATGTTCTTTCTGTGCTGAACCATTTCTTTGTTACCATTGTCTGTCCGCTATTGGACTTCTATTTGTGTCGATGTCTGACCTGATCCGAGCTGAGCTGAGCTGAGTTACTGGGTTTGGGAATTGAAAATTGCATTTCTGGTGATTTGGCTTTAAATCGGTTGATATTCTTTCCAGTTCATAGTGTTTTTGACATCTCCCGTATGGGCATTGTTGTTTCTTTGGATGTTTAAGATATCATGCATTGTGTTTGGTATTTGGTGTTCTCGTTCTGAGGATTTTGGCTCGGGTTTTTTCCCGGGTGCTAGTGCTGTGGATGTTGGAGTCGGGTTGAATGGTTGCTGGGGAGTTCACAATTTCCGGGGCATTTTTGGTGATCTTTGACTTCAGTCTATGTTGAAGGGACTCTGGTATGTGAAAATAAATGTCCGTGTTTTGGATGAGCTTCAAAAGCGAGTACCTTTTAGATTCTGGGTTGGATCTGTGAGTTAAGAACCGACTTTGGGAGGACTTCAGTTAGGCTGTTCGACTAGAGAACTGAACTTCAAAACATGCTGGGATGGAAAAGAGCTTTTTCAGTTGCTCTCTGGTATAGTTCGCATTTCATTGCCTTTTCTTTCTCCCTGGAACTATTTGTCCGATTTTTCATCAAGTACTTGTCTATCCCGTGATGACACTTGTGGTGCGGGAAAATCTTCTCCACTATTAGAAGGTACGTCGTTGCTTTGAGATGTAGTGCGCAATGGTATTCTGGATATCTCGGCATAATTGCCCAGGGCTCCTTGTAACTCTGGACCTTCTTCCCTAACCTATTAAAATGAGGAATCTGGTCACAAGTTTGCAGATATAGTATTGTTCAAGCCTAGCTCGCCCTGTCTTTGATACACGATCTGTTTGTTGCGAGAAAGTTGAGACTCAATTCTAGTCACGTAGTACCTATGACTGATTAGTTGGAGACCAAGCAAGTCTCGCTGTCGTTGCCACTTACTTCAAACAAATAAGAGAGTTAGTGCCACACAGTAGCTATCTAATGTTTCTCGGCTGATACATCCTACCTTTAGTTCCTTGTCCGGCTTTGGAATTGACATCAGGCTTTGCCTTTTCGGGTGCTTAAGTCACGTGTTGTTTCATTTTCTTTGGTACCGACGGGACGGGAAGTAACTTGGTGTCTAGCAAGTCGCAGCTTTATTCAAATTGAATTCCTTAACATTCTTCTCATCACCCACTTCCCATATAGCTTTCCTGTTTTAGAAAATCAAGTATTAAGTAAGTTCGATAGAAAGAAAATCCAAGCAGCTGGTCACTACACGGGGTCACCTCATTATCCCACTTGCGTGTGTGTTTCATCAGCGAAAATATGGAGTATCAGTGCACTGACGATGAGTATAGTATTCAAATCGAACTTCTACCTGATATCAATGTACCATGGACTCAAAGGCGTCAGCAAACATGTTAAAGTCCGGTTCGAGCTTGGGAAATGAACAGAACTTCGCTTTAGTTCGGCACAAAGATCAGAGAAACAGAAATCTATTTCTCGAGCTTCTTCCTAGAGAGATCCGCGACGAGGTATACACTTGTGTTCTTACGAACCCTATTCTCAGCCATCCCGACGTCTTTGATCGTATATCCGACGTTTATGCTCCCGGCTTCAATGATAAATCATTCGGCCTTTCTGTTCAGATCTTATGGACTTGCCGGCAAATCTACAGAGAAGCGGTAGACATCCTTTACGGATCCAACGAATTCATTTTTACTTTCACCGATTCAACTTTCGACTTGAATCCCCTGCTCCGTAATCATAGGGGATCCATTCACACTATCTTTGTCAATCCAAATTTTAAGAAAGTCAAGTCTTGGAAGCTTGTGCTGTCGACTCAGGAGTTTGTATGCTGCACGCGTACGGAACAGTTTGCTAAATTCTGTCGCCTGATTTCAGACGGTGGTAATGCTAAGAAATTGACGTGTGTCCTGCGCGACGATCGAATTCTGAAAGAAACCAATCATCTCGATACTAAGGTAGCGCTTGACTTCCTCAAACATCTCAGGCTGTTGAGAAACCTCACATCCGTTGAGATTGAGATCGCTCCTCACAGGTGGTATGACCACGACGGAGAATCCACAAAATTGCTCAACTCTTCGCTCATGCTTTTAGACCTGCACAAACTAAAGCCCTTGTTGCTAAGCAATGATCCAGTGCTTAGACTCTATCGGATGTACTCTAAGCTGTTGACCTACGCGCAAGCTTTTGAAAGAGACGAAGAGCTCAAAAGCCACATGGAGTCCACATGGGAGGAAGCCCGTTATCATTGCAGCTGGGGATATCTTTCCTATAATTCCGCGTACCCGTGGAAGTCCGAGCTTGTTCTTATGGTAGAGGATGGATTGAGAGCCTGTAATTTCGCTTGTCAGGAAACTAATCTCGAGAGTTTCTTATCAGAACGCAGTGCCGTGCTGCAAATTCTCGAACGGCAATACCAACAAATTGTGGAGGCATCACAATCGCTGAACTGCTTGATCCAGGACCAGCTGGCCAAAGACTTCAATGCTTGTCGTAAGGAACGCAGTAAGACTACATCAGCGACAAAGTCCTACCACTCCACAGTTATTTACCTGGCTCAGCAATATGCGCGAGCATTCATCAGAGATACTCTCATCGAATCCGAACCTCATATCTGTCACAGTCCCAAGCGGATACTTGGAGACCAGTCTTCGATAAAAGCAGAAGACCTGTTGTGCCTCTTGCCCTATAAAGGCGATGGAAGCTTGGTCATTGAGTACTTCAAGTCTGCTTTGAATACCATGGACAACCAATATCTGGAAATTCGGAAAGCGAGGAAAGCGCTCTTCGATTGCGATGATCAAGAATATCCTAAACACATTGATGTCGAACAGTGGAGATCTGATCAGATGATTGATTGGGATGTTGCGGCGAAGAGATGGAAGGAGATGTTTAAATGTCCTCAAACCAAACCTAAACGACCCTTTCTATCAGCGCTTTGGAAGCGCATCTGGTGTGTTCTGCATTGAGAGTCAGAAAGCAAACAGGATTCTTCGTGGCATTGGTCCTGCGCAGTGTTAGCAATAGTATACGGTCGTATTACGGGGTCTAGTATTAGGTTAATACGCACTTACGGCGTATAGTGTGAAGTGCATATATATTGACTGCTATTAGTTTCGTATCAATACAAGATACTAGTTTTAATATTATACGTACAACTATATTATTATTATACGTATCACTCAAAGTACAGTATTTTTCGAAAAGAATACATACTACAATGAATAATACTATTTTAGACAAATACTATTGCGAACACTAGTACTGCGTGCGGTAGATACCTAGGTAACAACGCTCCTGCGATTACCACTCTTCCAGGAGATAGTTCTGAAGGGTGCCAAATTGTTTGTTACATGAGATTTCGAGCGATTTCGAGACTGCGTTTGACAATCTCATCAAGGCGGGTAGGATGAATAACACGCACGTGGGTTTCATGACATAGGCTAACCCTAAAGTTAATAGGTTAGTCCAGAACGATATCATTAATTCATCCCGGATTTGAACCCGATCTAACTCAAGCAAGCTTGGATCGCGCCACGAAAAGAACAATCGAAGTCCTTGAACTGGAGTTTTCTGCGGATCTTCATATCGACCTAGTATTCCTCCTTGAGGTGAGTGCATGCAAAAGCCTGGCGGTCATTCCTATTCTGGCCCATTCTGATCATTTACTTATATCGCTCCTTACATTTAAGGCTCGTAGCTGAAACCTCTCAGTTTGTGCAGAGGGCACTTTTCTCATGCGCACTTCTTGCAGCGCTATAGCCTTCTTATCTTCGAAGCAATCCAATTCAATATGACAGATATTATGGGAACACAAGTCGCTTCGAGGACAAGACCGGTCTATCAAGATGGGCAACTGCTTCGATACTTCCTAGGTCTTCCGGACATTCGGCCTTTAGTACTATCCAAAGAATGCCGAGAATTTCCGAATATATTAGTGAAAGATGTTGTATTCCTTTCACTCGACACCGAAAATATCACAGCAGGTCAAATACCTCTTGTCGATCAATTTCAGGTCGGAATTTCAGTTTTAGATTCCAGGGATCTACAAAGTCTTATACATTCTCGGCCTCTGGTGTCTATGCGCGAAGACAATCTTCTTCGAACTCAAAACTTTTGTGTCGGCCCCACCGGATACTGCTCAAAAGCCGCGAGAAGATTTTTATTTGGTCAATCAGAAAGCATTCATGCACATCAAATAAAGGAAAAGATCGAGAGCTTGGTCGCTGACCGAGATGTGGTTCTTGTGGTTTATGATGGCTACAACGATTTGTGGCTTTTAGACGAGCTCAAAGTCAAATTGGAACCGGTTGCTGTACTGGACCCGCAAAAGGCTGCTCATGATGTGCTCCAATCGCAGTATCAAAGAAGCCTAAACGACCTCTTGATAGAATTGGATTGCCATTTTAATTTCTTGCACGTGGCAGGAAACGACGCGAATTTTACCCTTCGGGCTCTCTTGATGATCGCGGTAAAAGGTTCTCACGGAATAAGTCTCAATGATTCACAGTAAGCCATTCTCTCATTTGCACAAGCCATTGCACAATCCACTGGGCATGATAATTGGCACGAAAGAAAGGACCACGTCGCGGAGGAGAGAAGAAAATATATCGCCGAACGCGAGGAGATCAATCGTCGGAAAAAGGAGGCGAAAAAGACCAAGAAAGCAGCACGGAAGGCGAAATTGGCAGCAGAAGGTCATTGGTCCTCAACCAAGACCGGACGCCGAGAGTTTTGGGCGAAACCAGAGAATGCACGCAAAATCCCTACGGTAGCAAGGGACCGGACAAAAACTGGATAAATTATCTAGTTATAATCCAGGATTTATCTAGCCAAATTTTGTATAGAAATTATCTAGTTCAAATCCAGGATTTTGTCGGCATTTATCCAGGATTCGCAACCAAAATCCGTCACTTATTTATAGAATAAAAATGTGTGCCTGAGAGCCTGAATATCATAATGAAACTATTCCCAGTTTCCGGCACTCCTGCCTACACTCCTGCCTGCGGTCTTGCTTGCATAATGGACGCGTTCTATAAGAGAGTTAGTACTGTGGATTGATGCTGTAGATGGGTGTCACGTACTTGGATTGAGAGGGAGATTCATGAGAGAGAGGGGATAGATGCATGCACACTTACTATTGAAACAAGGAGAGAGAGATGCATAATGCAGACTTACTGTGCTGACTTACTGTGGAAGCTGAGTGGAAGCTGAGAGAGTGGAAGCTGAGAGAGTGGAAGCTGAGAGAGTGGAAGCTGAGGGTTGAGGGTGAGAGTTTGTTTACTTTAGTTAGCGTGCTTGTTATTGCTTATCTAATGGATGCATTTCAATTGAATTTCTCTAAGGGCCTTAAATCCTGGATAAGATGAAAGAATGAAGCACTCATTTAGCTTTTATCTAGGATTTGGAACTTCTAAAATTTTGAAGTAAACGAATACTACTCGAATTTAAAAAATTGTCTAGCTTTTATCTAGTAAAATCCAGTGGAAATCCAGATATCCTGTACAAATCCTGGATTAATGCTGTACAATATGCTCCCGTAGGGATGGAAGAGCCTGCCTCAAGGTCTAGGTCGAAGGATGGGTGGATCTGAAGACCGTTGTAGGCATTGTCGTCTCGGCGGCTGTAGCGGCGGCGCTTGCTAAACATCAGTCAGTCATCAATGCTGATCACTGCTGCATCATCAGATAGTCGTGAGAACATCTGAATATACTTACAGGTGGTTGGAAGAAGGAGGTAGATAAGCCATGATTGATATCGATGATTTTATCTATATATGTACAGATGTTGGACGACAGAACGGACATCGAAAGACGAGACGAAATCATATTATCACATTTAGCACAAAAAATGAAAAGACCTTCCCTCAAATTCCTCCTTCCTTGCCCGCAAGTATGTTAAGCCTTTATCAGAGATGATCCTATCGCAACCAAACCTCACATCCGTCACGAGCCCGTTCTGTTCCTGAATAATTAATCGCCTTTAAAATCAGAAGACTTACTGTCGCTCTTCCGCTATGAAAGCGAAGAAAGTCTGGTCATCGAGTACTTGATCCAGAAGGGTCTCGTGGAAACATCCTACTGGACCGATGTGGAAGGAGAGGTCGTCGGGATACATCTCTTTGTGAGCAACTTCCTCGTTAGATGTCAGTGGCCACTGCTTCAAAGAAGTTCCCATCGTGTTTCTACAATTCTCTACGGTGTATAGTGTGTGACAACACAATATTGTATTTCCATGTATAGTGATAATTTTCAGTACACAGAGCACACGCGATATATGCTCTTGGGGGCGAACAACAACGTAGTGGTGTTACAAACTCTTTAGTGTCATGTTCGGAGAAATTTTCGAAATTTCTTGCTGCGATGCTGTGCTACGTGTTAAGTGGACTGCAACTTTCAGGTTACAGGAGCCAGGCATCTTCTTGACGCAGAGGGTCTGTCTGCTCTGCTCGCACAAGGACTGCTCACCGATAATGACAGAAAACCATAGCCAACATCAGTAAATGTACGTGCTGATGGTAATAATGCCTCTCTATGGCCATTCGTATCAAAATCTTGTCGGTGCATCAACTTACGGCAGCACCGGTGACAACGCTGATATTTTCTTCTCCGAAACACTTGTCAGATGTATGAAGCACCGTAAAAGCAATATTTCATTTGAATGCACTTGTGATCAGAGATCTTTGAGAGTCAACCGACTTTGATTCCGTAACCCTGCATTCCATATGCATTCCATATGCATTCGACTCGTATTTGCCCACCCTGTTATGACCATTGACCAAGGACTTGGTATACAATGCGTTCGTTCAGTGTGCAATCACGTTCTAAACTGGAAATGGTACATTAGATATCCGCACCGGTCCATACCACTCCGAATACAGTTCTCTGTCGTGCACCGATTCCTCACTATCTGTGTCACCGTCTGTGGCACTATCTGTATCGCGATCTGTGTCGGTCGCGTCTGCGGCAGCGATACAGAGCAAACGCTTGAGGAAGGCGACAATTGATTTTCTCATGGTGTCTGTTCTTTGCCTACCCGAGTAAGACTTTTTCAAAGTTCGAAACGGGCCGCATTACGCTAAGAACCTCTGGATTTTTTCAGGTAGTTTTGTTTCTGCTGATACTGTTTTGGTAGAGCTATTCGTGGAATATGATATTTTTTGAATCTGTTGTTGTTGTTCGGAAGAAGGAATTCTGATCTGAAGTCGCGCCTCCATACCTATAGTAGGTAGCATTTCGGTCTCGACTGGCCACGGGATCTAACGCAGCCCTGTATGTACCGAGCGTTGGACCGCAAATTGTGTGGCGCTAACCCCGGTCTAGCCTGCATGGGCAAGAACATACTAGTCGGCTGCGCTTTCCAGTTCTCCTCTCTCTATTGTTTCGCCCTTTTGCAGTGTCAGATAGTCAAATATGAATCTCGCTGCCAATCAATCATTTGGTGTCATCACGGCCGTGCCGTGTCTTATCTACCAGGTAGAAGGCGGTGGCTAGTCGCCAACACTAAGTCCACAGGAGTTAGTGGTACTACGTGTACGAACCAACCAGCCAGCCGAGGCGTCCAATGATCAGCCGTGTCTCGGCGCCCAAGTGTCTCAAACCAGCTGACTGTCAGCATACAATATAAGATCAATTCTTCATTGATGCGACATGATGAAGTACACACCTTCAAAATGACTTGCAATGGTCGTATTGTCATCCAAAAAGGGGTTCCGCTACCTGAAGCTGCTCTCGCGAACCTGAAAGCTTCCGTGAAGGGAGAGGTCGTCATCAAAGGAGAGGCAGATGAAGTGATCTATCGTGCAGCAATTGATAGATGGAACAAGGCTGGTATCCAAGAAGCAGTTAGTAGAGATCTACTCCCAGAAGCTTTTCATTGCCACTAACACCATCAGGGCATTGTTGTCTTTGTCGATTCTGAGCAAGACGTGGTTGCGTGTCTCAAGTTTGTTCAGGAATATGATATGGATGTCACCATTGCCTCCGGTAGACATAGTTACTACAAAGCGTCGTCAACCAAAGGTGGCTTAGTCATTGGTAATTGTCCACTACCGTGCTGCTTGAGAAGCTCAGGTGCTGACCTTCAAGATCTTGGGAGAATGAGAAAAGTCTCCATCGACAAGAAGTCAATGAAGATTACTGCTCAAGGAGGATGCAAAGTGGTAGATTTGGAAACACCATTGCAAAGTAGGAGTGTTGACTAGCTCTCTGGACTTGACTGACTCCTGGACAGAGCAAGGACTTTCCGCTGTCTTCGGAACAATCAACGATACTGGTTGGTTTGGCAGCATCTCATATATTACTTAAAAGCTAATTGCTCCAGGTATCGGCGGCCTAACCCTTGGAGGCGGTTCGGGCTATCTGACTGGCCAGCATGGTTTGATCATTGATAACCTACTTGCTGCCAAAGTGGTTACTGCAGATGGCAGCGTTTTGGAAGCCTCTCATGAGCAGAATCCTGACCTCTTTTGGGGCATTCGCGGTGGAGGATCTAACTTTGGAGTGGTTACAGAGTTCACTTACCGAACTCATAATCAAGGCAAGGTATTCTTGTACGCAAATTTTCCTGAATGATTGAATATAGTTCTGACTATGGCAGCGGACCACTTGTCTTCACACCCGACAAGAATCACAGATTTCTCCAGCTTGTAGAGCCAATGCGTCAAGCTACAGAAGCAAGCAACGGGAAACTCGCAGTATTTGTGTCTTTCACAAAAGTTCTAGGCATGCCCAGTGTCCACCCTGTTTGCATAATCTTCTACGACGGAACAGAAGAAGAAGCTCGACAAATCACTGCACCACTTTTTGAACTTGGTCCAGCTAAGGCAATGGCTGTAATGAGAGACTACGCCGAGTGCACAGCTCCGACCCCAATGTCTGAAGGTCCACCGACTCATCAGCACTACTCAGCTAGCAACTCTCCTCTGAACCTTCCCGTAGATACGGCTCTTCTGGAGGAAATGATCGCAGCTTTGGATAGAATGTTTGAGAAATATGGTGACGTTGTCACCGCATCGAGGCTCTTCTTTGAGCTTCGGTCGTATGCAAAGTCTGCAAACATTGACCCTTCAGCCACTGCTCTGAGAGCAAGAGCACCTGCTGTGCTGTTAGCTATGGAAGGAAGACATGATGGATCGATTCCTTCGAAGATACGGACGGAAGTTCAAGCCATTATCGAGATTGCTCGATCGAAGCAGAAGGGCCGCTTCATCAACGCGAACATTGGGGACGGATCGGAGAAAGTAGCTGATATGTTTGGGGGGAATTATGAGAGTCTGCGGCAGTTGAAGAAGAAATATGATCCAGGCTTTGTGTTTAACAAGTGGTATCCAATTCCACCTGCTGGGGATTGTTCGGTGCAGAGTATAGAATCGGAGTGAACGCGTTCTATGACTAGGAACAAGGCACTGCGGTGTCGAAAGACAGTAGAAGAGAGCAGAAATGCACTGGAGATTATACTTGGCAGAATCCAGTCCACAAGGAGTGTTTGAAAAAGGAGCAAAATTAGATTACCACGAGTAAGATTACCTGGCAGTCAACTCTGGTCTAGACCACATCAGCAGTCCTTGGCTCCAGTTCTTTGAAGTGCTTGTGGATCCCGCCGTAGTACACCAATATACAATTACCTGGAAATTTCGGTATTTCGTCAAAACTCAGATGAAATTTCCGAAAGATAAGTGCAGATGACAGCCTCGATTCTACCTAGGCAGTCTCAAACACCTAGAAAAGTGTATCTAAGTCTGATGAAAGAAATTATCCATTTTCCACTCTCCATTTCTTTGCCAGTCTAACGGTCTGGTCTGAAGATCCTGCTCGACATCTCCACTTCACCCCCATATCATCGGTTGAACTATCAACACCATGCAATCCTCCACGCCCTTCCTCCACTAGCTCTCCCTCATTTGTTCTACTCTCCTAATCGCGCCCCTTCTCCTAGCTTTCGAC
Organism: Mollisia scopiformis; assembly: GCF_001500285.1. Lineage (NCBI taxonomy): Eukaryota > Fungi > Ascomycota > Leotiomycetes > Helotiales > Mollisiaceae > Mollisia > Mollisia scopiformis. The sequence continues at coordinate 538,979 of NW_017263607.1, forward strand.
CAGCAAGCTCAATATCGAAGCCTTCAGCCTAATCATGTAAGTATGGGATACAAAAAGAAGGGAGGTAACGTACGAGCTATGGGATGTGGCTGTGTGGGGTTCTTTCCAAGACTTTGAAATTGGTCTTCTGGCAGACTCGTGAATTTCATGTATGGTAAGCCGAATTTCTCTTCGACAGTCCCTCGCTGCTCCTTGAATATTGTTGGATCTTCTGGTCGGAAGTAAACCCCATCACCCTCAAGTCACTGTTAGCCTTGTTCGCAATCTGACCTATTAAACGTTCATATACCACGTACAAGCTGCCAATCTACTGGCGTCACTATGCGAGGGTTGCGAGTATATGCTTGTAAAGAGTTGAGCACACGGATGATCTTATCGATATTTCGGCTAGTTTCTATGGGATATATGATTATAGCTCAAATTCTTTTGTTGTCGTCGATAATGAAGACGGAGCGGATAGTATGCATGTTGTTTATATATTATGTGATATTTTCATTCGTTGGAGTCTCTTCGTGGTCGAGCTTTAGAAGTCAATAAGTACAGAGGACGTAAAAAAAGGATAACCAAAAACATCATAAACTCACATGTTGTACAAACGCACTACTATTACTCTCTCATCTACAATAATGGGAAATTCGATTTTGCGATGAGACTCCATGGTCTACGAGGCCAATGAACTCGCACCTCCGACATAGACCGCGCAACGTCGAAGATACCTAGCTTCACAGCCCGAAACACTGCAGACGACGAGTACAAAAATATCAAAGAAGTAAAACTAGAAGGGAGAGCTTCGCCTCCCGTTTGCCTAAAACTCAAATGCGAATAATATTTTTATAATTTTTATAATTTAAAAATTTTTAAAAATTATTTTCGAGTTTTTAATAATTTCGAGAGTTTTAAACAATGGCTTTGTGTATATCACGTGCCGTTTTAGTAGTGTAAAAAAAGTTTTAATAAAAAAAAAATAGAAAAAAGAAAACTGTACTGCAATAGCGGTCCCTTCGTCATGTCCCCTCCTACTATTCTAGTTTCGGGCACTGGCATGAATAGCAAAAATTCAAACCCGTCCGTGGCAAGAATCTAGTCACAAAGTATGTAGGTAGCTTCAGAATGTTGTATCAGCAGCGTAGCGGTATCAAAATCTTTGCCAGCATACAGACATATTGCCACTAGCTGCTTCGTACCTGGCTGGTCAACTCTTTTCATTCAAGATCTCCATTGGTTTAATTCCAGAGGATTTTCTTGACTGGAAAGACTCTTAAGGCGGTAAACTTGTTCTTAGGAACCTGTTCTTAAGAATTGTTGCACCAAGACCTAGCTTGCGAGTTAAGGACGCGGGGTAATGACGAACCTGCACTGGGCGAAGCGCTGAAGAACTCTGGGACTGATACGATCAATACCTATCAATTTGGTAGTGAAATTGATTGAATGATCATAGCCAAGACACCGCAAACCTCATCAATTTCGTAACCAATGAAAAGTTGCGAGAATGAAGTTTAAAGATTTTATTTCGTCCAGTTCATATTAAAGAAACACAATATCTATCACACCCTAGCAAAAGGCTCCGGCTCTCTAACCTTGTTCTACCAGAAAGAAACATTCAGAAATAAAAGAAAAGCATAACATGGGTCTGAGTCGAACGTCAAATCCCTCGATAGTCCTATTGTATGCTTCCCGATGGCGACACGTTATCCATTTGCTTGGTTTGTATGGGCTGCTGATTCGAGTTTGTATGCTTCAATAGTGAAGGAATGTGATGGATGGAGGTGCGGTGATAGGAAATAAATCCGAGCCTAGTCGCAATGACAGTCAGCAAATGTTATCATCGTGACAGCAAACAAACAACGGATCAGGGAGGCGAATGTTCGAACTTACCTTTCACCTCCCAGGTTATCATTTCCCTCAGTATCAAAGAACAACAACTTTTACAAATACTCTCTTGTCTCTCACCACCCTGTGCCTGGATCCATCCCCAGCTCGGTCTCCTCTTCATCCGGTCCAATAACAGGCTCATTGACACTAAAGTCAATGCTCTCGTCAATTCTCCACAGCTCGAGGTCCACGTTCTTCAAACGTTGGACGATGTCATGATCGAACAGCTTCTTTCTAGCACTGCGGATCTCTAAGTACTGTACGTCCATGTCTTGAACTGCTTGTTTGAAGTAGACCTTGAATGGAAAGCAGTTTGTATTGATATATGGGTATGCTTCGGCCTCGACTTCTATGACGCCACTAAGATAGCTAAGGCATGTGTCTCGCTCGGTAGCCAGATATTGAGCATCGAACTTGCGTTACATTCTTCGAATATTGTATCGAGTGGCAGCTGGCGCGTCTCTGTTGAAACTCTTCGCGTAAGACTCGAGTAGAGTCAGACCCTCCACAGCTGTCTCTAGATCCATCCGTCGCCGTCAAGACAATCTAGCATGCTTCCAGATACCTTGTGTTCCTTTATAAAGTTGGCCATTTTGAAGGTCGAAACTCCTCGTAATAGGCGCAAAGGAAACATAAGCTGTGCATGGGACGATATACTGCTGAAAAGTACCAACTCCTAGCCGGAACTGGTTCCTCGCGTTTGGGAATTACCAATACTTCAAGGGAGGTAGGTTGATTCTCCGACAGAACTCGACAAAAACGAGAGAAATTTGGATCAGGTGTATGCGGATCTAGACCTTGTGAGTGTCTAAATTCCGCACTGAGTACCACTTTCCATCTTTTGATACTTCCAATCAAGCTGATGCTTCCGCAATCCGGATCGAGTATGTCAATGTCAACATTTCGTGTCAACGCGCACCAGCCCGTATTCCATGAAACGAAGGATGCGAGAAACGTGTTCTCACCATAGAGAACAGCTGTCGCCTCAGTGTTTATCTGTCGATTTACCCGAAGGATGTTTGGGAATAGCTTCACTTCATCGAGACTCCTGTCTCGAAAGGTGGCAACAAATCTGGCAGCCTCAACGTGAGACTCCAATCTCTCATCAATGAAGAGGAAACGGTAAATCTTGTCGCGGATCTCTCGAGGAAGTTTCATAAGGAACGAGCAACTTGGCTTTGTACTGGAACCTTTGGAAGGGGTTTTCGGAGGCATAGAATCGAGGACAGGTTTGTTGATCCGTAATTCTGCGTTTGCAAGGAGGGATTGTGAAAGCGCTAACCTCAGCTCGTCTGGACAAACTTTTATGGGATAACTTCCAGAGCCGAGGAAATGTGCTGATCGAAAGTCAAGTCGTCTGCCTTAGCTCTCTCACGTGGCTGTGGGATCGCCTTGCTGCTTGTTTATTTTCAAGATTGAAAAGTACTTTCAGCCAAGACTTTTCAAGAACATGGTAGAGAAACGGTCACTTTAATCTGATCTGGAAGCGTCCAAGCTCTGATTAGATTCTATAGTACATTCAGAACAACACTTTCTTCAACATAGTCTCTTTGACGAGTACCACTTCTAGAAGATGGAAGAATCGCGCTTCGCCAACGATTGCGAGCGTAGAAGTGAAATCATGTACGTCCTCTATTCACCATCTCTTCTCGCACCGGCTGACACTTCATAGTAAAGAGTCTCCGATCCCTGTCACGATGGACGACGAGCAAGACATTTCGAATTTTTCGAACGAACAGCTCAGGGTGGCCCTGGCTCAAGCTTTACGAGAAAACCGACAGCACAAATATCTTCAAGCAACTCATGATGACACCGACAGTATCTTTGATAATGCCAATGATGATGAAGAAGAAGCGAAGTTGCAGAAACAAGGTTGTCTATTCCTCGACAAGATCCCTCGCGAGATTCGAAATCAAGTCTACGGATACTTATTACTCAGCGAGGTTCTAGGATCGCAAGACTACGGATGGGGCAGATTTGGTGGATTTGGTTTGTATCCAGCTATATTCCGAACATGTCACCAAGTACAAGAGGAAGCGACGCAATTTTTCTATGAGAGAAACACGTTTATTAAAAACTTCACGGACGAGTTTGGGTCTCCGAGCTACGACTGGTGCTGCTTGAATCGCGATGATCAGCTACCAAATAAGATGATTGCTGCGAGGAAAGTGAAGCGGTGGAGGATAGTACTGGCAGCCAGGAAGAAGACCGGACATTCGACCTTCCGGACGAGGAGTTTACTAAATTTTGCAGGACATTGTGTGGTAGTAATTCTACATATCTAGAGGTTCTCTTAGCGGGAAGCTCTGGGCATGACGATGTCACGTCTCAGAGTGGCCGATTGGAAGATATCCCAGAAGAGGATGAGGATGAGGATGATGCTCTTCCTGAGTATTATGATTGCGAGAGGTTACTTCAACCTCTGCGACTTTTGCGAGGGATATCTAGCATTAAGTTCGGACAAGGAGTGCACCCAAACTTGCAGAAAGATCTTACCATTCTTATCTCAAGCAAAGCTCCGGTGCGCCGCATATTCTCCATGCATGAGAAGCTTTTAGAGTATTCTCAGAGCTTCGAACGGCAGCCCTAATTTCGCGCTTGTATGGAGCCATCATGGGAAGCAGATGGTATATCGATATCATCAAACTCACCAACCACATTAAATCCGTATCTTCGCGGCTTGAAGCATCCTGTAGAAGCTGGGCTGGAGATCACCAATGGTGCTGCCAAACATGACGATCTCAACCTCTTTCTGCAAACTCGCAACGGTATTCTTCTGTACCTGGAACCACAATATAGTTGCATTGTCAGAGCAAATCGAGCCATCACAGACTACATCAAAGACCACAAGTGCGATAATGGACATTTCGATACTACTGGCGGGTTTTATGACTTCAACCTTCATTCCGCGTCTGAAGCCATGATCCTCCTAGAAGAATATGCTGCCAGCTTCGTCCGAGATATGCCGCATTCTACAAGAGTCGAAATTCGAAAAATGAGAGAAAGCTACGAGGTGAGCTACGCAACAATGCAAAGGGAGTTATATCTAGACATCCTAGCCCGGGGGCTCAAGGCAGAAGAGCAGTCGCATTTCCGCGGACCAAACATTGAGCTTTTGAACTTTGCAACGTATTTTAAACTCGCAGTGGATGAAATGGATAGGCAATATCTTCTCATTCGTCGTGCAAGAAGAGCACTGTACGAGAAAGATGACATCACGTACCCGAATAATATCGATCTCGAGCTTTGGCGATGCGATGAAGCTATTGATTGGAGCGTCAATGAACCTAGGTTAATGCCGGGTTACTCCTCCACTCAAAGCGGCTATAAAATCCTCGATGCTGAACCTGGAGATTTCGACGCGCAACGATGGAGCACTGGAGGCAGTGTGCTTCGTCGGTCTCCCAGGTGCACAGGAATGGAATAATCACTCAGCGATGGAGACGACCCAGGGACGGCACGCTGCAAGAAGTATCAACGGGACTTTCTACACCTACTCTTTGCTATTCGAGCTTTTCCACCTCCATCAACTCTCGGATGCAGAACTCTTTTTCTCTTCCGCATCTTACTCTTTACTCCTAATCTCCCGGCTGGATCTCAACATCTAGAAAACGACAAAGAAACTAGTGAAGAAGCGCTATTGACACTTGGCAGTGGATGTGTGATCTGATGCAGGAGAATGGATTTTTGAGACAGCTTCTACTGCTTGTGAAAGTAATAGTGATAGTTTACAGGCATTGCTGATAGCTAGCAAATTGTAGCGCCCTATACCCTGTCTTAGACCTTTTATATTCTGTAGCATAGCAATGAAAAACCTCAAAAGGAATTTATTCTACGATTAGTGATGTTCCTTCTCCTGCAATTTTCATAGATTGATTTCTGTTGTTGAGTAGCTACTCGAGAGTTCAATATGTTTCTATGGACCTTCAATTAACATTGTAAGCTTAAAGGTTATCTTTGGACTTTCATCCTGAGGTGAAGACTAATGCTACAGGCTCTTAAAGCTCATCTTAGAATCTAAGGTTTTAAGCTTATTCTTAGCGTCTACCTTAAATTATTTTGTTGCACATCGCAAAATGAGAGATTTCTGAAAAGTCAACGAAGGCTTTCACCAAAACTTCCAAAATTAAGGGAACAGCAAATTTCGGCGCTAAGAAGCCCTCGGCCAATCATGTTTCAATATTCCTTTTGTATGGGAGTTTCGTTGTTGAGGAGCTCTCTGAGCTGTTTAATTCCGGAAAAAAGTTAGGCCGGCGCTAGGCCAAAGAGGAGTCTCGAACGCAGGCAATGGCTATGAATATCTCTCAGAGAGCACATAGGAACATTCGAAACCAAGCCTTGATGTACGATCAACTCCTCCTTGCAAGTATCTGGTCTTGCTGGTTTCTTCTCGGCATTTGATTAAGCAGTGCATATTTTGCACTCCTAGTCTGGCGTTCTTTGCGCTCCTTACAATACTCTACCACTGCATCAGTTGAGGTGAAGCTTGTTGACTGCTGTACTGAATACGAAAACAATCTTTCTAGCAATGCTCACAATTCGAGTCTATGAGAAGATATTATGGTATTAAGTTTTCCTCAACTGTCAGGGTCCAACATGGACATCCGTTAAGTTGAAACAATGCTTTGCCTCTCTCTGGCAAGGCGAAATTTAAGCTCAGGGGCAAGAGACATCATGAGACATCATGATGTGTAAAAAGCAGTGTATTTGGCTCGTGACAACTTTGATGCAAACACTTATAATAGTTGGACCAACCCACCATAAGTTGTGGAGCAATTGAATCTCTTTCGAGAACGGACGTTCGACAAATGTTGACTATCCAATGATTTCACGTGACTCTCGAGAATTAAGTAAAAGTTTTTCTTGTATATACAGAGATGAAAAGGCAATGCAATACATACACAAGACCATCATTGCCTTCTACGGTCTATCTATTAAGTCTCAGCTTCCTCAGACTTCATCCACTCATCCTCAAATAAGCGGCCATAATGCCAGTTGGAAAACCATCGTGGGCTGCCCCTGAATTGGCAGTCCTAACGACTTCGGCAACATCCTTATCTCCTCCGACCCCACTCTCGAGAATCAAGGTCTTGCTATTGATTGTACTTATTCCATACGTGAACACCTTTGAGCTGCTCTCGTAAAGAGCAGCATTATCTTGACAGTCTGTTGCGCAAAAAGTGCGGGAAGGACCAGAGACGAAATTCCAGAATCCGCCAGAGGAGATGTTGATAATAGAAGAGTTTGAGACACGCTGATAAAGACCCATGCGACACTTCAAAGTATTAGCTTTGTGAAACAGGACAGAGAGTTTTGAGAGAGAATGAGAGCTAGGACAGAATTCGAAAAGGAAGTATTTGTACATACCACAGCATCAGTCGCCGCACACCAACTCCAATCAGGAGGCTCACTTGGCAGCAAAGAATCTGTCCAAGGAGCAGGTGCAAGGACCGTAGCTCCAGCCCCCTGCCAATAAGCAGCCTCACCTTGCTGCAATCCCAAGAACACATTCTTCGCCCCCACGATGTTCATTTGATATAAAGTATGATGCTCAATTCCCAACCCCAGTAGCCATGTCCCACGTTGTGCCTCAACCAAGAACCCTCCTCCAGGAGATGGTGTCTGAGTACTGCTTCCATCAAGATCGTGATCTGCGACCCAAGCCCACGAGTTTCCCAGTATGACGAGGAAGTAGATGTCAAGTGGGCAGAGATTCGTGCAGCAGTGCAGGTCACGGGACTGCTACAGCTGGTTTCAACTTTCGATCCTCTTGCTCCACCAATGCGGAAATGACAGTTGAAGAATCCCACATTGCCTGGTTTGCCGCCTGCCATATTGACCTCGACTAACACGGCCCCAGGAAGTATATCGGCGACAGTGAAGATGAAGTCTGTCAATTGTGCGACGCCCACATCGCCAGCATTGCCGATTTTGAGCATGGGTGTTGGTTGTTTGGCGTTCTTGAATTTGCTTCCACTTGCGCTAAACTCGGTGAAGGATTCTCCGACCAGTCTGCTTCCAACAGGTATAAGCAAGGTGTCGGTAAGAAGGTAGATGCCATGTGGAAAGTACAGGAGCTGCTTGCCGGCAGCGGAGTTGAGGATTGCTTGGAGACTGGCAGTATCATCTGTCACTCCATCTCCGGCAACGGGATGAGCAGCGACGTCTTTGACGTCGATTACTTGCGAGACATCGTATTCGGCATATGTTGGTGGAGTGACAGTTTCATAGAACCCGGTGCTGTTGACCAGGGTTTGTGGACGAGTAGTACTAATCATAGATCCAGTTAATCGACTCGGCGTTGTTGAGTTGACAGAGTACACATTTCCTCGAGTCCAAGTTAAGCCAGGCATGACAGATCCGGTCAGAAATGTTGATCGCCTTCTGAATAGCAGCAGTATCGTCGGTTGTGCCGTCGCCTTTGGCTCCATAGTCCTTTACATTTCTGAAGACGGTCCAGTTCTTGCCATTGGTGATGGTGGGGCTTGTCCCATCGTGCTTGATGAATTCGTACCAGTATCGGCTCGTTGCTTTAACATCTCGAATTTCATTGCTGCCTGCATTGGCAGCAGACAGTCCCGTGGTAGCAAGGCTGAGCAAAAGAAATATAATTCTCATTGCTGCGTAACTTGCATCTGAATCAACTGTCTTGACCCGCCATTCCGAAAGTAATTATATATCTTTATCTATCACTTGAAATCTTGCTGCCCCCTCCTTAGCTTATTGATCTGACCCATCTCGCAGAGATGATTTGCCAGAAGGTGTTGATGATCGATCCCATGGTTGCGGGACTTGCATCGGCAAAGGATAAATGATGGTCCAAGGAAAAGCAATGAAGAGAATGATGCAATTACGCAATGCTGAGTGTTCTTAACTCTACAAGAACAGTCATGTATTCATCAGACTCCAAGGGAAGGTGAGTTGTAAGCGAGGCAAGAATCCAGGAGTGGACGAAACAAGCCGTGGGATTGTGGACGGACCAATCGCGCAACAATCTCTTTTCGGGCCATTCCAACGAACAAAGGCTAATTGAAACCTTATATAACTAAGTAAATCCAAGATCTGGGAAGGCAGATCCCTGAATAAATTGAGAGATTTTTAATATGGCTAAAATGCTGTTTCATTGCGGGGTTGCCAAGCCCTAACCGAGTCTTTAGGGGCTCGCTAATCAAATCAGGGTGAGTATCTAGGTCAATTACGAGACCATGGTGCTTGCAAGAGCACAACTCTGGCCGAGACTGATCGCAAAAGACTGGGCAAAGAATTCTTGGCGTATAGAAGGCATGAGACCAATGACTACCTAGGTACATATTATGAAATGAGGACCAAGAAGAAGAAAAGTATCACGGTTTTAGCATATCACATTTAACCATAGCTCAATTCAAAGCGGACTCAATGGGAAGTTATTCACACCTTTTTTTCAAAGTTCATGCGATTTATTTGCAGAAGTTCTGCGAACGCTAATTTTGCGACCAACTCAGCGCGCCTTTTAGTAACAGATTGCAGTTCCCGGGCTTTTGAAGTTTCGTACCGCTTGGCCCCTCGAAACCGCTTCCATCACTTTTGCCCTTCCAATCCCATCACCCCTGTACACCTTCATCTCCAATCTTCAACGTCACATTTCGTTATCTCCTTGACCAGTGGCTTGCTCATCGTGATTGTCCATATCAATGTGATACCCAACGCCTTCTACGTCATCGGGATCGTCTCGATTCGGGAGTGCACCCTGCGATCCTTCGAACTGAACAATCTTGGGACCCTCGATTGGAGTAAGACAAGGTTCTTCTACTGTCCAATTGATCGCATCGTCGCACCTGTGTCTCTCGAACCACAGTTCCTTGTCGAAGATGTATTGTAGCCCAGGAGGATCTTCGTCGAACACAGCCATCCTGAATTTGCGGATTTGTAGGTACTGACTATCCATATCATCAATGATCTCCTTCATGAGAGATGTAATGATCAACTCATGACTTCTTTGGTACATCTCTAGCTCCAGCCGATGCAAGAGAATTTCCCGAGGAAGCTTTGCAAACCCTGCCATCCATCGTTTCATATCCGAGAGTTTGTGCTTCTGCTCCTCAAGACTTAGATCCCGCTCAAAAGTCTTGGCATACCGGTAAATCTCAACCAACCCGTCAGGTATCAAGCATTTATCGCTAAGATCGAAGAAAAAGGCAAACCTTGACACGGGTCCAAATAGACCACTGCAGCGCTTCTCAGATTTGACAAAGGAAGACATGCTCTCTGCTGCAGCAGCGATACGTTGATATTGAGGTTCTAGAACTTCAAGGATGATGTGGCGCACACGGTTGAAAACCTCAACGTTATTTTCTTCGCTGGCAGTGGCTGCGTACTCGAGTTGTGATTTCACAGAACGAAGGGAAAAGCCAGGTTGATCGATGTGTGTGAACAATACGGACGGCGCCACCTTTGATCCCAAATAGGATGGAGGGCTGCTAAGCAAGCCATATTCCGGGTCCATTTTTCTTCGGGCTTCTTCAATCCTCTCAAATGCTCGGGTATAGTCCAACAGACGTTGATACATCTTAAAGACTCGCACGACTGGTGTATTGCTTTGGACAATGAACTTCAACTTTGCCACGAGGTCCTTGGGTAGATCTACCTTGTGAAAAGTGCGAAATCGCACTAGCAGAGGCGAATACCACCATTCGTAAGAAGATGTCTCATTGTCGGGGAGATGCGTAACGGTAAATTCGGAAAGATTTCGGAGCCAAAGCAGTGGCTGTAGCATTCTGCTGGCTTTGTATTGGCGGGGAATATCCGGAAAGGTTGGTATCGTGAGCGATCCACAAGGCACAAACTCAACGTGTAGCGATTTTGGAGATGAATCGCAGATCATTCTGCAAAGATAGACCAGTCCATGGGAAGGACAGGATGCTTCCCAACCTTTGTGTGAAGACAGTGTTACTTTCCAATGCTTGATTTTCTTGAAAACACCTTCAAAGTGACCAGCAGTGAGGCGTTGTCCCGGAAAAGGCAGACGCAAGCGGCTGAAACTATATTGAAGGGGCATTTCAGGGCTGTTGCGGAAAAGAGGGCACAAAACATTCTCGTTCGAAAGAGATTGGAAGAAGAACGTGTTCGATTCGTAAAGAATGGTGGCTGCTTCTCCGTATACCGCTTTGCATGTCCGTAAAAGAGCTGGGTGAAGGCCATAACGCTTTCTGTAACTGGATTTGGCAGCCCCCTCACCGAATAATCCAGGAGCGCTCCCCTCACGGTTGTGCAACGACTTAATTGAACCCAAGATAGGATTTATAAGCAAGTACTTGTAAATTTCTCGTCGTACCTCAATGGGAATCGTCTTCAAGAGGTGGCATTTCTTGCGAAAAGGCTCCAGATCTCTCAGACGCGCAGCCAAAGCTTGCTCTCTTTGTTGGGACTCAGCTAAAGCCGACCGTAATATAGCAACTTCGAATTGTGGGGAATCTATGGTGACGGTGTTCAAGCCAAGTTGTTCTTGCTTGCGAAGAGCGGCCGAGAGCGCAACTTGCAATTCCATACCATTGGCAGTTTCGATGTTATATGCAATTGAGGCCTCCAAACCTGCTTGACTTCTGGATTTTAGCTTTCGCCATGAACCCAGAATGAGCTAACTTACCTCGGGAGATGTTGGTTGACACGGGGGGTTGCTGCCTCAGTCGCGTCCGGAAGTGGCGCCACGTTCATGTTCTTTCGCCTTTGAGGGGCAATTTAGAGACAAATCCAAGTTGGGATACAATAAATAATAGGACTTACTGTTTGGAAGAGACCATATTGGCTATGTATGATCCGAGTAGTGCGCAGCGTTGCGCACACGATCGAAGATCGAAGATCGAACAGATGAAGACGGAGTTGGAAATTCTTGACAAGAATCAAAATACAAAAGTTGGTATAGGTTAATCGATATACGCCAGCGGCCGTTGCTCCGACTGCCGCTCTTCGCTTACGCTTAAAGAAGGGACGGGTTTTGTGTGAACTAAAGTCTGGTTATAAGTAGTGTTATCGATAGTTTAATCGATTTACTTAGCGCCCTTTACTGGTCCCATTTCCACCGACAGTCGTCTGATTATGAGACACTGTTTGAGAGTTTCATTGAAATTACTGAACTCTCAGAACAGGATGAATTCAAACTTGACTTAGCATTGCTTAGCACATGATATATTTGAAGCTCTTGTCTCATTTCACTTCCCATATCTCCCTTTCATCCAGCCTTTCTTTCATTCATAGCCATAGCACACGAAAGTGCTGAGAAAAACCTCGTCAAAGTATGAAGTTTTAATCTCTTAACAACTCAAGTACTTATGTTAGGGAAATGATGCACATATAATATTAATTTATATCACGTGCTACTCCATTCGTGTACTGCTAGCCAGGTCCCTTTGAGAGCTCACACTGCTGCAAGTGAAATCAGATCTGACCTGAACCGGTGCAGTTTTCAGAGAGAAAATGAGGCGTCGCGGGGCGTTCAGTTGAAACCGAAAAACTATTCATGAGTTGTAAGGAAGGTAGGCGGAAAAGAATCATAGATACCAGTTGATGTACGCCAGGGGCCTCTGCTCCGACTGCCGCTATTCGCTAGTGGTTGAAAGGAGGGATAACTTGCCAATTGGACGAGGCACACTTCTTGCACAGAATTTGTTGGACTGTCCACACAAAATCAAAGAAGTATCATAATATTATTACGTGTTATAACTTATTGGGTTATGTTGAAAAGATCCAGAAAGATATTTGAATTTCATGTACTGGTGCGCTGAGAAGTAAAACATGCAGCACTTTGAATTCCAAGATTGTGGCCTAGGCAACCAGCAACTTATAACTTATTTCCCCGGACTTAGAGGACGACTTTTGTGTGAATTCAAGTTCAGCCATGTCGAAGAGCATAGCACCCAGATGAAAAGAACTTGAGACCTGTGAGCCGATCCTACACTAAATGGAATTGCTCTGGTCATTGTTTATTGTTATTGGTTGAAGGAAATGATTAGTCGGGCGTGACATGAAGTCTTGACATGGAGAAGGGCACCAAAATTACAATATCAGTAGATACTAGTCAATGTACTTCAGCAGTAATGGCTCAGACTACCTTAACTCGCCAGATGCTGACGGCAGTGAACAGTCTGGCATGAATTGCTGTTATAAGGAAGGGTGTAGGACCAGCGTTTAAAGGTGCGAAGAAGATGATTGGGGAGCAATGGTACATGTAGAATACTTGATGATCGAACATTACCTGGAAGTCTTAAATATTCTGCAAGCATCCAGAGATTTGTCGGTTTAAGCAACTTTGCAAGTGTAGAAAACAGCATTTGAAATGGCTCGAATGAGTTTAAGCAACAAGCGCTGGACAAGAAAGAGCAACACAAAGGCAGAGAACGCTCAAAGGTAAAGGTACAGTAAACATCGCATTGGCTCAGGTGTTTCTTTCACAGGCCAGCTTTAGCAAGAGTTTCATGAAGAACGCTGTGATCACTGATGTCAACGTTGACGTCCTCTTGCATTTGTGTCTGCGCGGTGGTCTGATAGTCGTGAAATATGAAACTGCCAGTTTATGCCGATGAATGGCGGTAATTGGGTGACACATTTTGCAGCTTGTGTAGAGGATTACACCACATTGAATGTAGCTACTGCTGTGATTATGCATTCAGTGTGAGAATGCGGATTTCGGATGAAGTGAGGTTTGAAATATTAGCGTGGCTGAATGGCCAATCAGATTGAATCTGAAATTGTGGGTCGGAAAGGCTGTGATTCAAAAAAGTTGTCCCCCACCACATACCAACATCAACAACCTCAAATTGCCCGCAATCTCACGGCACGCACCCGCAAAGACCATCATAAATGCGGTGACCCTGCAGAAGCTCTTTAACAAACGAAACTCACACCCGCCACAATGCCGCCAAAAGGTGCGCGAGGCGGTGCAGCGCGAGGCAGAGGCCGTGGACGAGGAAAGGCTACAGCTCCTGCAGCACCAAGTGCAATGGAAGGCCTAATTGGAGAGTCTGCCAATGAACCTTCGAGCCAATCCACTCTCGAAGACTCCTCCCTGCCCTCAGCAAAGATCACAACGCCTCAACATCTTCTCGATGACAATTCAGTACCCTCACCCAATTCTTCGCCAGTCTCAATTCCGACCGAAACCCCTGCCCCAACGCCTGCGCGCGCTCCCATACCACGATCAGAACCTACAGTTTCATCTTCAAGTCATGTTGGGGAACCTTCAACACGAGGTGGACGAGGTGGGGCTCGAGGCGCGAAGCCTGCTGCTGCAAGTCGATTCAAGCCAAAGAATGTGAGAAGCGATGCTAGCAAGCTGAAGGAGATCGCCGAAAGAGAGGAGGCAAAATTACATCAGTTGGCTGTTGAGAAGGCCAGAGAGCAGGCCAGATTGTTGCGTGGGAGAGGCAGACTAGCAAGAGGGAGAGGTGATGTTATGGGCAGAAGGGTTGCAACTGCTAGCGGGATATTCTCAATTGCTCCTGAAGCTCTGAGTACGTTCTTCCTTGGTTCTGAAACGAATCTTGATGCTAATTTCAACAATCAGAATCCAATCCCGAGTTCGCGTCAAAGTTCAAGTCAGGAGGAGGTGGTGGTGGTAGTTCGTCCGGTGTCAAGAAGGAAGTCGGTGCCTCTTCACGCGCAGGTGGTCCAGGAGGGTCAAGAGGTGGTGAGAGTCGCAGTCAGGATTACGAACCACGATACCCTGATCAAGATGAAGATACTCCAAGAATTGATATCGAGACGATCAATATCTCCTCTGACGACGAAGAACCTGTTTTTGCTGGCTTTCGGCCAGCCCTGAACGGCAAAGCAAAAGCTGGCTCAAGTAAAGGAGGTCTAAAGCCAGTTCGCCTACACAGAGAGGAACATAAAGAGCGTGTCACATTGGTCAACACAGAACCGACAACGAAGCCGCCTCCAGAGGACGATGACGAAGAGTTACCCACGATTGATGAGTTAAGATCTGCCAAAGCTACGCGCATTAATGAGCCATCGAGCCCAAAAGCAACCTTCATCAAATACGAGGTGGACGATGGAGATATGCAGATGTCATTTCGCTCTGGCAAACCACCGCCAAGTGCTTCACCAGATGCAAAACGCAAATTGCAAGAGTCGAATGCCTTCATACCACCCATTGAGCTCGATACCATTCCAGAAGGGTCGGCCGAAGCAAATGCTAAAGCGAAGAAAGAACAGAAGCAACGAACAGCCACAAAGAAAGCCGACAAGAAGCCTGTCCTGCAGACTGCACAAGATAAAGCAGAATACGAACGTCATTTACAAGATGTGGCTATTCTGGCAGACGAACTCGGTGGCCTCCAGGGAAATCTACGCGACATAGGCAAAGGAAAGGATGTCGAAGGTGATGTTGAAATGGGAGGCACTCTTGCAGAGGATGACAAGAAAAGTGGTCGATTATATCTTTTCCAGTTCCCTCCTGTGTTACCCGAGCTCTACAATCCCATCCATGGGAAACCAAAATCTCCAGCCGAGGTGAAGGCAGAAGAACTTGCCAAAGCTGAAGAGGAGAAGAAGGCCGCTGAAGCTGCAGCAAAGGCCGAAGCGAAAGGGAAGAGTAAAAGCAAAGCCGCTGATACCAACACTGACGCAGTTGAGATCAAGGTCGAAACGACTCCCGCTCTTTCGCCAGAAGACAGGAAGAAGAAAGAGGAAGAGGAAAAACGAAAGAAGAGGCAAGGCTTCGTCAAAGAACAGGGTTACATCGGCAAACTTATTGTTCGCGAGAGCGGTCGAGTAGAACTTTCCTGGGGTGGCACGAGTCTGCTCGTTGGGCGAGGTGTGGATGCGGGATTTCTGACGACGGGTGTAGTGGTTGATAGTCAGGAACGCGGCCCACCTGGTGGTGGAGTTCCCGAGGGCCAGGCAATGAGTATGGGGCAGATCATGGGGAAGTTTGTCGTCACCCCAGACTGGCAGAAGATGGCCTGATATGTGAATGCGGGAGTGGTTTCCGGAGAATGGGAAGCGATGTGATGCATTTACAGGAGCGGAAAAAGAGTTGCATAGCCTGGCGTTTTCTGGGCTCTGCAAGAGCTTTCAATTGACATTTTCGAGGTCAGGCAAGAGAGACGACTTGATGGGTAGACGAATAAATATGTTTGTGTTAAGACATTAGGAGCCTTTGCTTCATACTTGGTGAACTGGGTTCAGTCAATGGCCTCTTGCAGTATCGCTTCATGTCCAAGTGGGCTTTACGTTCTCTCAATTCCATTTGACCTTCTAGTTTGATACCTCCATTTCACACGACTAAACAGCTCTCCGAGGCTTCATTTCAAGAAGCTTCACCCTCCAAGCCCTCAGCCTATCCCCAAAACACTCCTTTATCCCCTTCCCACATCACGTGCGCATCCCACCCCGCGTTCTGCTGCCGAAAGTGGACGTTCCACATTCATCCCCACAGTGGCGGACCCCGCCCCCGCCTTCGCTCTAATCCGACGACCGACGCCGAGATTGAGGTGGACTGGAAGACGTGTCGGGAATTTATGTATGAGCGGTTAATGTGAATATTTCTCCTGCGCTTGGAATGTCTGTTTTCTGCATAATTTTTTTTTAAGAAAAACATTAGGGTGAGGGATTGTATGATTTGAAAGCAGATAAGGATTTGAGAGAGGTGAGATTGTACGGGTTAGAGGACGACAACGACGATCGAATCTTCATCTCAACTTGAGCGACTTCGAGGACGATAAGTGTATTAGAAGTCTTGGGCAAGATTCTGGGATTGAGCACTTTGCTTGAGACGAAGGACTACACCAGCAACTGCCATCATATCTTCCTCAACTCCAGGGAATCACCACCAGCCTCGAACCTCTGTCCTTTCCGACAACGGACAAGATGGGCTCCATCTCAACAGACGACAAGATGTCCATTCATCTCATAATCATTGGTGCTGGTTTGGCAGGTCTCTCAGCAGCAATTTCCACCAAGATTGCGAGTCCAGCACATCAAGTTACGATACTAGAATCAGTAAAGGAGCTCGCTGAGATAGGTGTATGTACCTCCCCCATTGATGTATCTGTATCTCTTCTTCCCGTCACTCTTGGCACCTCAAACTGACACATTCATTCCAGGCCGGATTACAACTCACACCGAACGCAACCCGACTCTTCAAACCCTGGGGAATCTACGACCAACTGGTCCCCAAAGCCACCTTCCCCCAATCCCTCACAGTCCGCCGCTTCGACGGCACCAAAATCCTCGCCCACGAACCCGCCTTCCAAGACCAGATCTCCTCCCGCTACCCAGCTCCCTTCTGGGGCATGCACAGAGTCGACCTACAACGCGCCATGGCTGCAAAATGTGCCGAGCTTGGCGTGGTGCTGAGACTCAATTCCAAAGTCGTGCACGTCGATTTCGTGGATGCAGAAGTGGAGATAGAGGGCGGGGAGTGGGTGCGAGGTGATGTGGTGCTTTGTACGGATGGGCTGTGGAGTGCCACCAGGTCGCAGTTCTTGGGGATGCCGAGCCCGGCGATCCTTACTGGCGATTTGGCGTATCGGATTGTCATCAACACGGAAGATTTGACGGGACCTGATGCTGAGGAACTAAAGGAATTTATATTGAGCCGACAAGTCAATTTCTGGGTCGGTCCCGGGACGCATGTTGTAGCGTACACGATGCGCGCTGGTACTGTATACAACATCGTGCTCCTTTGTCCCGACAATCTACCTCCCAATGTCTCGAAGACGGAGGGAGATCTCATGGAGATGAAGGATCTGTTTGTGGGCTGGGATCCTATTTTGAGGAAATTCCTGGACCAAGTTAAGGGAGTCGCGAAGTGGAAATTGATGTGGCTAGACGGTCTCGACGAGTGGTGCAACAAAGACGGTACCTTCTGGATGGCAGGAGACTGCTGCCATCCCATGCTTCCATATCTCGCTCAAGGCGCAAACTCATCACTCGAAGACGGTGCTGTTCTTGGATACTTGCTAGGTAAAGTGAGTAAAGAGAAGAAAGCGGAACAGTTGCCAAAAGCTGCGAAGCTGTATCAAGATTTGAGGAAAGAGCGAGGAGAGAGGATCCAGAAAGAGACGTTTAAGCAGAGAGATGATTTCCATATGCCGGATGGAGAAAGGCAGATCAAGAGGGATGAATTGATGACTGGGATGTTGGGAGGTGAGTTAAGGGATGATGTGGATTTTCCGAGTAGGTGGACGTGTCCGAGGGCGCAGAGGTGGTTGTATGGGTATAATGCTTACAAGGAGGCGGAGGAGGGATTTAAGGCGCATCCTTTCTGATGTTGGGGTAACAACGGGAGTGGCATCTGGCCATATACTTTGTGTCATGAAGGCGCATGGGATTTTGGCAGCTTGTTGACGTAGAACTTTGCATGGAATTGGGTTATAGTTACAGTAGATGCTTTGGATCATTCTTCTCTGCATGCTTGCTATTTCCTCATCCGTGTCATGGAAGCATCATGCGACTGCGCGCCTTCGATTTGAATACTGAATGTGAAGTGGCTCTGGCAGCTTGATAAAACACATACCTGCGAAGAAGATAACCAGGGTCGTAAAGACGATCAACACCAACTCAGCTTCTGGCCAGGGAAGTTATGTCGTCATTCTGTGCAATTGAGATTGTTTCTATCTTGATTCTCCAAGCTACAACTAAGAAACTCCCAACATGTACTGTCCTGCACCACTCTCAACTCCATCAGTGCGGCACCAAACGCGGTTGAGTATCAATTTGGACCAGTAGTGGTCGCCTGGCTATTTTGTTCTAGGGTCTGTAATGGGTAGGGCTCGCCGGAGGGCGACAAATTGAAGTCCCGGAAATACTTTTGTGTGTTCCATTTGCTTGGATCAAATGTGTCCAATGGTGAAGTGTCAATAGGTGTCGTTGGCTTAGTAAGAAGGGCGGGATTTTTTGGGAGGCATGTTGCTTAGAAGGTGGCAAAACGGAGAGCGTTTATGGAGAAGTAGAACCGTTCGAGCTAGATCGTCTTCAGATACGGCATGCTCGTCTTTCTTCACAATATGCAACAAAAAGGACTTCTCGAGCTCGCCAGATGGTACATCAAGGGTTCTGGCGGACTCGTCCGCAAGGTTATTGGTGTAGATGTGACTCACCATAAACCCGAGACAAAGCCAAAACCAGACACACCTTCAAAATCGACTAAGAACCCAGAGCAACTAGAAAGAGCAAGAGACACGAAGGCTCTCATCAGCCAAAACAGGGGACTCGTCTTCGAGGTTCTTGCCGCCCGTGGACTTCCTCGCCGTCCGTTTCGTTTGATATTTTTTTGGAGGAAGGAGGATAAAAGAGGACGCAACAAAATCTGGCGACGGCTGATAGATGATCCTTTTTTGCCTATCTCAAGTTAGTATAAAGGCATGTTTGCGTTGTAAAGCAAATAAGGGTAGACTCACTGGGTATGAATATTGTCCCATGTTGGCTCAGGGAAAGATTAAATTTGTGCTTCAATCGCGTCCAAATTCAATTTCCTACCCAAGAAACATTGTAATGATTGTTGTGTAGTGTTTGTTGGTAAAGCGTGAAGTATCGCTTGTGGTCGTTGAACATTTGTGTATATTGTGGTAGGATAGATCGAAATATGAGGTTCGTTCTAGGTACGGGATGATTGAGTAGAAGGCTGTGCTTATTGGGAGCCCCACTTCAAAACATATCACGAGGCGTGCTGTCGAGACGAGGTGTTATGAAGTATTGTGAACAGAAGCTTCGAGAGTTAAAACAGTCTTAGTGGATGTAGTGATGGTGGGAATGATTTGGGACTGGTCGAAACTATTCCTGTTAGTATTGGCATTCGCATTGACAAAAGGGTAGAGATCTGTACCACGGGGTCCCTTGACCAATCTCTCCCAGGAAACTCGAGAAGACTTCCATGGTGTAGCGTAGGTCTCCAGCGATGGGCTTTCGAGATTGATTCAGTAGGATCGCAGCGCACGTTTGCCGTGTTGAGAGTCCCGGCAGAAAGCTAGAAGCGAAGCAGTATGCTCTTGAAAAAATGAGGCTTGCAACGTCTAATGAGGTAAAGAGCATGCGAGTATGGGAATCGCTCTGCTAGACTCACACTGTCTTCTTCCTGGAGCAATGTGCTCCAAGCTTGAACGACAGATATTAGGTGATCTGTGGGCTTGGATCGAGGACAATGAGCATAGGAGGTCTGATTGTGGTGTTTTCGACGTCAAACCTCTGCAAGGTTAGCTTAGGTCTAAATACGTATAAGACTGCAGAAGGTCTTAATTTACCTCAAATTTTGACACCCAATATGAGAAGAGGTTCTGAGCAGAAATTGAAACGACGGAACTTCATTTCGTTTCTCGGTCGAGTGTGTTTTAGCGAAAGAAGCTGGAATGACGATCAGGCAGCTTTAGAGACTGACTAGGAGCTAGTGGTAAACTATGCTATGATAGAGAATGAAAGTTCAAGCAGAGACCCAAAGGGCAACTGACTGAAACTGACCATGAGAAGAAGATCAAGACTCAAGGGGACAAGGTAAAGACAATATGGGAAACTGATCTTGAGTGATCTCTCTGAGTGACAGAGTTGAAGCCTTGCGACTGGCACCAATTTGGCTCCGTGCATGAGTGTGGTTGTACACAACTGAAGCTACATGGGAGACGAAAAAGAAAATCGAAGCCAGCAAGCCACAACCCGGTTCCTTGACCACTCGGAATCTCTTGAGCAATCATATGCCTGATAGTGCTGGAGCCTGAATCCGTGGATACGAGCCGGCAGCCTAGCGTGATGCTCCGAACGAATCGTTTTAACAACAATCAGATTTTTGAAACACTTGGAGGGGTAATTCCCGCAACCTCCGACGCGATTGCCTGTTTCTCTGCTCGGAGATTTCGCAGCCATTTTCACGTCCGGCGCGCTGCAGCAGGGGCTGAGATCGACGCGACTTCGCGGCTTCTAGCATTGGGACGAAGAAGCTCGGTGAGAGAAAGAGGGAAAAGCTGGAAGCTACTCTCCTGGCAGCTCCTGAGAGGGTCTGGTTTTGGTGGAACGGAAAAACAATACCCTACATCGATGCTTCATTTCTGTGGAACATATCACGTGGTAAAGTCACAACAGAAACTCTTTTACAGCAGATCTAAGTTTGGATCATAAAAAAAAGCTAAAATCGGATTAATTCCCTATTCATATCCAATTGCAGCAGAAAAAGAATGGAGCTAATGTTTCACGTGACTGTCATCTTTATGTTCATGCAGGTGGTTCCGAGTCCACAAGCTGGCGTCGTATAAGGGAAGCTTTAGTGATGAGCAGAATCCAGCAGCTAAGTCTGTTCTCATCCTTGATTTCGATTTAGGCATTATGTAATAAATCTCAAAGCTGTGCTTCATGTTGCAGTTAAGGGGCCGACGATGTAAGCGAGGAATGAGCCAGCAAGTCTATCTTAACCGAATCTGGTTCTTGACGAGCCTCACTCCCACTCTCTGATACCCCGACGACTTTCCAAGAGCTGCCTTTAGCCCACAATATGGATATCAAGGAGTCACAATCTCTCCTCGCACACAAAATCCATCAATACGTTGCCAGTTCCACGACGCCGGAGGCCCACACGCTCGAGACATGGACCTCGACAATCAATACAGGAGACGACGTTGAACAGAGATATTGGATTATGTGACTGTCTCTCCTTTACCTGTCCAGCTTCTTGCTGATCAAGACGTCTAGTTATGTCCATGGAGGTGCTTGGTGGCGACCCATGATCACGGCTTCTTCATTCGCGTTGACAGTGAAGCACCTCATGGCATCACCGAGATCCTCTCACATTGCAGGCTTCGCATCACTCAACTACAGACTTTCAGCACCACCTCCTCTACCTCAGTTCGCGCAGTTCGCAGAACCTGAGAACCCTGCTCGCAATGTCAAGCATCCAGCTCATCTCAACGACGTCATCGCTGGTCTCCGATATCTGCAGCAGGAACACAGCTTCAAGGAGAACTATATCCTCGTTGGCCATAGCTGTGGAGCGACTTTAGCCTTTCAGATTCCCAATGGGGTCGATGTGGAGCCACCATCAGCAGTGATTGGCGTCGAAGGAATTTACGACTTAGGAAAACTTAGAGATGATCACGTGAACGTTCCCATGTATCAATATTTCATAGAGAGTGCTTTCGGAAAAGACGAGCAAGAGTGGAAAGACGCAAGTCCGGTGAGCCAGCGGAACGAAAAAGGCTTTTCATGGCAAAGATCAAAAGTTGTGGCTTTGGCTCAGAGTG
Source organism: Mollisia scopiformis (assembly GCF_001500285.1). Classification (NCBI taxonomy): domain Eukaryota; kingdom Fungi; phylum Ascomycota; class Leotiomycetes; order Helotiales; family Mollisiaceae; genus Mollisia; species Mollisia scopiformis. The sequence continues at coordinate 561,049 of NW_017263607.1, forward strand.
ATGAGGATGAACTGGTGAACAATGCTCAGCGGGACGCGATGTGGGAAGTTATGAAAATGAATGAATCTGCGGATAGGAAGGACATCCTGATTTGGTTGACGGGAAAACATGATGAAATTTGGAGAGAAAAAAACCCAGAACCACAACTGAAGATTGCCATTGAGGAAGTGCTGAGTAGATTGTGAGATGAGCTCACGTGTATCCACTTTTATTCGCTCTTTTAGGTCCAATTCAGGGCTCACTTAGAGGAGGATACTGCGACGAACTGTCCTCTTGACAATTTGAAAGTACACATCAACGTGATGTTGAAAGAAAGGTTATGCGATTGTATCAGCATTATACAGATGTCTAAGCGAGGTTTGAAGATAAGTTGGAAGTCGCAAACAAAATCTGCCGACCGAGGCGCGCGCTAATAACCAACCATCCAGACAAGGATTCTCATCAAAAGCAAGCAAATATGATTGCAAACCGCACTTGACATCTCGTTCCTTCAGATCTTCTATTTCCCTCCTTACCAGAGAGCCAACCACTGCTTTTCAATTCAACATTGCTCATAATTCCTGCGCAAGCAAACGACAGCCTTGTAGCCTTGCAGCCTCGCCAGCTGACGTTGAGGTCGTGTTTTCTTGAGGAATCACCACTGCTACTAACGCTGAAAGTGAGAGGCAACTCTTGTTTCGGTTTTCCTTATTACCGGGTAACATCTACAATGGCTCCATATTCGGCTTCTAGCGAGTTTCAAGACTCGGACGACTACTCTGATGTTGATGAAGACCAAACAATTCTAAGACGAGGCAGGCAGTCTCTTGGTATCTCGAAACGGTATGTCCGAAGCTGGAAACCAGGACATGCCATCCGAGAATTCTATCAGAACTGGTAAGGTCAAACCTGAGTCTTTGCCACACTGTCTAAACTTTCACCTTTACAGGAAAGACGCCATTGTCGAAACTGCAAGATTGCATCAAAAGGATCTCTGCCCCTCTGTCAAAGGATTCGACGCAAAAGATGTGTACACCGTTGAGGCACGTCACCCGGTCTCTAAGGAGCTTCTCGGATTCATTCGTTTCAAAGATGGAACACTTGAATTCACCAATTTCAAAGCACAGCTGAGCCGTACTGCCCTGGACCTTGGGGAGACCTCAAAGGTCGGCAATGAACAAGCAGCTGGAACTCACGGAGAGGGTTTCAAAGTTGCGTCTTTGGTAATGGTGCGTGAAGGTTACCGGGTCCAATACGAGGCTTCCAACTTCACGTGGACCATGAAATTCGCTGGGAGAGACAAAAACATGCTCTACTGTTTCTTGAGAGACATGTCTGAAACCAAAATTGCGACACAGAAAATCAAATACAACGCCAGACTTCAAAAGGGTGCTTCTCGTGAGCTAAAGAACAACATATGGGAAGATGTGTCGGTCAAAATTGGAAAGGTTAATGGTATCGGTGACAAGATCGAGAAGGTCAATTTCTTGAAATGGATTGACGTGTCTCTCGACCTCAATCGTCCTCTAAAAATGATCGACACTCCTCACGGTCAACTCATCCTGGACGATGCTTTCAAAGGCAGGATCTATCTTAAAGGCCTTCTGCTTGAGAATTCTTCCACAACCAAGCCTTTTCAGTTCGGGTATAACTTTTTCAACGGCACTGTAGATCGGGACAGGAAAGGATTGACCCACTCGAGCGAAGAAGTAAGCGTACTGGCTCAAATTTGGGCTGCAGCCATTTGGTCCAACGAACAGGACACTCTCGAGAAGTATGTTTTGATGCTTCGCCGCCAAGAAGCAGCAGACGTGGATCAGACTGAGGCCTACATGTCAGACGCAACGGCAAAGAAAGTTTGGGAACACCTAGTAATGATTGACTCAGAGAAGAAGAGCTTTTACCACGACCGTCGCAATGGAGACAAGGTGACAACCACCTGCACCAACCACTTTGGATAATTCTGAGCTAACACACGTGATTGCATTAGGACATTGAGATCATTCAGAGCAGCCTGAAGAAAGAACCAGAACAACTCCCAGGCAGTCTCTGGGACGCTCTCAGAAAGTTCCATCTTGTAAGAACCCCACAAGAACAGCAACGTTACCTTCTGCAGAATGCAGCACCAGCAGAAGATATTAGAACCACATTTGCTACTACAGTTCAACGAGGTCTTCGTGCAGCCTTTGCATTGGACTCGAGAACACGAACGCTAAACTTAGAGTTCAAACGCGGAGACAAAACAGATCTCAGTTTGCTCTATGTAAATGGTTTTCTAACGATGAACGATAAATGGCTTGATTTTCAGCGCAGCCATGGTCGCAACAAATGCCCCCTCGCGAGCGAACACAAGCCGGGACAATCTTGGGATGATTATTTCGAATGCGACCACATTGTAACGGATCTATACAGAGAGGTACTGGAGGAAATTAAGCGTCATCCAGAACTGGTTGAAGACGAAGTGGCTGCAGTTGACGATTCGTTGCATCTGAAGGTCTGCGGGAGTCTCCGCCACATGCCAATCATGATTACCACAGAACAAATGTCCGATCCGGGAGCTATCGAAGTCAAGTGGTTTGACCTAGATCATGATGTTTTCAAGGTAAATGGCGTGGATCCTCTATGCCGGGTGGTATTGCATCGAGAGAGTACATGTTCTGCCAGACGGGACGAACTCCTCTACAAAGGTTAGTGCTATGGAATCCTGTACAAGTTCATTAAAGTGACGCATTGCATTAGCTACTCTAACGGAACATCTTTGGACAGATGAGCCTCTCAGCACGTTACCTACAGAGGACACTTGTGGCTGTCACATTGAACGTGTTCCTCGATTGAAATCAAAAGTTGTGTTCAGCGGATTAGATTCCAATGAGAAGTACTTCGCAATGGTTTCTCGAAACGAGCATCAAGAATTTCTTGGAGTACCTCCAAATAGCATCTCTCCCAGAACAGCGCCTGCACGAAGCGTTGTTTCTCCACCGATTGTGCGGGATTATCTAGGGACGCGATCACAGACTGCAAAGAAGTCCCCGAAGAAGGCTTCTTCACTTGGGGTTCATGCCCGCAGCAGCTCTGTAGGCACACAGATTGCGGACTTATATGACGATTCGCCTGCTGGTGCTGGTGCTGTGGCTGATGACTGTTCAGCTGCCGATCAGGACTTGGATGATGACATGGATGACAATCAAGGCGCGGGTAGCACAGATAAGCCGGAAGCTGGTGTCGAGTCTAGCGTAAGGAAGAGCACTTCGCCAACTACGAATCAAGCTCTACAGGTCAGTCAAATCACAGTGCACAAGAATCCTGGACACTGACTCCTTCTAGGCCATACAAGAAGAGCTCTCAACACACAAACAACTTGTCTTATCACGGGACCAGGAAATAAACGGTTCGAAGAAGAAGCTGCTTGAGCAAAAAGATCAACTCGAAGCAAATGAGTTAGCTTTGGAAAGTTTGCGACTAGAGATAGATAGTCTGAAAGCCCAGATCAGCCGATTACAAGAGCAACCAACACAAAACGAACTAGAACTCCAAGCTCAAGGTAATCACTTGAGAGAGAAAGAAGAAGACTACAACTTGGCACTAGCAGAAATCGAGTCGGCCCAGAGTATCCTACTAGCGAAACAAGCAGAGATCGATCAACTTCAACAAGAAGAGGAGGTTGCCAGTCGGACCATTGACAATCTTCGTTCCCAAGTCCAGCAGTTGAAAGATGATAACGAGGACCTGGAAGCCCGGCTCGACGAAGCAGAGATGAATTACGATACTCAAGTGCGACTCGCTATAGAGACTGCCGAGCGGCGACGACGACGAAGACCACGACATGATACTGGGAAGAGAGGACGTGAGAGTACGGAGGACGACTTTACTATCAAGACAGAAGGCTCATCGAAGAGACAGAAGATGGTCATTACAACTGCACAAAAAGGCATTGTTGATTTGACTTCTGACAATGATGTTTCCAACAATCGCACTTCTACACGGAGTTCTACTTGAGTGGCAAGAGCAGAAGCTGTGTCTTTTCTGGTGCTGAGAAGGGGCATGGTCAGGTCGTATCAATATGAGACCAAGTTTATTCTTTTCATCGCGTTATAAATGGCGTGCGCAAATGCTATCAAAGGGATGGGAGGCACTCAAAAGTAAGGACAAAATTGTATATACCAAAACAATCGCGAAACGGGTATCGCAGCCAAAAAAATCCTCATACTTCACCCCTGACCACGAAAACTCGAATGGCGTCCAATCTGTTGTCCCTCCGCCCCTTCACTAACCTCCTTTGAATTCGTATTCAAATCTTGATACTTGTCAAAAGTCAATCATCCCATGTGCTGCTGACAGCCCCGCCGTCGAAAGCCGAAATTAATGACGTGAGATGAACTTCTCTAGCACTACTCCAACGTTGCAGACTTTCTTAGATGAAAAGATCAACCTTCAAGTCTGGATGGTAGGGCGCAGAAGACCAAAGCTGCTTTGGCAACATGTTTCATAGTGTCATGTGATCGGTGATTTCTTGCTTTGTACGAAACTGCAGAACGGAAACAATTGAAGACGTTTGTGACTTTTCCCCCTCAGTATTAGGTAGGTGAGATTGTGCGCGAAGACTACTCGGCACTTACCATAGCCGTCTGAATGGCTCCCATAGCACGGTTCTTCTTTCCATGGCGTGAAGTTGCCAAGCTAATATCATACCGTGTTCTTAAATGCCGGGTTGGTGCGCGAGTGCCGCCAGATTCGAGGCACTGGCGTCAACAGTGGTGGCGTTTCCATACTCCTTTCCACAAGAGTTGATGTATATGGTCTTGGGCTTCTTGTCAGGCAGATGGTTCCAAATGGTGGAGGTGCGACTGCGAATGATAGACGGAGATTCTGGGCCAGCATAGGGATTACCAGCCATATTGCGAGCATGATACTCATCAAGAGCTTCATTCGTAAGGGACTCAAACGGATCAACAACGCCATCAACAACGCTATCAACAGAACTTTCTTGAGAGCTAGCCGCAACTTTTCCTATTTTCTGATTTCCCACATTTCCTGGTCGTCATGTGCTTACCGTTGACTCGTGGCTACCGACCAGCTTGACGGATTTACAGCCCAAAATTCGAGTATAAAAGGGTGTCGTTCAAGGAATATTCTCGTCCTCAAACATATGCGAAGAAATAGTATCGCTTGCGAGTACGCACCAAGGTTCCTTGACTTGCATGCTTATTTGAATGATATTTACACTGAATTTAATGAATAGACGGGCAACAAACTCTGGTAAGAACCTTAGTATGACCACGAGTGCTTCGATCACCCCTTCGCTCTTATTGACAAACGGAGTGAGCGCGACGCTGACTTTGATGGTCAACAGCTCTCTTGTATTTGTCATGTCGTTGCTGAGCCATCGGCAGTCGCTACAACGTGTGGCATCTTCTTCTTCATGTAGTCCAGCGATTTACCAACGAAAGCCGTCTCGTACAACAGTGTCGGTGGGACCATTCCTCGTCTAGATCTTTAGCTTGCGACAATGCTAACATCCGAATTATTTCGCCATCCCGGAATTCATAAGAATAAGTGCAAATCCGTTTCGGCTTCACATGTATCGGAACTCCGAGGAGTCTTAATATGCGTTCGTACTTCTGTACTAGTACGGAATTTCAGGTCTCGAGAATGTTCCCCGTGTCTTCGCGACTTTTCTTTTCCTTTCCAGGTGAACGAGTCGGGGTGAAACAAGTACTCAAGAAGGGACCCTGGTCCCTTCTTGTAAAACCACGCGTCTGTATACTTTGGGCTCGAGTCTTTCTCTCCAATGGTTGTATGCTTTGGTGATTGCATGATTAACCAAACTTCCCCAAGACCGGAAGAAGCTAGGGTACGAGTAGGGCGCGGGACAGCTCCCTCAATAAAGCTCCTTCTTGCCTTGTCCGCTCCCCATCGGGCAGCTCAAGAAGGAGCTTTTTCTCGTCCGGGACTGAGGTTTTTCCTCGGTCCCCAAAATGATGTTCTTTTCCATAAAAGCCGTGTAGATCATTCTCGGTGAACCTTATTCACCGGCTTGGAGCCCGCAGGACGCCCAAGGATAATCGATCCAAAAGTATTTTTCCTCCTACCTGTCCTTGGAGAGATGAGCGTCCTGCGGACATTGCTTCGTAGCGTTCGTTCTTGAAGATTTCGGGCAGTACTCGAATTGGTTCGCGTTGCAAGCATATCTTGTATCGATGTGATCAAATTCGCGGCTACACCGCTTGCCGTATGTGACCACCATGTAAGGCAACGGCGATTCTGCAGGTGATTGATTGACAGAAGGCCGCGACACGCTCGAGCTTTCGATGGGACAGCTGTATACGGGCTCGAGCCTGGGTCTACGTGAAGTCAGATAACAAGCAGCTGCAATCCAACTGGGACGCATACTCATCTGCGATGGCGTCTTGTCTCAAAGTCTGTCGAATTGATACCCTACCGGCGTATCTGCTACGCCCCGCACGTCTGCACAAAGCCTAAGCTGGATGCATGGTCATTGCACACTCTCCTGCGATCTTCGGCACTTTTACGTGTACCGAAAGCACGGAATCGCGCATCAAGGACTCTGACGATAATGCTGGGGTCCTCGATGCGCGACTGAGGAGGAAAGCAGAGGGGAATGTAAACATCCGGCTGAAGAGAAAGAGATTCGGATGCGCGCTAAACGTGATGAAACAAACCCGTGCTCAGATATGCCCGCACAGCGGGGTAGATGGCGGGGTCTGGGTAGCAGGGGCAAGATTCTGGAAATGAGTTTTGAGAGACCTTTCACTTGTAACGCGAGTCTTCAACAAATCAAATACTTCCTTGCTATGTCTTCGAGATGAGATGTAGCTGCCTGAAAATCAATCCCGACACCGCGAGTGCCAGAGCACCCCCCTTTTCATTTTAAGCGATAAGTGATGCTCGTTTCATTTATGCTGCTGCCTTAAACTTTCCTGAACCTTACCAAGACCTTAAATACCATTCAGAATTCATATAATAGCTTGTCTACCGCAGCTCTTATGTTATTTCATACGTCCTAGGAGAGAGAATAGGGGAGCTACATAATCAAGCTCGTGTCAAAGGTCTCGAAAGTTCAGGATGGATTCCTTTGAGAAGAAACTCTCTAAAGCAACATCTATTGATAGTCGAGAGATCTTAGGAGCAATCAGTATGGTGGTAGACCGACAAGGTGAGTCTTCTGCTTCTCGACCAAGGTGTAAGCTTTGTAGCTAAAAACTTCCAGGGACCCCTCTTTACCACTATGCATCAGGCTATCAATCATTAGCCCCCGATGACCCGTCCATTCTTCATAACAGTGCCTTCGTCATGGCATCAGCAGGCAAATTCATCACCCACATCGCAGCTCTCCAATGCGTCGAGCATGGCCTCATCAGCTTGGATGAGCCAGTTCATCCATACCTTCCAGAATTGGAACACATTCACGTCTTGTCAAAGAATCAGGAACTGAATGCAGTAGCTCGATCTTTTGATTACCGACCAGCAAGTCGGAAGATCACGCTTCGCCACCTTCTCTCGCACACGAGTGGTGTTGGTCATAAATCTAACCCAATGATCCAGGAATGGCGAGCTGCGAAAGGCGAAGCTCCAAAAGCAGATTATCATCCGAAGGTGGATATTGCTAAGAATCCTCCATATATAGCACCGCTACTGTTCGAGCCAGGCGAAGGCTGGAATTATGGAGCGAGTATCCAATGGACTGGTGTCCTTGTCGTGAGATTGACGAAACAACCACTCGCGAAATACATATTCGACAGGATCTTCTCTCCACTTGGGATGATATGTTCTAGGTACAACCCTGAACAATATCCTGATATTGTGTCACGACTTCTTCAAATGGTGGTAAGAGAAGGAGACAAAATATTGCCAGTTGAACATCGGCCCCAAGGACTCGTGTCTAGTATCTCAGATATGGTTGCACTCTTCGCAGATCTGATGTCTCACACATCGAAGATTCTGAAGCAAGAGTTGGTAGACTTGCTTTTCGAACCGCAGTTCGCACCTTCGAGCTGGCCCAAAAACCTGCCGTATCTCTACTCAATCTTCGTTGCTTGATTCATCCTCATCAGAATCTTGATTATATCCTGTGTTTAACCCGGCCAACTGCTGCTTCAAATCTTCTCCCACGAGCTCATCTTCTTCCTTTGGTAGTGTCGAAGAGTAACGTGCTGTGTCGAACGTATTCTCGAAAAAGATTTCGGGCAGAAAGTTGTCATGGGCAGACTTTGCCAAAATGAGAAGCGTAGATTTCCGAAGGTATTTTCCAGCTGTCGCCCACATGTTGCCCTTGCCCTCAAGTTTGTCCATGATTGCGAGCTTCAAGCTGTCGTCCTCCTCCAGGCACCGAATGTAAGTCATCACAAATTTAAAGTAAAGGTATCTTTTCGCTGGTCGGTTGTCATTCAAGAACCTGAGTTCTTGTCCATCGATATCCTATCACTGGTTAGGCTTCAACGTTTGTGGTCGAAGCTTTATCAAACTGACCTTAAATTTGATATCATCTCGGATCGGCATCTTCTCGAGACTTTTGTCCAGCAGCACCAATTGAAAGACAACATTCCTCTCGGTGGTGCCAGGCTTGGCGACAATTATAACTCGCCCTGCATCCAAAGCAGCTTCGATGAAATTGTGGAGTGGAAGACCTAGATACCATTAAGCTGATAAATTTAATCTTTGGACGAGTGGTTTACCGTTGTTTGCATCCCCCAACATTGCGCTCCCAGTGACCCCGAACAAATACGAAAGGGCTTTGCCATCAATGGATTTTGGAACAATGTGAGCGGCTTTAACAACAGTTTTGAGACTATTCGGGGTTGTTAGGGTGCTGTACCAGCCCGTTAAGACACAATAGTGGTCGTTGCTGTTGGTATCCTCATTCGGTCTCTCAGCGGCATAAAATGCCAAGACATCCTTCTTGAATTTGTGTTGATCAAATCCTTTTTTCTCCTTTCGTTGCCTCATGTTGCCCTCATATTCCGATTTCTGCTTCACTACAGCTTTCTTGCACGCTGAGCTCATTAGCCCAACGTAGGCTGTTTCGATAGTTTCTCGCGAAGGTCTCATCTCTTCCAAGTCGTCCTGAAAAAACTTATATTGATTCTTCACCTGGAACAGTTCGATTCTCTTTGCTTCCAACTCAATGTCGTCCTCAACTGTCGCCTTGTGCTCATCAAATTCCGCTTTGGTCATTTCCTTCCGCTTCAATCGATTACCAAGATGTTTGATTGTGACATCGGCGAGCTCGATATCTGACTCCAAAACCTCGATTTGGGCCTCGATAAACTTGGGCACGCTGGACGCCGAAGAACGGGCGGACTGTGCAGACACTTTTCGCTGTTTGATCGCGGACACTTCTTCTTTCATACTCGGACCGAGCAATGATGATACCCTGGGGGGAATCGTTGGTGGCTGCATTTTCATACGAAGACTGAAGGCGTATTGTGAAGTGTGATTGTCGCAGAATCCTTATTCGAGGTTGGAGATATTTATGGTGTTCTGGCCAGTCTGAATTTAAATGTGCAACATTTCCCGGTCGTGACGTTGTGATTTAGTAAGCGTCGGCCCGATGCCCGGAGAAGGAAAGAACTGTTCTACCTTATATGCGAACCCGCAGTCCTCTTGAGAGTCACTGGATGGTGGCTGGTACGGGGGGAACTTAGGACATAAAAGTCCCAGGTATGATAATATGATAGAATGAAAGGCAAAACACATTAAATTATCACAAAATTAAGGCTAAGACCTCCCAAATTCTAATTTTTAGCATGCTAACTGCACAATCTGCCACCTTTCAGCTCCAGCTCTCTGAATGCACCAGCTCACTGAATGCACCGGCTCTCTGAATGCACTAGCTCATAGTATATGCGCAAAAAGTGATGCAAAAGGAAGAGGATTTTGTCAGAGGAGAAGTTTTCACTTAAGTGGAACAAAATAAAAATATTAATAAATACAGAAAAAAGAATATATAATTAAAAAAATTAGAAATTTATATATTATATAATCGTATTATTATTATTTTTTTATTTATAATAATAGAAAATTCGATTTTACGAAATAAAACTCTATAGTTTATAATATTTCGCAATGTATTTAGATTTTAAAGTAAAATGCTATAAAAACTAAAATGCTTTTGCAATTCAGCACTTCACAATTCAGCAACTCAACATTTTGCGCGACCTTTGCCCTGCATTCCATGCCATTCGGAACGATATCGAGAACTACGCCGCACCAGCTGGCATACCGGACACCATGCAAGAGCCGCCTGTGAATCACAGCTTGGCTGCTTTGGTCATTGAAGCAGAAATGCCGCTCTCGCACATGCCCGCTGGAACGCTGACATGGAACGGGATGCCAAATTTGATTTGGGCCATGCACAGAGAGAGAGGGATTGCCATGATCTTCGCTACGCAGCTGTTACCAGTGGATGATGAGAAAACGGTTGATCTCGCAATGACATTCTTCAGGGAGGCTTGGGCTAGATTCGGTTGATGTTACTCCAATTTATGAATTATGTACATAATTACATTTACTTTTTCATTACTTCTCTTGTACGAGCAACATTCGTCTCAGTCGCCTAGCATACAGTGCAAGGCAAACCTTGAATCGCTTCAGCAATAGCATAATAAGCTGGCTTCCTCTGCAATGTGTCGTTATAGATATCCGCACCACCTTGCCCGGGGAACGAAGAAGGAACCCAGCTATAGTAATCATCAAAATCCCAAACAGTGGTCCCAATGCAGTGAGGACCAACCAACATACAAGCAGCAACACTCTGGTAGTAGTCTTGGGCTTGCTCTGCTTGACCAGTCTCGTTGTAGTATGGCGCTGTGGGGAACCTGATATCGAGCTCTGTTTGGACGACATCAACACCAAGAGCGATATAGCCTTGCATGGCTTCAAGTTGGTCGGCTGTCGATGGTGTGCCGCCCACTTCGAAATGAGATTCGAGGCCAACGCCATCGATTCTGATGTTGCGACTTTGAAGATCCTTGATAAGCGCATATGTTGCAGTCGTCTTCTCGCCAGGAGACTCGATACCGTAGTCGTTGTAGTAAAGCTTGATGTCTTTTCCTGTGGCCTCAACAGCTTCTGTGGCAAATTGGTAGGCGAGATGGAAGTAGTCGGGACCAATGGTGTCGTACCAGATACTCGAAGAGAAAGAACCATTGCCAGCGAGTGCCTCATTGATAACGTCCCAAGAATAGCAGCGATCGCTCCAGTGTGTGATGAGTGTCTTGATGTGGTTTTCCATCACAGCTGTGAGGGTCTCCGCCGTCCAATTTCCTTCTGTAACCCAAGGAGATAGCTGAGAGAGCCAGATTAGATTATGGCAGCGGACGAGGTCTCCTGATTTCTCGGCAAGATCGAGAAAGTAGTCGCTACCAGTGTAGTTGAAGACACCTTGTTCTGGTTCCGTGAACATGAACTAGATCTTATCAGCCAATGTTTTGTGAAATGGAGAACTTTAAAGAGAGCGTACCTTCATGGTGTTTGCTGGAGTCATTTCGCCAAAGTTCTTCGGGTCCGTCAAGATTGTAAGGTAGGCAGGATCAGTGGTTTCGTCGGTGCCCGGGATGTCTGCGGCTGTTCCAAACCAAAGCTTTCCCTGTGACTTCATCAATTGGTTCAAGTAAGGGCCTCCAGAGGGAGTTGAAGTTGGCGTGACGAGACACGAGCAAGCGGAAGCGACTCTTGATGGAGATCCACCACAGTTCGAAGCAAAGGTTGGAAGAGCCACGCCAGCTGAAGGGGTGAACGTGGGGCAGAATGCCTCTACCGCGGCCGAAGCACGAATGAACTGTCTAAGACAGTTGTCATGATTGCAATTAGGTGCAATCACCGAGCTTGTTGGAGTAGGCGTAGAAAGAACAGGGTTGAGAAGTGACAGAGCTACCGCAAGTGCTGCGATTGAGAAGGAGTACATCTTGTCCGCGTTTCTGGGAGGAAAGCCGGAATGCGACAATGAATCTCTGTCCGAGTCCGCCAGATTGGACCCGACATTGTGGCTCTTATATAGAGTTCCCAAAATCTGGAAATTTCTTGAAGGTTCAAAGTTCGCTCCATCATCCTTGGACAACCCCTCCAATCCAAGCACTTACCAACATTTCTCTCATCCTATGGACCGCGGAGTTGCAATTCAGCCTGAAGAAAATCCAGGAACAGAACCAGGTTCACTGATCCAAAGAATATGAGCTATGCGCGTCTCTCGTAAGTTTTTCCAGTCCTTGAAGGGATGACTCCATCCGTCATGGTTGTGTCGGGAAAACATTTGTTCCAGACTGCACCCCGCGAACATCGGTAAACGGCTAGAAACGACACGAGATTCCATTCCCCAACTTTGGAATTATCCCAATTTAGCCTACCACGCCGAAGGAACGAGAAAGGCGCATGGCGAGGGTCGTATGTGGACAAATGTGGGCGAAGTCATTTTGCCGGCAAGTCGGAAAGCTAGGACGGGCGGACGCGGGCCGGATAAATATATCGCCCCCTCTTTCTGTTCGGCCTTCCTCCCCGGACTCCAATGTAAACTTGTGACGAGTTGATAAAAATAAAATGAGAACTGTACGCCACCATCTCTTGTGAATCTCAAAGCTTGGACGAACATGACTGCTTTTTGCAGTGTTGTCGAGTAGCAAGTCGAGTTGACCTCGGCTAATTTAGGGGCTCGCGAGGGGAAGCTCAAGTCAGTCGTGGTGTTGATTTCTCGGTTCCTATTCCCTTTGAGCTCAGATACCAACTCTTTTTGTTCTACGATTGGGATGGTTTGTCAACTCTCGGGTGCTATCGAAAATTCTCTGATTCAATACTTATTCACGTGATAGTCCTCTCGTGCAGCTGCCGGTAGTAGCATGCCGACGACGAATGAGAAGCATCATTCTATTGTATAGCCAACGCGTTGTAACTGTTCTTAGTCCAGATTATTTCATTATATACATTTTCTGTGACTCCACTTGTCTAGTATCCAGCGCGTGCTCAGCGACTCTTACCCCTGTCGTCTCCGCCACTCATATATCGCAAGTCAGATCCCAATGCACAAACTCGCTCGTTTTATCAATGGTCAACCAAGTGCCTTGGACCTCCTTATCAAACCAAAGACACATCGTGTACCTCTTATGAAAGGCAATGCTCTGGCAAGCCCCACCACTGTTGCGACAGTCGCTCATACAGTCCTTGAGATTTCCTCCTTTCTGGACGTGCGTTGACTCTCGGTAGTCACCCATCACATTCGTGTATCCTGGGATTCCGCACAGCGGATATCCTACTGCGACAACTTGGAATTGATTAGTCATATCCAGCGAAGGGTTAAAGGGAACTTACTCTCATGGGGACCGTGCGTGTAGGTATACGTGGTATGGATTTTCGTTGTCGTTGAAGGCACTGGAGTTGGTGGAGAGGAAGGTGGAAGGGTCGAGGTGTGGTGATGGTGGTGAGAGCTGGAGGATGTTGAACTTGGTGGCTGCGGAGGCATGTTGATCGGCACTTGACAAAATCCATTTGCAGCGACTTGACTTATTAAGGTGAGAACCACACCAGCAATAGTAAAGAGGTACATTATGATTAATCCAACAAGAAATCTTTAGCGATTAGGATTCGATCGTCCGAAAGGGTGAAAACAAAGCGGTCGCAAAATGTGTGGAGGGACAAACCAGAGATATAAGTTTCTCCTTTGGAAAGCATGACACGATATATGAGCACTCTAGAATGGTTCTGCGGGTACAAACACGGCCATTTGTTTGAAACAAACATTATCAAGTACTTGCATCTGATAACAGCAAGCACTAAGACCCTAGGATATCATCTGGAAATGTCTGTGATTCGACAATTGTGATACTCCCGAATGTTGGTTTGTTGTTGGATGCGCAAGAATAGATACTCCACGGGCCTGTTCTGGGTCGATCGTCGCGGGAAGGAGCCGAGGCGCCAACCGGGAAAAAGGGGGCGCTAGGATAAATTCAAGATCACGTGCTCATGACAGGCGCTTAAAGTCGCCAATATGTTGAGGTTTACGCATACGAGAGAAAACGTATAGTAGTTATCTATTGAGAGTATCCTCACTGTCGACATAATTCAAAGCAAGCGATGGAAGTGCAATACGAAACGTCAGGTGCGACTTCTGTCAAGTCACCTGACACTTACTGATATATCGAAATCTTGGAACTTCTCTTCACTCGCAAGCGCGATGATGAAGAATCTGATAGTGCAGATCAACTGAGTCTTCGTACTGATATGGGTAGTGGGCAAGTCGGGTTATACGTCGCTAAGCACTTCCAGGGCTATTGTTACCTCTCTTCGCGCAGGATCTGTTCGCTTCCCCTGAGCTTGCCGAGACTGCTTGGTTTAAAACTTCGCTAAGATTTTTCTTACCTTAGACATTGCGATACTTTTCCAGTATTGATGTTCCAAGAAGCTGATTCAAGAAAATCTACATTTGATGTTTCTTTTGTTGGTTGAACCGAAGTGGACCGTGACCACTGTATCGAATAAAAGACTGGCCTTTTTGACATATTGATGTCTAACAGTGAGAATGACAGCTACGTTTGATGACGTAGCTTCAAATGCCCTTTTTTAAGGCGCTTTTTAGCATGTTTTTCGAACTCCTTCTCGACCGAGCTGTGGCTGAAACATACACGAATCAGGCTTTCATCAGTCCACAAAGCCGGGTGGACTTCTGCCAGCACACGCAGACAATAGAATAGAGAGCCTTGTGCCCTAGAGAATAAAAGTTCACAGTCGAGAAACGACTGAGGCGGTTTATCTTTTCCCCTTGCATTTGTGGCATTTCTGAGGCTGTGAAGCAACCACGTGTTCCTGAGTCAAGGTAGCTTTTGTATTCCCTGACTCTCGGTGACATCAACCCATAAAGCAGTGGCCGTTGGGACACTTGTTCTACGAAAATCTTCGTCTTACTCACTTTACACTCTTCCTGGCCTTAGCAGTGATGATTGTGGAAATAGCCGTCATTTTCCTCCCCACTCTCAGCTATGCCATGCAAATGTGTGATCAGCCTAGCGGCACTCTATACACAGGCACATACACTGATGGATCTGGGACTCATATCACATCTGATCGAGTTACACATCCCTATAAGTTTCCCAAGATAAGGAAATGCTGGTACATTATACGGGACGGAGAACATTAAGTGAAAAAGCTGACTTGTGCAGGTATGATTACTACGTTGTGAACGCAAGCCTCGTCAATGCACCTTGGAGAAAATCAACTGGAGACATTTATTGCACAGGCACATACACATGCACTGTGAGCGCTCTGAATGGCACCGAGTTCTACCAAATCCGGACGAGTGGTATCAGCATCAACGTCGGTCTCAAGTCACCCGATGTTACTGTCTCAGGTGGTCCAGAAGAAATCCCAAGTCTTCCAGAAGAGGCCGATGAAAGCAAAGCGGGCGATGGACGCGAAGCAGAAGTTGGTCTTTTTTACACGGTTCAATTGAGTACAACCGGATGTTATTCAGCAACGTACGAAAACCAATGTCAGTGGAACGACGGACAGTGCCACAATGTGTGGACATCACAGCAGATCTTGAAGCAGGTTGGATATGAAAGACAAGTATGCAATTGGAGCAATGGTGGAGTTACCGAGTGTATGGCGGACATTGAAATTGACACTCCAACCACTTACGTGAACTACGAGTGCGGAGCTGAATGTGGGACGCAAGAGATGATTATCCCATCGACGAGCTCGACCAGCACTACATCTACAACACAGACAACCCCTCCTGCGTCGACGATTACTGTCCAGGAAACGACAACTGTTGCCACGTCAACGTCTAGTCCTTCAGTCATAGCAACCCAAACGCCGGCAGCATCGGCTATCAGCATCAAGGCAAAGTCCACTGGGTTGAGAATCAAGGCTGGAAACTTATTATCCGCTATTTTCAGTGTTGTCCTGCTTCTTATCTTTCTCATATAGAAATAATGAATCTTCGAGCCTTTAAATCAGAAAACTTGCAGCAAGTCGGTGAGTGAATTTAGAAGATGGCGAGTTGAAAGCACCGGTCGTCGGATGGATGATTGACCAACGATGGGACTTGATTGCGATGATAAGAATCATGGATAAATAGAAACGAGTTCAAAGATTTAATGACCCTATAACAGAAACAAGCAACAAAATCAGTACGAGAAAAGTTGGCCGTCATTTCCATCTCATCTTCATCAAGCTTTCAATCTGACCAGAAGATACAGCAAAAGCAAGAAACAAAAGTCGGCCGTTATTTCCACTCCACTCCCCACTCCTTTCATTCACCGTAAAGCGCAAGAAAAGTTTCAAGAAAAGAAGCGGCCGTCAATATCTCGTAACCCAACACCCCACCTTCCCCTGAAATAGCCGAGCTCGCTACCCTATCACCAAGCCTTGGCATACCCCAAATCGGCATGCTTTTTCCACATATGCTCAGTGAGCTTGTCAGATCTCTTGTATCGAGCGGTGCATCCGGCAACGGTACAAACGTAGAGGAGCTGAGCGTTGGCATGGGTTTGCTCATGACGATCCCGGCAGGACTTGCGGTTAAACGACTTTGTGCAACCTGTGGACCTGCATCGATACATAGCAGTGCGAACAGGAACCGGGATCATGGGAGCGGGTGCATTAGTCTGATTACCTGAGTTGAAGTCCATGAGGCTGGCGGTTTGGTCTGGAACCATTGTAGACGCTTCCACTGCAGGATTGAGTGGAGTGTTCAACCAATCTGGCTCCCAGAAAGATGCCTCGTAGCCAGAATCCATTGTCATATTGTCAATGGAGTTAAAAGCATTTATAGCTGGAAGGTTGCGCATGGCTCCATGAATGCTACCTCGGGTCAACAACCCTATACTTTCGTGGTAATGATTGTTCTCGCCAGAAAGGAGGTCGGCGGGGGCGTCGTAGCCACTGTAGCCATTGTAGAAGTTTGGGGCTTTCAATGAAAACGAAGCGCCAGTGTAAGAGAGCTCGTCTGAAAGGAAATTCGCAGGCAAAGTTTGGATTTGAGTTGTTGCAACATATGCGGAGTCACACTTGTTGCTGGCGCCCTCCTGCGCTCGGTTATTTCGCGAATCGATGAAAGCGGGGTAAGACCCCACGAGAGATTTTGTTGCCGTTGCTTGATGGATCGTATGACAAATCTTGAGAGGTCCTCGCTTTCCTGTCGATACTGACTGGCCTATCAGCATGGGAAAAAAAAAACCTACCCGACCCCAACCTCGCCCTCAAACCCCAAAGAGTAAGAAGACTGGTTGAGTTCAGGAAACTGCTCCTCGTGGTATTCGCCCTGCATGATTAAGGGCGTAGCGTGAAGAAAGTGCTGACTTGTAGGCGAAAACCAATGAAGGCAGAAATAATGGCAATAGAGGTCGGAAAAGCTTTCATTTCAGCATTGGGGGAATTGAGTACTATATCTTTGTTCGACCCTTGGCAGAGGCTACGCCCTCACGTCAATCGTGAGACGAAGCTGCTGTGGGCTTAGAACGTAACACGTGACTAAAGCCGAAATAAGACGTCTCTGTACATCTGTACAAAGTCTACAGACCCTCAGCACTTACACCTCGTACTTAAAGAGGTACTAAAAGATAACTCTCCACACCGGTGTCTCTAAATGAGAAAGAATTTAACTTCGAGAAGTGTCACGTGAATATTTCAAATGTGGGTTTTTAGCCACCCACAGTGCAACTTTCAACTCTCAAATTGTAGGATCAATTTATTATGACTGCTGCAATGTTGTAAAACGATACGTGGTACCATGCTTTAACTCTGCAGCTCGTGTTCGGTACCAAGAGAAGCATGAGGATTGAAGTGCTTGTTTGCTGAGCAGCTTCGCAACATGCACCTTTCAGGGACTCCGCAATCATTGAAACACAGGGCCATCTACTTTAAAATCGCCCTTGATTTGCTCGTTTCGCAAGTATCGCCGAAATTGCACAATCACCAGGCGTTACCTAGGGCCTCCAGCCATCAATTGATTTTCTGATCGTAAATCTCCTTTCTTGAAAGCAACACGTTCTCCACTAGCTGGACATACTAGCTGTTATATATTGGTCGCTTCCTTAGGAAAGCGCGCGTAAATCAGCTTGAATCTGTGGTGACTTGAACCCTTGCCCACGCTTCGCCACCGAGACGCAGCAATGGACCCGCAAGTTTCAGAGCCGTGAGGTTTACGCATTGAAGTATCCCATTCATAAGCTAATGTTAATGCACTCTCGCGACTGAGAGATGAACTTACTTTTAGCTGATATATGAAAACGCGCTTTGAGCTTGGGAATCATGCAACTCAATAGAGAACATAGGGCTGTAAGGAATCGTCCAGGTCCGGGGTCTCAACTGATCATATGACCACAAGACGTCTCGTTGAATATTATCCTCGCTAGGTCTGTGGCAGGAACGATCTGATTAGACGAGTTGGCCAGTGTAGGTAGAGCTGAGATGTCGAGAACAGCAAACAGATCTCCTCCATCGTTGACTATATATACGCGCAGCTTCACTTGTTTTTCGGGATCACACTATCGAATTCTCTCTACTCAACACTCTACCTTGAGCTTCGCTCTCGAATCTCTGCAACACGCATACATTTGGTCACATCTACCCCTCATCACAATGAAGACTCCATTCATCCTCAGCGCACTAAACGCACTTTCCACAGTCGCAGCTCTATCATCGCCAAGCACCAAAACCTTAGTCAGAAAGCAAAGTATTTGTGATCTATGCTGACAGGACTTGGATGCTTTTGGCTGCGCGTCCTGCTATGCAAACTGTACTGGTGGTGGCCCTCTTGGATGAGAATAACCAAAGGGCTTTGAATTTCTTATTGGAGTGAGATAGCTTCTGTCAAATTTGAAGATAGGCATGGGACTAAGTAACGCTTTGCAGATTTGCACTGGTTGTGGGCTTTGGAGAAGGGAACATAGCCTTTGTGTGGAGGTTTGGGTGCAGTTCAACTGGATTGGAACACGATTTTCTTCTTCATAGCTTCAAATGGAGTTCTATAATCAGAAATCTTGATCGTAGGTTTGTGGAATGGTTGAATCTGACTATGTAGTTACGGGACTACCGTATTGGAGGGCAGATATTCCAGCCAAACGTCACATGGTGTTGAATCCTCTCGCAGTACTCGCTCACTCCAGAGACAATATGGGACGCAAGGACTCGCAATAGTAACTCGATTTCTTTCTCAGCCAGAAACATGACGCGTAAACGATAGATCCTCAACGTCACCACTAAAGGAAAGTAAAGCAACGCAAGTAAAATCAAACGGCCGTAAACTTCCTCTCATCTCCATCCCTCACTTCTCTTCACAAACCCGCCCAATTCATGCCTTCCTGTACCCCAGATCTCCATGCTTCTTCCACAAATGCTCCGTAACCTTATCAGCACGACTATATCCCCTACCTTGGCTTTTCGGGCAGCCGGCAATGGGACAAAGACGTCCCGTCATGTTCAGATGAACGGTGTATTGGTGACGAGCGAGGTCAGTTGGGCGCTTGAAGCGCTTGGTGCAGGTTCCAAACGAGCAGCGGTGAAGGTGGATGGTTGGTGCTGGTCCTGAAGCTGCAATTGTAGTTGGAGGCAATGCAGTTGGTCCGGTGTGGACAACAGTGGGAAAGCCTGGGGATGTGGTCATATTGACGTGAGCGTTGTTGTAGCTCCAAGTTGGGTACTGAGAATAGAGAAAAGGGGCCGGAATCTGGTCGAACTTGACTCCACCCTCATGCAAAGCTAGGTCGAAGGATTGTCCAAAGTCAGTGTCCAGGCTTGCGAAGGCGAAGTTGAAGTCACCCAGAGGACTCAATGCTCCGAAGTTGTTGAAGTTGTTCCCAAAGCTTGAGGGCGCCTGGGAATTGTATCCAGCGTTTTGGAGCGATTGGTTCAAGGACCCATGTGCGTTGACATTGGAGATGCTTTCAGAGGCCTCATCAGAACCTTGGATCACGTCGTTTGCCAAGTTGGCCGAATTGAGAACTTGATAGCCAGTGCCTGGGATCCAAGCATAGGTCTTTGCGCCTGAGACGGATTCGCCTAGATTTTCTGAGGCATGAGGCTCTTCAAGACTTTCAGCTGCAAAGTCTGCGATTTGGTTTATGAATTGGTTCGGAAATTGGTTCGAGAATTTGTTTGCATTTCCAGTGGGTAAGCCCAATGGAGAATTGGTATACTCGCCATGGGCTGGCTCAGCAGCGGAGTGGAAGCCTGTAGGAGTAGAATTTCTCAAAACGGAGGCGCCGTCACCGAAGACAAGACCAGGATTCTGGGCCAAAAACAATGGATTTCCAAACTCATCAGATTTCGAGTTTCCAGGGGTCTTTGGGCCGAAAAGTAAATACTCGGAGTAAGGTGTTTCCTTCGAAGCAGTGGGAAGTTGAGACTCGCTGATCAAGTTAGTAAAAAAAAAAACTCTCACCGATTTTTGGTGTCCTTGCCCCCATAAGGGAATGAGGATATACTGAGGTCGTGATGCTCTCCCATCTGAGAGATCGTAGCCTGATCTTTGGTGTTGTTAGACATGGTGGTGGGGAGGTGGAGGCGCAGTCGAGGGCGAGGGCGGTCGAGGAGGGCGAACGAGGGCGTAATGAACGAGAACCAATGAATCCGAAAGGCCGCGTAACAACAAGCAAAAGTCGCAGAAAATCTCTAAAATTCGAGAAGGGGACTCAACGCCATCTATATGCTCCCAACAACCCATGCACACACCACGACGCCCTCATCCAAGCCTCGTCTTTCATCCAAGTTCTCCCAACGCCAGCCCTTCACGTGACTACTGATCCAAGCCATCCAACTCGACCAAATGCAGCACAGCCTCGACGACCTCATTGCCAGCTAAATCCAATTCCGGCTCATCGATTTTCCTCGCCAACACATCATCAAGCATTCCTCTCAACCTACTAACCAAAACACCTATTCGTGCCCAGCCTCGTAGACGTAGCCAGCCATCTACAACGAGGCCACGACCTAATGTATCGAGTGTGATTGGCCCAGAGAACAGGAGCGCAGTGTAAGCGTTGAATGCTGATGTACCTATTAGCACTATTGTATCAGGAAAGATAAAGAGATACGTACGAGTCAAATCCCGAATAAAAACTTTGCTTGTAGCCATTTTGTTGAAATAACTCATATATACACTATTTCCTGGAAAGCCTTGCGCATCAAAGACCGTCGAGCTGGGATGTACAAAAACACGTCCATTTTCTTGGTTGAAATATTTGATGGTCTTGGCTTCTGGATCGAGTTCCACGGCGCCGGAGACGGAAGGGGCAAATTTCTTGTCGGGGAAGTCGATGCGTGCCAGTTGGGGGTTAAATGCACCTGCGATGAGAGAGCGGAGGAGTGAGGTATTGGAATTGTTCTTGTTGAGGGATGAGATAGCGGCGGATGACGAAGGGATAAATGATAATTCGCGAAGGGAGGTTAGGTATTGTGTGCGGTTTGATGAGATGTCGCTGAGGGTCTGGAAGTTGAGGAAGTTTTCTGAACACCAGTTGCGGATTTCTCCTTGGCGGATGCTCCTGTTGCTCATCATTTCGTCCCATTGCTCATAGGCTTTGAGGTCGCCAATCAGATCACCTTGATTCTTGGCGAATCTTGCCCTTGCAGCTTTTGCTTCTTCTCTCTTGTCTTGAGGAGAGACGAAGGGGGACTTGACTGTCAAGATGGCTGCGATAGTGACACAAGGCTCGAGACAGCCAAACATAGCACCGTAGACCATGAGCTTTCCGCATCGAAGATCGGCTGGAATCATAGACAGATGGCGACCCAACGCAGTGAGATCATCACCATCAAGAGCGCCCATTCTCCCAAGCAATTCCATTGCACCATCTATTGCCATACTCTCCGGTGGTGTTAAAGCGCTTGCCAAGAAAGCCCCGACAGCTTTGATACCCATCGCACGAACGGAAAGACAAAGTTGCTCTAGTGGTACTCTTCGAATTTCTGGCTCTGGTCTCTCGGCCATCTTGGTCATCTCGGCATTGCGAGTGTATAACTTGTAGCATTTTCCGGCCTGGACACGACCCGCTCGACCACGTCTCTGTTTGCAAGCTGCACGTGATGCCCAGACTTCTTCGAGCTTCCGCATATTATTCTGAGGATCATAGCTTGTCTCCTTGACACGTCCTGTATCAATCACAGCCACAATGTCGTCGATGGTGATTGAAGTTTCAGCAACATTAGTAGCAACTACTACTTTTCGCTTCCCAGCCGGAGCATGAGGGAACACTCGTCGTTGCTCAACAGACTGAAGAGAAGCATGAAGTGGTAATGCGTGAAGGTTCGGTATTGATCGTAGAAAATCCAGTGTTCGATTGATTTCGACCACACCAGGCATGAAGATCAAGATACCTCCATCTTGCTTCAGATGTGAAAGTTCTGCATCGATCTCCTTCACTGTCTGTGTGATAAGGTCATAATTGATGCGCATCCCAATGCTCTGAATAGCAGCGGCGATTTCCGAATCCATACCAGCAGTATCAGCAGCATCCTCGTCTCGTCTAGAGGTACGACCGGCGTTGAAACCGGTCATTTGAATCACATCGTCTAGGTAATAGTCCTCAACAGGATATGTTCTGCCACTGATCTCAACTCGGCCGACCTTGCCCATGCTCTTGAAGTAATCTTCAAATACCCCAGCATCGAGAGTGGCACTCATGAGAATAAGTTTGAGGTCTTTGCGCTTCTTGAGTACATCTCGGAGAAGGACAAGTAGGAAGTCGGTGTCCAAACTTCGCTCGTGAACTTCGTCAATAATCACGTGACTGACATCTGCGAGACTTGCAACAACATCGTCACTGCTACCCCCGGATGTTTGAAGTCTTCGCAATAGAACACCAGTAGTGACAAACGTGATTTTCGTGCTCTGCGTTGCTTTCGACTCCCCTCGAATAATGTAACCAACTTCTTGACCAACCGTGGAGCAGCGTTCGTCACTTACCCGGTCAGCAAGACCGAGCGCAGATATTCTTCGTGGTTGTGTGCATCTTGCCCATTGTTAGTATTCGGCGGAAGAATTTCAGAGATAGTGACTTACATGATCTTAGTGGAATCGCCTAAAGCTCTTTGATATAGGTCGTCCAAGATGAATTGGGCTGACTGTGTAGATTTACCAGAACCTGTCTCTCCAGAAATGATAGTAACTTGGTGTGATTCAACAGTATCAATTATGATTTCTCTCATCTCCCAAGCAGGCAACGTCTTTCGTTGCTGGATTCTAGCTTGCAACTTCGGATCAGTCTGCCGCCTCGTCCAATCCTCCTTGCTCTTCTGATTGGTTGTCCATGCGATTGGTCTAGGATGTCTTGACATCTTTTGTTTCTTTCGATGTACTGGACGTAATTCGCTGACAGTAGATGCAGCAGCAGAGACGTCTCGAAGCTTACCAGGTCTCTCGAAAATGCTGTAAAAATTTTGCTCTATCCAGTCTATGAGAAAGAAAACCATCTGCTCTCCAAGAAGATTGTCAATAGCATGATTCAGAGCTTGCTTCATCATGCTAAGACGTATATAAGCCGGCAAGGCCGCATGCACAGAAATAACCGGAAGTTTTTGGGGGTACTCTGGTGTACGTCTAATTTGGATGACTGGATCAACTTCAGGATTCCGACCTCGATTGGATGGCTTGATAGCTATTCGACAAAAATCCTTCGACGGTCGCGAATATTTATCGCCAAAGACAGACTGGAGACTAGTCAACTCTTCTTCCCATATGCCCATAGACTGCTCTTTCGAGTCTTCAGTGTCCCATGATTCCTCGGCTTGAGGCATGTCCTGGTCTTGACCAGACGATAAAAGAATAGCTTGCAAAGCCTCTGCCGATTTGCCTTCTTCTCCGTGTGTTTCATAGATCTGCTTGCAGAGGTCAAGGGAGTAACCCGCCTCAGCCAATCGTTTGATTGCACCCTCTTTCTTCAGGTCGCTACTGGCCATACTGATACCAGCTACGTATCCTTCAGGTAAAGCCCACCTGGGAAGATCGTCCTCTGGTACATGGATGAGGAGCCATTCGAGAGTCTCTTCTCGGTCCTTGCACTCTTCCACAGCCTCCTCGACGTGACTCTGTCGAAACTCCAAAGCTTTAAATTCGTTGACAATGGAATGCTTCTGGAATTGCGACAATTTAACATCATGGGGATTCCAGATCGCATGTCGTCGAATCAGGCCTTCAACCGAAGTGCGTGTCCGTTTACCCATCTCAATTTTCGGTACCCGCGTCCATCCTCGATTCAAATTATGAGAGCCTGTGTTGGAACTACTCGGACCCCCGTGTAGAGCAAGATTGGCTCCGCCAGGCCCCCCAGGCGTATTCAAAGCTTTCTCTCTAGCCTTGTCCCGTTCTACTCGCTTCTTTTCCATGGTTGCTTTGGCTTCCTCTCTTTCGCGAAGGGCTGCAAATGGGTCTCCTTCGTACATCCACGATCTGCCATCCTTGACATCTTCTTTCTTAAGGACCTCAAACTCTCCCTTCCACAAATCTCGATAGTCGGGAGGCAACATCATATGTATATTTCGCATGCTGCACACTCGAAAGAGGGCATAAGTTGCGGCAAAATGTCTTGCCTCGAGAGCAGTCGGTTTCGCAGCAAGGTGCTTGTGTGTGGGAGGAAGTTTGAAAGGCTGTAGCTGCACGAGCTCTTGTGTCTTCGGATTCTTCGATTTGAGAATGACCATGGAGGAGAAACCTTCAGGCGTCTTGGACTGTAGCAAACGCGCGAGATTAGCTATGCAACACAATTGAACCGAATCACATACCATTGTATACTCTGGTTTCTCCCATCTCTGTTTCTGACAATGCTCAGACAGCATATTGACAGGTAGCTTTCCTGTCCACGATGCCCCACCAATGATCTTCTTGACGTCTGGTCTCTTTGGTGCTTCTCCAAGCAGCGCAGGCCCATCTTGCGCCCCTGCACCCGTCGCAGATGTTCCCGCATTGTTTGCTGCCGGCTTCTTTGGTTTAGGATCTTTGTCGGAATTTGAGAAGACGATAAAGCTGTCATCTCCTCCAGTTGTTGCTGGGGATGGCTTTTTCGCTCCGCCGCCGCCCCCAGGTTTCCCACCCTTTGCTTGCCCCTTCTTGACCATCTTCGGTCAGGTCTTGGACGTAGGCAGAGATATCCATGTAATATGAACAGTCTGCAATCCAAAATGTGAATAGAAAATCGAGGTTATAGGTGTAAGAATTATTTGGTGTTGCGAGGCTGATGAGGCGCTAAATTTTTCTGCGGGCGCACTGCGTCATTGTCAAGATGCATCTGTCACAGACCGCCTTCAACATTCTTTACAGAGTCTACAATATCCAGCTTCAGTCTTGATTCTCCTTGACTTAACGGCATCTACAGAGTTGTCTTTTCGTCTGTTAATTGTATCATCGTCAATTCTTGCTCTAGTGTCTACAATTTCCTAGATCCTATTGGCGAGCTCTGTAACATTACAATACCGATTTTTGGCTCAGTAACCTCACCCACACTATTCTAGGTGTTGTCCCCTGCTCTGATTTTATGTATTTCTTTCACTCTTGCTTTCAATTCGTCATCTGTCCAACATCTGTTCAGCATCTGTCTATAGCTAGTTACACAAGTTTGCGATAATTGGACCTTCAACGATCCCTCAAGAGCCGCAATACTTTTGAAGGCAAAGCAGGCCTCATTCCAAGTCAGTGTCCGTTGGAATGAATCATTTAACCATCGAATGCCGTTGACTAGTTGTATTCCTGGTCTTGATTACTTGATGCACGATTCTGCGATTGATCAAATTCCTATTTCCAAAACTGTCCCAATTTAATAACCCCCAACCCGAATTTAACCCGAGATCTATACAAGGGGTCTATCTCTGGGTGCCCCCTACCGTTTAGGACTGCCAATTCACTCAATCTTTTCGCAAAGTCATAAGAGAACAGTGGGCGGTCATCGAAATGCGACCATATGCTGCCTATTCTATCGAGCCACGTCTCCAAATCAGCCCAACGATTCTGCATGATGTCTGTGATCTCGGTGGAGAATGCAGCAGCAAGTCGTCCTCCAGGGGTCTTGCAGTCCGTTCCTTTACTCCTCGATCCCAATCTTTGCATCTCATCTAGTCGCAAGCAATCCATCCCAATGTACTCTTTGAAATCTCCCTCGAAGCCTGTTTCGAAATGGAGATACAGTTTTCGAATTCTCAGACTCTGATCGAGTGCTGGTGCCTTCCCACGAAGAGCCTCAGCCCACGATAAGGTTCTCTCAGTGATGGTAGAGGAATGCTTGCTGCTACCATGAGCACAGACTGCTCTTGGACCCTCTTTCAGGAGTCGTTCCAGAAGATGGAAGAATGCCCATCCTCCTATATAGTTGATCGGTTTGCTTCCACTAGCACGAAGCCAGAAGTCCTCGCCTTCGAAGACCCGAAAGGTGATGTGCAATTCCTCCATTATGTTCGTACGCTTCGGAAGGTAAATCCAAGTGGGCCAGAACTCCCGTTCGCCAGTCACAAATATATCCAGTTCATACTTTCCTCGACCTTCAAATCTTTCGAAAGCATCTTTTGTTTCGGCGTTGAGTTGTTTGTTCGCGAGAAGCAAGGAGACGAGACCGATATTGCGTCTATTATGGTGAATGCAGTCGACTTTCACTTGATTCAGAATATGCTCGGTATATGTGTATTGCCTGGTCTGTATGGACTCGATATCTTTTGGTCGTTCGTTTCGAGCAGCGACGAAGATATCAAAGATCTGATCTCGTAGTTCACGAGGAAGGGAGAGTAATGAAGTCATCGCTGCCTGCGTCCTGTCTTTGATGGAAAGAGATCAGCAAGACAGACAAAAATTTTATTCCCAGAGAGACTTTTAGAGGTGTGCTGTGGATATTGTGTCATTCGAAACATTTTGTTTGGAACCTAGTACTAGTTCCCGCTACACCATTGAGCGGTGGGGCATTGCAATATCCGAGCAAAGAAGCCATATCCATTCTCTCTTTACAAGTGTATCAACTGCAGTAAGTTTCAAAACGCAATGGTTATATAGCTCTCTAGTTTGTCATTTGTTCCAATGAGCATTTTCTGTGTTTTCACTTAAAAGAGCATTTGCAATCCGGTCACGTGATATATAGTTAATTACAGTGCCCACGCTCACTACGAGGGGCGGTGCGCCCTCTCTTACCCGAAATCCTCTTCTTAAGCCTTAATAGCCTGAGATAGTTTACTCACTAACTTAGGGTGCAGCAGGTGAGAGCTCGCTCGCACTCACTACTACACTAAGTGGAGAGCTTGAAGCTCTGAGAGTATTGACTTTGAGAGCAAGCTCGATATAATCTCTAAGTGAGAACTTTCTATTGAGATAAGAGCCCGGATCAAAGATGGGCCGCTTGTTTAATCATCTAATAAAACTTTGAGTCCTCACTTGCTCTCGTTTTGTCAGCTGACATTGGACTTTTAGTAAATCCCAACCGCAAACAATTCTCCACGCTTAATCCCCTTACCAAGGTTTCGGGAATTTTATGTTAGCAATTATTCGCTTAGCTACAAGGAGGATTCCGACGAGGATGAGAGTGAGCCGACTGATGAGGTTCTTGATTCGAACATGAAAAATGAACAGGATTCCGACGAGGATGACAATGGGTCGAAGAAAGAGACTGCTAACTCGAATTGGGAAGATGAAGAAGACTTGAGGATTATCCTGAAGAAAAGTATGAATATCAACGGAGGTATGGATGACTCTGTACACCAGTCCTCTCATTGTTCCTCTTACAGCAAGATATGCGCGTTTTTGTGTCTCTACGCCAGTCCCTACGGACTCTACGATGAGATATAATACAAGTATCGATACCCCAATTCCTCAGATACCGAAAGCACTCCTTCCAGATCTTCTCCCATGATACATTCGGAGTCTGCCATCCACCATCGAAGACCCGCCATGCATTCAACTCCAGGTATTCGATCGACCGTCTAGTTGGTGCACCCACTTCCCACGTTGGAGAGTGGACCATGTGAGGTGGGCCTGGGGAGGCCTCGTAGGCATTTGGATCCATGATTCGAGGTCGATTTCGGCATTCGGGGGAGATGGTGTAGAAAATCGGGCTGAGAAATCTTTCAGTACAAGCATGAGACTTGCAGACTTTCGCGACTTACGTTGATAATCCTTAGATCTCATTGTTTTCAGAGCTAAGTATCCGAACCATGTACCAAGTACAGTTGCGGCCAATCCGCCGAGACCGACGGTGATTGATATTATGGTGTCTGCAGACATCGTCTTCGTAAAGTAGGTATATTGAGTGTAAAGTACGCGTCTGTGTCTCTGCCAAGAATAATCGAGAGGTCTTTCTTGAAAATGGGATGTTACTTTCTCAATTGAGACAATCTTTCCTGAAAAGACTTAGTATCTAAAAATTTGGTTCAGTTTGACGGATCTGTATGCTGTAACGCCAAACAAAAGTCCCAATGTCAAAAGTTCCAAAGTCAATCGACTACAAGGCTGAGGAGTGTCTGGCGATTCGGCACAGCCCCTCGCTAAGCAAAAGTTCCAACTCAACAAGCGAATAACAACTCTCTCTTTCAGCCACAGCGATTGGAACTTTTGCTCGCCCAATAAATCGGCCTGGTAATCAATAGACCTCTGACAGCGGGAGATCATCTGCAGCCTCGCACTAACGCGCTCGACGTAAGTACTTTCGCGTCGCTCGACAAAAGTTCCATCCTCTTTCTCATGACACAACCCACGATTTACTTTTCCTCAACACTTTTCTCTACAATAACGACGCGACGAAAGATGGATTCGTCTCAGAAAGTTAAAGCGCCTAGATATTCGGCAACTCAGTGGGAAGCGCAGAAAACAAATGTTGAGAGGCTGTACATCGAGGAAGACAGGCCGTTGAAAGAAGTTATCCAGATTCTGGCTCGAGAGTTTGGTTTTCAGGCAAGGTAATTGACCTCGACAATATTCGTCCTCGTGATTGTTTCTCAACTCGAATACAGCGAAAAACAGCTTAAAAGTCGACTCCCAAAATGGGGCTTCGACACCAAGAACCTGAAAGGCGACATCATGGTCCAGCTCGCTCGAGCCAAAGCCAAACGCAAACTCGAGAACAAGGAAAGCTCATTTCGAGTTTCCAAGAAGACTGTCGATGACCAGAAGATTGAGCGGTATCTTCGTAGGCATGAAATTACCGACGAGGATTTGCTCGCGATGGCTAGTCCTGTCGATGGTGCGTAACCATGACCTTCTACCCTTCGGCATGTCCGTTGAATTTGCATAGCTCCATCTCCTGCATACAGCGTCTTTACACCTCAACCATTCCGCTCACCTACGCCTGATGCTCCCCTCAGCATCGATGCCGCCTTGCAGCGATCACCTTCTTCCGGCCTAAACTTTCAAGCCCTTTCGATCAAAGAATCGCGACCTATGAGTCCAATTGTAGAAGGAATGACAGATGAAGACTTCGCCAAACTTCTATCGGGAGATGCACAACTCGACAATGAAGACATCGCCATGGCTGGTATACAGCATTCAGCCCCCACGCTGACCCCCACCCCAAGCTCCATAATCCATTTCAATCTACCCAGTATAGACACAGTC
Organism: Mollisia scopiformis; assembly: GCF_001500285.1. Taxonomy (NCBI): domain Eukaryota; kingdom Fungi; phylum Ascomycota; class Leotiomycetes; order Helotiales; family Mollisiaceae; genus Mollisia; species Mollisia scopiformis. Next base: position 590,546 of record NW_017263607.1, read on the forward strand.
ATGAAAGTTGAGCTTAAGTTACAAGATCCTCTCCAAATGATACACGATGAAGCCAGAAATGCCCTAGATACACTTGAAGAACAGATCAATCCACCATCAACTCCAGCCGAAGTACCAGGGCACGACATAGTAGCGACAGCTCGCCGCATCGCCAGTTTCCATGGTTCGGTCGTAGAACGATATCTCGCGAAGATCATGCATAGATCGAGACTTCGTGATCGATTCGCTGACCAATTTCAAGATCCTGGGTTGAGACAGGTGTGGTATTGTGTAAGTCCACTTGTTTTTGTCGTGACTTCATCGGCTAAAAAGGTACTTTCAGCATGTCTGCCACGAATACTACGCATCAGACTTCCGAAGCTGTCCCACTTTTGAGCGTAGAAAGGAGGAGCATGCAAGAGAGGAGTTGAAACGGAAGGGATTAGTATGCGTGAGTCACGTGCAGCTGACCTCACTTATGCGTACTGACTTGGACAAGATTAACTGCAATATGGAGATAGCTCCTAATTCAAGCTCAGGCTGGAGATCGCATTGTTTCATGTGCTCGGTTCTGGATATTTGTAAGTTGTTAGTTGTGGGACTTGTGATATAGACGTTGACTTTTCCAAGCAGGGATGCAAGGGAAGGGTGCCGAGTCGAATTCGAGTGATGACTATTACTGAGTCAATTTCGAATCATGATCAGCGAGATGATAATACTTTCCACCGTCTAATTTGAAGGAATAACCTGTTCATGTTGTTGTGCAAAAGAGAATTGTGCTGCGAATTACCCCGCATCGGTATCAAACATGCTACGAACGTCGAGAAAACAGCTCTCGAGTTGTGAGTCATGATCTCAATGATACGAGATCGCGAACAAGCTTATGTCTCGCACCTCAGCTATTACCAGTCTCCTCGAAAAGCAAGAAGCGGCGATACAAGGGGAGAACGAGTTGGTAAATACGGCGTTCCTGTCGAGGCGAGGGCGAAGGAGATCTGACGGGAAGAACTCGGGAACTAGAATATAGTATGAAGAACTACTCATGTAGTATCTGGGGATAGTCTTTGGGCTCTGCCAAGGCCGGGGTAAAGAGCCAACGCGTGACTCGAGAGCTGGAATTTGAATTAGATTGGGATCACTCAAGGGCCAAACAGTAATGACGGCCTAGCCATTTGCGAATGAGATAGCTAAAGCTACGTCTAGGGCAGGTATCAAATCAAGCCTTTTGCTAATGAAAGAATGTGTATATGCTCTGGCGGGGTAAAGTGGAACAGTAAGTAATTGCACGATTTCAGCAAGCAATTTAGACGTGCCAGTGATTGACCGTATCATCTGAAATTTTGATTCATTGGATGATTATGGTTGATCTACAGACGTGTGTATATCCTAGGTCCATCAGCACTGACGTTCTTCTCAAGCAAACTTAATCACACGTCTGCCCTCATACATGACGACATAAACCAATGTTAAGTGAGAATGTGATCTGAAACGTCATCAATCTGAATGATGAAGTGATAGTTCCTGTTCATGTTTGAATATGTCAGTCTCTCCAAATCGTCTATAAAATAGCCTGCATCTTTTCTGTCTCGGAAAGTCCTCCTTCTTTCTTCAGTATCAAAGCAACTCTCTCAAGATCCCACACGGCAATAAACTATTACAACTGAATTTCAATTCGGATCAATCTCGAACACAAAGATGTTGATTAATCCTATTATTCGAGCAGCGATACTACAACGGCTGGCGGCGCGACAGGCACTCATGGCTCAACTTCAACAAGATCGACAACCCTTGCTATGGAATGTCGGGCCTCTTGGTGGAGGGATCGGCGGCGGACCAGGTATTGAAAGGTTTCCAGGAGGCTTAGGAGGAATGCCTCCAGGTGGAATGCCTCCAGGTGGAATGCCCGGAGGTATCGGAGGGTTTCAAGGCGGAATGCCCGGACCTGGCTTCAGGCCAGGCATGGGAGGGTTTCCGGGTGCAGGAGGATTTGGTGGTTTTGGTCTTAAAGATGACAAAACCGGTAAAGCTAAGGATGGCAAGACCGGTAAAGCTTCAGAAGGTGCAAGCCGTCCTAGTTCTGCTAGCTCGGCTAGTGGATCTCAAGCAAGTAGAAGAAGCTCTAGCTAACACTGCAGTGCTAGCCAGGCTTCACTGCTTCGTAAAACTCAAGGTAGCGAAGGGAGAGAAGTCCGTAAGTCGTGAGAAACCCAAGAGCAAGAAGTCCTCCAAGGACAAGAGTGGTTCTTCCAAATCCGGCAAATGATGACAGCGGCCGGGATTGAGTGGGATTTTGAGGCATGGGTTTCCATTTGAAAGATGCCTGCGAGACTTTGGTGTGATGTATACTTTAGTATACAACAAGCATGGCTTTTAAAGTCAATGTTACTCTCGGAATCACTAGTTTGCTACAAGCTATTTTTGAAACTCTGTGAAAATCGTCTGATCTCCTTTGGATAATGCTTGGACAATTCGAATAAGTGACCTTGGCTGCAACTAACTTGATGACGTTTGGCATAATTTACTTGCAAATCAATTCATGCTTTATTGACCGTCGTTTCTCCTGCAGCAATTCCCAATCACACGTTACAGATATGATAGCACAAGCATACCGATGAATCTTCCAACGTCATCAGCTTGAATGTTAAAAGCATACTTGTTGTCAATCTCAGCTAATTCATCAATTACAACTGCTTCAGCACTTTATAGTCGTCTTTAAAAGAACGCGCATTCAATCTCTTTCCAGAAACGATCCTCCACCCCTCCTCAACATCAAAGCATCTCTCCCAAGTTCCAACCAAGCTAGGAATCTTACACCAATTCAACGTTAGCTCGCTTAAAGTTCCAATCCAAAAGAGATGGGTTTGAATAAGCTTAGAATACTAGGGCCAGGAATTTGGACTCCGTTGACTGAAGGAAAGTCAGATGCGTAAGGACAATGCTGCTGGTAACTCGCTCTCTGCTAGGCAGCGGGCTTTTATTCAGTAGCTAAACCATAACATAGAAAGGGATGCTCTACTGGAAGTATTCTAGTTAAGAGCAGCAATCCCAAGATGAAGAGTGGAAAATCCTCCAAGAGCAAATAAAGGATAATAATGGTCGCCGATCAGAGTTATCCAACTTTTGAGGCATGGTTTTTTGAATTGTTGAAGGATATTTTGGAGAGTTAAGTAGAATTATACAAGAGAAGTAAACAGTATGGTGTTTTTAAGACAACGAGATTACAGCCGTTGTGTCAGTGACATAATCATCTCCAAAGCTCGGGAGCAGCTATTCCCATCACAAATGCTTCGACCAAGTACCTGCCTCTGGCTACAGTGATGTTAATGACATTGGTATAATCCCATTTAATCGCCAATTCACTCACTTTGTGCTAATACACAGTACGCTTGCATCCGTTATGTGCCAGACAATAGCTCGCAAGGTTTCTTGGTACTAACGTGCATCTGTTGCACCCCGTTCATCGGAATCCAATTCCATGGAAGTTTACCCGGTCTATGGAATTCTTAGATATTCATCGGGCTTTTTCCATGGAATTCTAACCCCTCTTTCATTGAATAAATGTCTGTAATTTCGCATGTTCTTTCTAATTTGATATTTAGTAATTAGTTATTAAGTGATAAGCTTGAATCAATCGCAATAGGTCACGGTTTAGACTCATATTCGTTGAGAAATTTTTTTAAAAAAGGAAGTGGCAATGCCGAATCGGGAAAAGTGAGGGGATTCGGCACTTTTTGGCCCATAAAAATTCCATGGAAAAAGCCCGGTGAATTTCTTAGAGTTCTATGGAAATGGAAGGATTCCATGGAATTGGAAAGAATTCCGATGGAAATTGGTATCCGATGAACCGGGTGCAACACATCCGTAGATGATCTTAATCACGCGTCTTTAAATATGATTGCATGAATGAAATTGGAGAACGTCTTGAACCTGAATGTTGGAATTATAAGCCCCTTAATCTTGAATCAACCTTTTAAAGTCGTTTATAAAAGAACTCCACTTTCTCGTTCTCCAAAAAATTCCTCCATCTTTCTTTAGCATCAAACATATTCTTTTCTCGAGCTTCCAGCAGGGGAATCTACTTCACCTTAACGGCATTTCAACTCCAGCAAGTCTAAGATAAAACATCCGATGGAACACCTAACCGACGCAGAGTTTCAGCAGGAGATACGGAAGCACCAGGAGCGGATCCGCCAGCGCGACGCAGCCGGCCTCCGACCTCCTGGAACTAGCGCGTGGACCGGTCTGTCGCCAGCTGATCGCGAAACAGCTTTTCAAATCGTACGAGAGATGGCAAGAAGACGTAGATTACGAGGAGAACCGAAGCCCCCACGACCGACTAGAATTTGTACCGAGGACGATATGAATATAGGCCATGATCAAATTCACGCCATTGCTGCTACTCGCCAGCAAGCTTATGCACGACTTCAAGCTGCCCAAAATGGAGGAGTCGGAGTTGGGTATGGCTCCGAAAGACCTGGCAGCGGGATTCAGGGAAGTGGAGGAGGCTATGGAAGACGGCTCAGCGGTAGCCAAGCCGAGCTGCTTCGGAAGCAGTTGGACGTTATGAACAGGCGCGGATCTGGAAGTGGTGGTTCCCAAAGCGGCAAGTCTAAGAAGAGGAGCGAGTATCCACCGGGTAGTGGAAGGGGATGATACTTAACGTGAATGAATTAGAAGGTTGATGCATGGCTTTCAAGTTTGTCAACGTATGTTTGCGACTTTGATGATGAGGCATGGTCTTTTTTCTAGATAATCAGCATGGCTTTTCAAATCAATAGTATCAGATCATCGATGTGATCTGAGCGATCTGACACCTTAGTGAGTGTATTCCCAAATGATGCGTGCTTAAATAAGTTTACCCTGGCTGCAGTGACGTTAATCACAGGATCCTGCCATTCAGTCGCAAATAAGTCATGCTCTTTGATGCACTTACATCAATTAGGTACGTGCTAAAGCACATTCATACTGGATACATGATCAACACATAGTCATTCATACCGAATCACTAATCGAAGACGACGTAAAATTTGTAGGAGCTCTGCTCAAGAGCCGATTTGTAAGTACTAGCTAGATGATTTTAATCAAGTGGCGCGACTTCTCGTCTTTTTCTGATTCAGTTAATACTTGCTTCGCGAGAGCCGTACCATCGAAATTTTCTTGGAGCTCTGCTATCGTATTCTTCATTGTTTTGTTGAACCAGAACCGAAAAAACCCGGCCCGCTTGAAAACATTTTCTTCGCCCAGATTCTCGTTGGTTTCCAAGTGTTGGAGAACAAGACCTGCGCCCTCATATGACTCGTCTTTTCTCTGATCTTCAACCAGGAGCAGATATAGCTGCTGGCTCGAAGCATCCACAATTCTATTCCTTCGGTCAAGCCTCACCTCAACTCCATCAAACCTCCACTCTCCATCCTCTCCAACTTTGAGGACATCCATGTCTTTCATCAAGCCAAGTCTCCCGACCAAAGTCAGTGACCCTCCTTTCACCTGTCCTAGTTCATTTCCCGTCGCTAACTGAATATCAATATCTCGAACCTCAATAACCGTTGATGGAACATATTTCACTCTGCCCCCGAAATATCGGCCAATCGGTACGTGTACCGAAGCCCACGACCAGCTGGGAGCGACATAATGCGACGAATCGTTGTCATCGGAATGTCCCTTTCCAACATCCCACATAAGCTGTGAAGGAAGATCGTGTTCCCAAAGTCCAGCTAAGTATCGGCACTGTGTCGACTTTTGTACACGTGATGCTAGACCGCCAATTGCGACTAGCTTATCTGTAATATAGGTGAAGGTACTGTGTGAGGTGTAATAGTCGATGATGGCATTCCATATCTTGACTGCTTCGTCTTTCTCCACCTTCCCTGATCCCTTCAAGATCTCTTGCCAGAAGCTCTTTGATTGATCGGTCCAAGAAGTGGCGCTCAGGTCTCTCTCTGTTCCTTTGTCAGGCCACTCGCAGCACTTCTTTTGTCCACACTCCCAGTAGACTCTACTTCGTCCGAAGTGTATGACTCGCGTGCTGAGAAATCGTTCTTGGAAGACCCACCCTCGCCAATTGAGCGGCGCGAAGTTCAAGATACTGCCCCAGTGGTAGCCAGGATTCTCATTTAGATGCCAGAGGTCATTTGTCCCATCGATATCAATCTGGACTTGAGGTACTGGAAGCTTGTCAAGGAACAATCCTTGACTTCCTTCCGTGGCTGCAGTCGCTGCCAGATTACACAGACCGCTGGCATAGACTTGGCCCATCATCGCTGCCTCTTTCTGCCAATCCTCGGATGAATTTTGAATGATGCAAAGACTGTCAATCCAGATGTGTTGCTCTCCGAGTTTCCTTGACGCATATATCGCGTCTTGGAACGTTCTAGACAGCCCTTCTGTTGGTATTTCTTGCCGAAATTGTTCCAGGTTTTCTAACAAGAGCCTTTTGGGGACAATTGGTCCCCAGCAATGACTTAAAGTGAGGTAATTGCTTCCGGGCGGAATCTTATCTCGAAGTTGAATCCGTAGTTGAGGTTCATTGAGAGTTCCCACATTCAGAAGTCGTGTAGGAAGAAAGTTTAGACCTGCTGATTTGCACGCCCCTTGATGATTATCGATGCAATCTTTCAACCAAGTCCGCATGAGGTCCCAAGGAGGTGGATTTCGAGTCTGAATGTCGCGAGGTGTACCGTCGGAGCAGTCTGCTCTCGGAATATATTAGCTACCGTACGATTGATTAGTTTGAGGGACGGCATAACCTGTGCATGTCCTATCTTTAACACGGTGCAACCTCGCACTCCACTTCATCTCGACATTCGGACGCCACCGCCGGATCGAGAGATCTGTTTCGCTATACTTATCATTCGGAGGGCCTCCCGACCGCCAGCTCCGTACATAGCCCCAAACTTCGGGATCAGGTCCGCCATTTGGATCATCCGTAGCTTTTCTGCGAAAAGTCGTACTCTCAAAACTCCCTGTTTCGCCTTCGAACGAGTCGTAGACCATGGCACACAGCCGACATCCAGTAGCTACTCGCTCTTTCAGACGACTGTTAGCCTGAAGCAAAATAGTCTCGGGTGGTCCACGGCTCGGTCGCCCATCCCCTGCTTTTGCGATGTCTTTTTCGGAACCCCAGCGGTCTAGGGCTGTTCGGCAGTCTTTGCATAGTGGCGACTGCAATGACTCAAGTGCTTCAGAGGTCTCTGCAGTCACAGGAGTGGACATGGCTATATAAAGGCTGATCAATAATAAGTACTGTACCTATGTGTGTAGGAGGGTTTTGTACGCAGCTATCACGTGCCGATTTTAGAAGTTTCAGAGATCCTTGCAGATGCTGTGAGGATAGGAAAACATATGCACGGGCGTTCGTGGAGATTAAGCCTAATGTGCTCTCAATTCAGAATTGTTTGGAAGCTCTCTACGTCGAATGCAAGATGCTTCGGAAGGTTGGTGGCGGTCTGAAACCACGGAAGTGGGATTTAAGTGCCTTGGCAACAACTTTTAGCGTCCTCGCTTCCGATTCAGGGGTAATTCAGGGGTAAATAACTCTAACACTTAATTGCTAGTCCTTTTGGAGAGCATTCGCTAGACCTCTTCCTCATATCCTCAATGGTGGAAAAAACTGCATACAGCTGGTGTTCTGCGTTGGCTCGCCAACCACCAAAGTCGGTGAAGGATTTCATCCCCAATTCGTCCTCCGGCTCCGGGCACCGTTGTAGTGAGGCTGAGAGATAAGCTTTGTGCCGCACCAATCAAGCTTTTTCATCTGAATTTTTACTGGGTATTTCTTCGACGGCTGACAAGCACGAGCCTCGTGAATGGCGTGCTGTAGGTCGAAAAACTGTGCCGCGGCGTTTTCCCATACTTCGTGCCATAAGGCTGCATGTATTCATCTGCAACCATGACATTCCAAACGCACAGGAAAAGTAACACTATCACCCTCCTCCCTGAATGGTTGAAGCGATAGAGTTTGAATGCTATAAACAGAAAAGACGGGTTGGGGTCTACTACGTACAGGTTGTTTTAAAGGTTAAAATGAAGTGATGGTGCCACACCTCACTCCACCAATCACCTGTCAGGTGCAAGGACCATCTTCCAATCATATTAAGAAGCATCTCCTACTCACACCAGCTGTTTTCATGCTGCTTTATCCATTCATTCTGATTATGGAAAACTATCATGTTCCTGTGCCTAAGACTCCACGCAATAAGGAGCTCTCTAGGGATGATAAGCTTAGGCTACAGACCCTCTATTACACTGCAGGCTGGTCCATTGCTGACATTCTACTCTAGCACCCTCAGATTACTCGCAAACAGCTTGATTATGCCCTCCAAACTCGACTCACTCCTCAAAAGAAAGGGCACTGTGGCCGGCATGCAGTGATTGACACCCCTAAGCGCAGACAGCTAGTCCAATGGGTGACTTCTAGCTCATTCACTCGCGAAATACCATGGGCAGAGATCCCTAAGTGGCTGGGATGGGATGGATGGTGTGGGAATACAGCTATAAGGAATGCTCTTAAGAAAGAGGGGTATTGCAGAGCAGTCAGGAGGAAGAAGCCTCCCCTTTCTGATGAGAACCAGCGCAAGAGATTGGAATGGGCACGAGAGCATGAGAATTGGACCTTGGACCAGTGGGATGAACTCCTTTGGAGTGATGAGAGCTGGATGCAACCTGGGTATCACAAGAGGCAGTGGGTAACTAGGCTCATAGGGGATGCTGAGCTATTTCACCCTAACTGCGTGTCACACAAGTGGCAGAGGAAGATAGGATGGATGTTTTGGGGTTCCATAAGTGGAAGATATGGCAAAGGGTTGGGCATATTCTGGGAGAAGGAATGGAAGACAATCAATAAGGTGTCATACTCTCAGAGAGTAGTGCCTCCTATTATTCACTACCTGCACACACACCCAGGGCTGCAATTCCAGCAGGATGGAGGACCAGGGCACACAGCAGCTTACACTATGCAAGTGTTTCAGGGCTATGGTGTGCAGCCCATATTCTGGCCTGCATTCTCACCAGACCTCTCTCCTATAGAGAGTATATGGAATAGGATAAAGGATATCTTGGAAGCACTAGATCCCCATGTCCACAGGAACTATAGGAGGCTCAGAGCTACTGTAATTAAGGCATGGGAATCGGTCACAGATGCAGAGATTAGGGACATCATTCACACTATGCCACAGCGCTGTGCAGATGTTATAGCTGCTCGGGGAGCATACACAAAATGGTAGTCTGAATAGCTTCATTTTTTATGAAAGTGACCAAAAGCAGCGTGCCATAAGCATGCCATAAGTGGTGCGCCTAGGTGTGGAAAGAGAGTGGCAAGGGGTCTGAGCATTAACCTTTGAAAGGCCCTGTACGGAGTACTACGAACACGACGCCGCGAATAATATGGCCTGTTCCCGCCTCAAGCACGCGCCTCATACATGAACTCATCTCCTCATCTGCAGAGAACAGCTCACGTCAGCACCCGATCTGGGGAAGAAATAAGCCTTTTCAGGGGTATGATGCATGCGAAGATACGAGCTGAGGTGTGGACTTGCAGACATCCGCTAGCGTTGGGGGCTGCAAAATGAGCTTAAGGATATATCTATCCGGGAATTTCTGTTTGAAAGTAAAGCAATTTTTTCTCTAATTTCTCTAAGAGAACTCTGAGAGAACATCTTTTATATCCTTAACAATTGTCCGCAAAGAAAATCACAATGAGCGACGTCAAATCTGCTACTCCTCCAACAGGTGGGGTCAGTATCCCGGCACCTACGAACTCTGTCTCGCCAGCTGCCCCTCCCAAGACAACTGTTCCTTCTTCAACAGCACCAGCGATTAAACCCGCTCAGAAAGTGGCACCTAGCACCGCCATTCCAGGGAGCAAGCCGGCTTCTGTACCACTGAAGCAAAAAACTCCAGTTCCAGGTTCCTCCACTGCACCCGCAAAGCCCCTCACTAAAACGCCTACAAAGACCTTGACTCCCGGAAGCAAGCCAGCAACGACTATCAGCAGTAACGGTGCACCCCCAAAGAAAGTCCTAGCTTCTCCCGCAAGTGGACCAGCTCCTAAGCTGGTATCCACAGTTCCAGGCGTCAAACCTGCAGGTGTCCCAACTGCAAAACCTGCTGTCAAACCAGCAGGTTCTCCAGGAGCCAAGCTTTCTACTTCAGGCACCGCTCCCTTAGCGAGAGCTCCCATAACTGGACCTGCAGCATCTGTCCCGAAAGCACTTTCAGCCAAGATTGCGCCAGGTGCTGCAAAAGCTCTACTCTCAAGCACTGCACCAAAATCATCAGCTCCGGTGCTCGCCAAAAGCACGACTACGATACAAACAAAGAGTGTAGCTCCATCAACAGCCCCAATTGCCAAAGCACCAGTGCCAGCCTCAGCTCCGGGTCCAGGGTTCGCTGACAAGACAGACAAGTTCTTGGCCGACGGGACTAAGATTGTTGCTGGTGTCGGCGGCTTCCTTGGTGCTCTCAATGAGTTGTTGGGAGATGATAAGTAAGTCCTCCTCACAATATCCTAGGAATAAGATCAACACTAACCTCAAACCAGACCAGCAGATGCCAAACCAACGGCCACAGCAACGCCAGCGAAGGCAGCCACTGCCAAAGCAGCTCCAGCACCAGTTCCAGCGTCAACAAGCAAAAGTGCCACACCTGCTCCAGCAACGGTAAAAGGACCTGTTGCTCCGAAAGCATTGCCGAAGACAGCCATAAAGGATGCCCACGCAACCACTCCTCCCTCTCTCGGACACACCCAAGCAGCACCCTACGCCCAACCTCTCTCCCATGTCACACAGCACGACCAAGCACGAGGCCTCGACCATACTATGAGCTCGCAGACCTATGTCTCTCATCCATACAACCAAAACCGCGAGATCAACGTTCATGAGTACGAACCAGTATCCTCCAACATCCTCAATGTACGCGAAGACGTGGCCGTTCTGCAGACCACCGAGTACTGGGTTGAAGATGGAGAAGCTGCGCCGCAAGCTGAGTACGTTGGGGGTGAGGAAGAGACTTATGTCGAGTATACCGAGACTACCGAGTATGAGGAGGTCCAGGAAAATGAGAATGTGGATGAGGAAGGACAGGAGTATGCTGTTGAAGAGGAGCAGGGCGAGGAGTATGTTGAGGGTTCAGAGACGGAGTATGTTGTTGATGAGGGGTTGGGTATGGATGATGCTGAGACGGAGGTTGGATATGATGTTGATGCTACCGTGGACGTGGACGTGGACGTGGAAGAGTCAGGGGGCTACGTTGAGGTGGATGAGTCTGAGGCTGTGCAAGCGTCCGAAGACCAAGAGTATACTCAGGATACGGCGGGAGAGGTTGATGTGGATGAGTCTGAGACAGTCGAGGTGTCTGAGGACCAGGAATATCCTGAGGATGCAGGAGAGGAAGAAACGCAGACTGGGGAAGGAGAAGAGACCACAGAGTTCGACAACGAAGAAACATGGCAAGCTGCAGGTGATGAAGATGGAGACGGTTTGGAGCAAGCTGTCATCGATCTTGGCATCGTGAACCAAGACGATAGTGAACCAATGGATAATGAGGACGGAGAACAGCAAACCACTGAAACGGATGACGCCGATTTGACGACTGTGGAGGTCGACGTTGACGTCAATGTGAGCGTGGAACTTGACTCCAATCAAGGAGATGCTCCGGCCGTGGATGAAGATGGCAACGAGATCCAACAGGCAGACGATGACGAAGATGGAAATGCGCAGGTGAATGATGGAGAAGAAGAGAATGGCAATGACAGTGATGGAGGTAATGCGACTCCAGATGATGATGGTGATGATGATGCACCACCAGACAATGACGACGATGAAGATTAGAGCAGGACTGAACTTCGAGTTAGGATAGAAGAGCAAAATTTAATAGATCAATCAAATTTCTGAGGGCAATAGACATGTTCAAGAAAGCAAGACATTCGTGAATTTTGTCATATGGTTACTGTTGTACTTTAATACCAATACCATCAGGGCCTTACCCCTAGGGAGTCACGCTTGTACAAGTAATCTAACGAAAAGTGAATAATCGAGCCAGGTGACACCAAGTGGCGCTTTATCACGTGCATGCTCTTGCATCACCTCCGAGCATGTCTAAAATTTCCGACACATTAGACACTTTGATACCTTTCACAATTTCTGTGAAGGTGTTCTGTGAACTAGTAAATCCACTGCCTTGACATAGATGTAGATCATTTATTACTTTCATCTATGTTAGAATAAATTCCGCTAAATAACCGCTCAGATGATATGATGACAAGATAGCTATAATACAACGAAATGCTACCGCCTCTGAAACGCCAATAATGCCCTCCCACTAAATATTCTATGCTTTATGCTATATAAAGTACACCGCTTCAAGAGGCGTTAATGTCATGTGATTCGTTAGCGTCACGCTAAACCAACCTTATTCCTACATCGCCGAGTTTCACTTCTGTGAAATGAATTAGTCGCGTCAGAGCATCAAGGACCAATTCAGCGGCACTTGGATCCTTCTGCGCTACCACCGAGGGTCTATATATCGTACAGTGGCTCTCTACCCCACTCTTCGTATCGTAACAGCTGGAAAAGCCCCGTCCATTGTCCCGTCTCTTCAATTGTTCCTTCTCTTGAAAGTCATACGCCTTTCGCAATAATAGGCAATACCATCTTGCGTTCCCCTACATGGAATGCGCCAAAGAACTCCAGCACGAGCGGATGGATGTCCTTCTCACGCGCTGTCGTCAGCCATTCCTCCATACCAATCTCTCGCAATGGCGCTCCGGCCATGTCTTCGAGATACTTCCCGAAATCTTCATGGGAAACTTTCGCATCAACGCAATGATGGACGAAAGTGGCGCTCGGATTTTGTTGTGTTCGTTTTCTGCCAATGCTGGTAGATTCGATTGCTGACCCCACTAGATCCTTCGCTACGTCCTCAACCCTGACGAAGTCCCACTTCCCTACAACATTTTCCTCATCGAATCGCGGATACCCGCCAAGGAGTAGCGAATACTTTATAAGCATACCAACAGCATCAAGCTCGGATGCGTCGTCGCCCACGACGTGTGCCAATCGATGGACGTACGCAGACAGTCCGTTGTCAGCTGCTGCCTTCTCCAGAAGTGTCTCGCTGGCCCATTTCGAGGATGCATAGCCGTCGATTGAGTTCAGTAGTTCTGGAACAGCGGGCGACGCTGGTACTTCTAGGAGCGGCTTCTCTTCGCCGTGATGGAGAGCTTTGGCAACGGATGCGGTAGATACAAAGTGCAAGGGCACACAGCGTGGGATGGCCATCTCGCAGAGTGTACGTGTAGAGACAACGTTCGCGCGGCGAAGGGACTGGTATGTCTTCAGCAAAGACACGTCCGCACCGTTGTGGATAATGACATCGGCATGTTCAGCCAGGGATGTGAATTGGGGGTCTGAGAGACCAAGGTTGAGGCTCCAGAGGTCTCCGGTATACTCGATAATTTTGTCGCTCTTCATCGACAGGTGGCGAGGTTTTCCGCAGGCATCGGGACGAATTGCTATACAATGCACATATGCCACTCTCGGGTCCTGGATGAGTTGCGATAGCAGGTGTCGTCCGATGAATCCAGTGGCGCCCGTTAAGACGACTTCAAGACGAGTATGTCCATTTGTGAGCAATTGGGCCGATGATGAGGACATAGTCTTCGGTTGAGGAAGTCCATCGAGCATGCTTGCAATCTCAAGATCCCAGTTCATTGTCAACTGAGTGCCTCTGGATCCCGAAAGGGATGTCATCAAAGGATTTTTCTGGGTGGTATCCATAGCATCTCCAACTAGAGCGGCCATCTCACTCAAAGTGCTAGCTTGGAAGAACTGCGGCAGATAAAGCGTTACACCAAATTGGACCTCGATGAGTGATTTCAACTTGATTACCAAGATCGAACTACCTCCAACTTGGAAGAAATCCGTGCTGGATTGAACGGTCGCTTTACCAGAGATATGAAGTGTCCGAGTGGAGAGGACTTCTTCCCAGACGTCTCTCATCTGTTCCTCCAAGGGGCTCAGCTTTTGCGTGACAGTATCTGTCGCCGTCACGGACTCGGATATCGGTAGTCCGTCTACAGCATCCCTATCAATCTTTCCGTTGGCAGTGGCTGGGATGCGATCTATCGGTACTATGAATGTCGGTTTCATGAACGGTGGAAGGGGAAGATCCGAGCGAAGCCATTCTAGGAAGTCCGACTTGTCCTCGGTGAATTCGACATCGAATACGACGAAAGCAACAAGGACGTCCGAGGGCTGGTCGGATCTCAAGGAAGCAACAGCGTTCACGATTACCCCATTAGACATGTCCACAATGGCATTGGCGATCTCGTCAAGCTCAACGCGGACACCGTGAATCTTGACCTGGCTATCTCCGTCCAGTCGTCCCAGAACTTGAAGTGTGCCATCCGATAAGATCCTTCCCTTGTCGGCTGATCGATAAATCCTGCGTGGTGCGACGCACGATCCGAGTCTTTTTCTTTGAGTAAACTTCCGTCCTGAGTCTTCAGGTCGATTGAGATATCCAAGACCAACGCCCTGTCCCGAGATACAGATTTCGCCTGGAAAGCCGATCGGTAGGATGCTCATATCATCGTCAACAATTTCAAGGCCATAATTTGGCGACGGACGAAGGTAGTCGGTGCTACTGTCGTGCTCTTCACTCAACTCACGATATGGGACAACTCCTCTAGCACAAGCGAGCGTGATCTCCGCTGGCCCATACACATTGACCAGCTTCAGAGAATCACAGTCCAGCTTGCGGAAGGCTCTGCGCAGTTTCCAACCCAGCTTCTCTCCTCCTGACATCGCGAAGCGCCATGAGTCCGTTCCTGTCAGGATGTGGTGTCCGTAGTTAAGCAGTAACGAATACTCGGACGGCACGAAATGCGTTAAAGTAACACAGTACTTGACCATGAGATTGGCCATTTGCGTTGGATCACCTCGAGCACCTTTACCGACCATGACGATCGTGCCGCCGTTGCATAGCGCGAGAAATATCTGGTCTAACATAAGGTCGAAGCCCAGCGGACTCTGCTGCAGTGTTGTCTCGCGTCCAAGTCGGAGAGTCGCTATCGTTCCATAAATTTGGTTCACAAGGGCTCCATGCGTGAGCATGACACCCTTCGGCACACCACTGGTTCCGCTCGTGTACAGGATCATAGCTGGTTGACGACTCCGATGGCTGATATCCTTGATGATATCCTGCGGCATAAAAATCTTGCTCGTATCCTCGTCAGCATCGTCAATACTTAAGATCGATGTGAAATCCGCCTCTGCAGATATTTGCTGCGCCAGCTCTTTCGTTGCATCATGGCAGACCAAGACTCGTGGTTGACTCTCCTCGACCACCGCGCGAAGGCGTTGGGGGTGGTTTCGTGTATCCAAAGGAATCCACACAAAACCCAGGCGTAGGATAGCAAGAATACAACAAACAGCGTCAGCGACAGGATCAAGAAGCATAGCTACATACGAGCCAGGAGGGAGTGCAGGTTCAATAGTCTGTAGCTGTTGCGCGATTTGCATCATGCGGGCTCTCATTTGCGTGTATGTGAGGGTTCGGCTTTGCTCGTCTCTGATCGCGATGCCTTTCGGCAGCTGAGCCGCTATTTCATCGACGCGGCCTGTCAAAGTGCCGTTCTGTGCCCATGGTATTTTCATGTCGGTGCCGCGGCCAAGCTCTAAGGCTTCCTGAATGTCGGTCACGTTAGAAATCGGACATCTGCCAACTTCAGTGCAAACATCTCGAGCCAGACCTTCCAAGGCACGTGTATACCACTTCAAGAGGAGTGCGCCATCAGATTCCTCATACAAACTCTGCTGCGTGATGAGAGATACGAAAGTCCATTCCGATGTTGAAGCCACATTGAGGAGCATATCGTACGGGTGTCCTCCAGGCACAGCACCATCCCACTCGATCCTGCCGTCTCTCCCGAAACTGGTCTCATTTAGAGGGGCTTTGCGGTAATTGATGGCGGCTTGGAATAAGGGATGACGGCTGGTTGACCTTAGAATGTCTAAACCATCGGATCCAAGTACCATGTCCAGAGGCGCTTGCGAGTGGGCTAAGGCTTTCGAGGCCGCATCCCGAGTCCTCTTGGCTACCGCTTGAAACGGTTCGGAATGCTCCATTTGGATCCGGACTGGTAGCATATTGAGGAAGTACCCAATGGTTCCCATATCCTCGTCCTCGGTCCTGTTTGCGTCCACAACTCCGATAGCGATGTCATCAATGCTGAGACAACGCGCGAGAAATGTTGCAAAGCTCGCAAGGAAGAAGTGGAACGAGGTGACGCCGATCTTCGCAGCTGCCATATCGATGAGTTTCGTCATGTCGCTTGAGAGCTTAACACCGGCAGTGTTAATATTGTAATTCTGAACAGTCGGATGAGTCTTGACCTTAGAGAATGCAAACAGGGGAAGCGGCTCAGGTATGGTTTTGTAAACGTTCTTCCAGAACGCAAGATCACCCTGAAGATTCTGGGGTGTGAATGCTTTCAACTGCTTCTTCGCCAATTCAATGGATTGCTGGACATGAGGAGTTGCTGGCATGCTACTGAGGCGTCCCGAGTATGCCTTTGCGAGGTCGGCAATGAACACGCTCCAACCAATTCCATCGAGAGCAATATGGTGATGGTTGAAAATGATGGAATGGAGCGACGGTGAACGAGACAAGACCGTCATCTTCATGACAACGCCTTTCTCAATGTCGAATCGGAAGTCTTTGACAGCGTCTATCTCAGCATTCACTTCGCTATCGTCAAAGATTTGTCGCTGTTCTAGAATGATACGAGGCCCAGGAAGTACAGCTTGTAAAGGTTGTGACGTGGACATGTCTATGAAATACGCGCTTCTTAGAGCCTCGTGTCTCTTCCCGACCGCAAACAGAGCGTTCTGTAGTGTTTTCATGTCGAGCCGACCGTGAAACAAACCAGAGTAAGCAATGTTATACGCATTATTTTGGAGGTATTCGTGTAGGAAGTACAGCTGAGCTTGGGCGTGGGACATATCACCAGCTCTTTCGTACTCGATCTTCTCTGCATGGTGGCCATTTCCGTTACTTTCGTGGGATGATCTATTCGCGACTCCGGAGCGAGGGACTGCATGATTACCTGCACCATTTGTCATATGCTCATTCTGGAGCACTTGCGCAGAGGACTTGGAACTCGTGCCATTGACTTCACCATTTAGTAGCTTTTGATCGTCGCTCTTTTCTTCGGCCCATGGCTTCGACGAATCCGGCAACTTGCTTAGCGCATCATGGCAAATATCGTCCAAGGACGAACCACTCAAGAACTTCAATACCGGAATATCAACCTCCAGGATCTTTAGCAGCCAGGAGCGGATTCCAACAGCAACTAGCGAGTCGATTCCCAGATTGATCAATCCGACATCTGTGTCCACACCTTCACCAGGAGAACCGAGTGCTAAGCTCACTCTGCTAGCAATTGCTACCTTCAAGATAGAAAGCGCTTCTTTGCTGTCAGAAGCCGCTTTGAGCTGGTCTTGAGTGCTCTGACTCGATTGCTCCTGATTATGCTTGCCTTCTGTGAGTCTTTCCTCGTCTTTGACACGGCAGTGGCTTAATCGAGGTATGGCTCGCCAAGCGGTATCAAGCTCGGTGCCAAGCCCAGAAATAAGTTCATGATTCAATCCAGACTCTGGACGACCGGAAAGAATTGTTTGGGCGAATATTGCGTGAAAGTCTGGCTCTGGAATGGGAATCGAATCATCGTGGCGAAATCGAGCTTCGACAGATTCTCCTCCTGTTTGCTCATGGATGAACCCAAACCCAAGCAACATTCCGAAATGCATGACCGACGCGGCTAGACCTCTCTTGCGCCTTTGCATTGCTACTGTTGACATGAACATGTTGGCAGCACTGTAAGCGGATTGGGCCGGGTTTCCAGTGATGCATGACACCGACGAGAAGACGATGAAGAATTCCAACGGGGCAGAGTAAAACAGATTATCAAGATTCTGAGTCCCGATGACCTTGGGCTTGAAGACAGCCTCGAGGTCTTCGAAAGACGTACCGTCGAAAGGATGGTCGCGGACCACGAGGGCAGCATTCGCAACTCCTCCAATTGGCGGCATGGTCGAGATTATTTCTTGATGAACGCTTTTCAGATTCTCCATATTGGCTACATCGAGAGCAAATATGCGGACCGTTGCGCCTTTCTTCTCAAAATGTTTGCACACCTCTGGAGAGACAACTGGATTTCGACTGGAGACGGCGAGATATCTAGCTCCGTGGTCTATCATCCACTCGCAAAGGGATAATCCAACATTACCTGTAAGTCCAACGAGAAGATATGTCTTCTGATCATCGAAAAGGCGGTCGCTGGTGGCTGGCATCACTTGGACTTGAAGAGATTGGATGTCGGTCCAGGATATGATGCTTGTGGACGTGGCTGTTTCTGCGTGCTCTTGTATCAGGTCAGCTTTGATGACAGACTTGGGCGTCGGATGACCCAGATCTTGGAGCAGATTTGGTTGAGAGCAGTATTTCTCGAGCAGCTTGACAAGGCTGGATCTGCTGTACGACAGAAGGACCACTTCCTTTACACTGACTTGGTGGATACCTTGCCGTACGTCCACTCCATGTCCTCCGAAGGATGCAGGAAGTCCCACAGGACCATCGACATCTACTCCCATATTCACGAACCGCTTAACGTTGCGAGGAATCAGAGACCTTCGTTCGCGCTCCGAGGCCCGTGGATGAAGATAAGTTGCTTTCGCATCCGATGCGGCGTTGCTCGTGGTGAAGAACACGGAAACTTCCTTTTCAGAGGCCATCTTATGTATTATTTCAGCAAGTCCGTCGTCAGCATCATGGATCCAGACCGTTCCAGTGCTATTCGACAGCAGACTTTCGCACATTAGGGCTGTCAAAATGGTGGATAGTACGTCATCGGCACCTACGTCGTTGTTGCAGCTGAAAGTGCAGTCTGGAGACACGGCGATGATTGAGCTATTTGCTTTTGAAATGGCCAGGAGGTCTTGATTTGCTGAGGCATCTCTACCCAAGCAAATGTAAAACGGGTTCCCATCATCTGAGCAAGTAAAGCTGAACAGGGAGGATGAACGAACTCGAAACTGACTCGAACCTGCTTTTGCCTGTCCTCTGGAATCGCTTTTCTTTTCCCCAAAGAAGACACCGTCATCTCCAGCGGAGATCTCAATCGCAGTCGAGCCAGGCGAGACACTCTTCGTGATTCTACGCCTCGCAGAATTGAAGCGATCATTTATGTCCTTATTCGGCACAACTCTCGGGATAAGAACAGCTCCATACTCGACCGCAACCTCCAGCTCATTGCCCCATAGAATACCGTCGTAGCTTGGCAGATCGAGGCACATCATCTGTAACAGCATCTCGGAAAACATCGTCGCTTCCGGTTGGTGCTTTTGAAGGCGCACGTGATCGACATCGACAAGTTTTAGCCGGAGGTGCTCCATTTCTCGCGCAACTGTGCGGCCAATTCCGGTGACGATATTAGCATATGGGTCATCGTCTCGACAACCTCGAGTGGTCCAGAGAATGCATTTCGCTTGTCCAAATAATGCCTGCATGGCAGCAAGACGCTGCGCATCCATTCTAGCAAAAGTCGCCTCTTCGAGTCCAGAGAGGCAAATTACTGCACTCCCGTACTTCAAATCGGCGACTTCCTCTAGGTCGTTGATGATGGTCGTATGGTCTACGAATGGACATAAAAGATACCCTACCTGTTTCGCCATCTTCGAAACTGTCAATGTTCGTCCGCCGATGATGAGTAAGTGCTCTATTCGTGCCACACCGTCGGCCAGAGTGAGGGGATCTCTCAAGATACTGATCCGATCATCGACTGCTTGGCTGACCATGACGGAGAAGGTGTGCATGGTATCATCTTGGAAGTCTCTCAGCGCACAATCTACTCCCGAGAAGTCATTATCCCGCAGAACAACGTCCCATTGTGCTTCTGTCAACGTCGGGCCCTGAAGTCGTCCATCTTCGTGTCCGAGCCACCATCCTGGGAGGCCGGAGAATAGGAATGGAATTCGGAGCGTTGATGGGTTGATGAGTTCAAGCATGATCAAATAACCACCCGGACGCAGCAATTGCCGGCAATGCTGCACAGTTTGAGCGATCGTCGTCGTTGCATGTAAGACATGCGCAGCGATGATTACGTCATACGAATGTTCCTGGAACTCCTGATCAACAGGCGATTTCTCGATATCCAAAACCTGGAAATTCATCACTTTCTTATGTTCAGCAAATCTCGCTTGAGCCGCCGGGAAGAACGAGGGTGAGAGGTCAGTGAAAGTATAATCCTCAAGCTTGGAATCCAAGCTCTCCAAAGCCACGGCTGTGGATCCACCGGTGCCGGCACCGATTTCTAGGACTCGCAGTCGGGGATGTTGATGTGAGAGGTGGTCTAGGAGAGTTCCTAGATGGCCGTTTGTCTCGGGGACGCCTAGACCTGAAGTGTACAGGTCTTGTAGTCTGCCATCTTCTTCGAGAACCTCGAATGTGGTGTCTGAATTTCGCACTAGGGATGGAAGTCTTGAGCCGAGGTGGTGTATGAGTTCGAGGTCGATTTGGCTGTCGTATTGCTGTTCTTTGAGTTGGAGTATCGATTCGAGTGTATCAGTTCCCCAATTGCGCTTCTTGTTCGCTGGAAGCACGTAGTCCAGACCCCAGCGCATAAGACACTGGAAATGCGTTTCCATGGACTCTATCTCTGCTGGCTTCACCTCTCTGCAAAGTTGATTGAGATAGAAATACGCAGTCCGTTCGCATATCTCATGCAATTTCCGATCTCCAGTTCGCAGGTTTTCTTCTCCAGTCGACTCGAGCGAAGATACGATATCTTTCTTCCATATCGTCTCCCAGAACATACTCTGATCGTTCGCAGCAGTGGGGACTTCAAGTGAAGATAAAACCACGCCTTGAGCCTGGATTTCCGCATGTCCGTCCTCGGAATTGAAGACGTCGATATCGCCACAAATTATCCTCGCCGATGCCTCAGTGAGGTAACAGTCAGCCACTAATCGCGAACTTGAACGATTCTTCGAATTCATGTTGAATCGAACGCTCTGAAAGCTCTTCGGCAGGTAAGTAGTCCATAACCGTCCATCTCCAGGATACGCAAACGCGTTATACAAACTATGCAGAATACTGTCCAGCGTCCCCGGATGAATCGTGTACCTATCCGTCACAGTCCTTACCGCCGTCACGGTCGCGAGATTCAACCTCCTTTTAATAGACTCCAGAACAAAGGGCTCCGCATAGCTTAGTCCGAGTTTCTGCATCCAAGTATAGAAGCGCTCCGTCGTGACATCCGTTAGCGGAAGTTTCCGCTCATTCCTCGCTGGCAAAGTATCTTCAGCCGGCCCGCCCAATTTCACAAGGACGCGTCCAGTGAAGACCTCTTTATCGAAATCCGCGGATGCAGCGTCGACGTTACTGCAGTGGCAGGAGAACTCCGCCGTTTTACTGTCAGAAGTCTCGGATATGACCCGGATGCAGAAATTGATATCGACGCCAGGGGAATCTTCTTCCAGCGTAACACCATTATGAATCACAACGTCCTGGAGCTCTACTAATTGCACAGCCTGCTCATATCCCACGAGATGCAACGCAGCATTGACGGCCATAGCCAGGTATCCAGCAGCAGGGAGCAAGACCTGGGATTGGAATTTATGGCCCTGTAGCCACTCTACCTCGTTTAGACGCAGGATGTTCCGCCAGCGGACTTCTCGGTTAGCAGGGCTGGAGTTGAGGTTCGGGTACCCGAGTAACTCATCGTGAGGCGTGGTGCGCGTTCGCCAGGCCTTGGAAACTTTTGATTCTTTCAGCATGGGTTTGCTGTGGTCCCAGGGGTATGTAGGGAGATTTTTCTGCACGCGGGGAGGTGTGAAGGAGGGTCCTTGGCAGGCTTTTTGGAAGCCGCTGAACGAGGGGAGTGGGAAGTCGAGCGTTTTCCATAGGAAGCCTAGTGCGGAGGAGAATATTTCTACGGCATCTTTGTTTCGCTCCAATACGCCGTGATATGGGAGGCTGTGGCCGAGAACTTCCTGGATGGACTCCGTAGCTGGACCGCGGAGGGCAGGATGAGGACCGATTTCGAGAACGATGTCAAAAGTTTCGTTTTCTAAGGCTGAATTTACGGCGTGCGAGAATAATACCGGGTTCGTGATGTTTTCCGCCCAATACATATCCTCGAACGGAATATGCTCGCTCAAACTCTTGTTATCGTGCACGCTGGAATACCAATTACACTTCCCTCCGAAACAATTCCGTCTCGGCTGCACATTAGCAGCTTTCAGCGACGCGAGATACGGTTCCCGAACACGCTCCATGTGATGCGAATGATACGCATTATCAACCTTCAACTCCCGCGCAAACACCGCCGCTTCATCCAACATCGTCTTCGCTTCCGCGATCGCGTCCGCGTCGCCCGATAACGTGATACTGGACCGCGAATTCTTGGCCGCGACGACGATGCGGCCGCGGAATCGCGGCTGAGCGCAGAAATCATCGCCGTCGGACGGCGACATGCCTACGGCCATCATTTTCCCTTTGGAGGAGTTGGATGGAGAGTGGTACCCGCGATAGTAGGCGATTAGGATGGCGTCGCGGGGGGAGAGGATACCGGCGCTGTAGGCAGCGGCGATCTCGCCGGATGAGTGGCCGACGACGGAGGTGAATGTTATGCCGCTTTCGCGAAGCAGGTCAACGAGTGCGATTTGCAGGGCGGTGCAGAGCGGTTGGGAGATCGTGGCTGAGGAGGTGCGGGCGGGGTTGTTGGGGAGGAGGAGTTCTTCTGATAGGGACCAGGAGGGGGCGTCTTGCTTTGGGAGCGAGGAGAGTACGGATTCGAGGGTCTGGATTGTGGTTCTGAATGTGGTGGAGTGGTGGAAGAGAGAGGCGCCCATGGTGGGCCATTGCGCGCCTTGGCCGGTGAATACGCCTAGGATGCGGGGGTGGGGGGTTTTGGTTGCTTTGGTGGAGAGGGGGATGAGGTCTTTGTCCTGGAGTGCAGAGTCGAGGGTCGAGATGAGGGATTCTGTGCTGGTGGCGGTAAAGGAGGCGCGGTGGGTGAAGTGCGTTCGTCGGGTTTGGAGGGTCCATGCTAGACTTGACAGGTTGGTGTCGGGATGGTCTTTGAGATGTGTGGAAAGAGAGGAGATGGTTGCTTCGAGGGCTGTTTCGGAGTGTGCAGATAGGACGAAGGGTCCCCAGCATGGTGATGATGAAGAAGAAGGAGGGGTTGGTTCATCCCAGCTCTCGATGATAGCGTGGGCGTTGGCACCTAATGTAAGTCAGTCTTTGCGTGGGGAGGGTTGTAAGCTAAGACCCGTACCTCCGAATCCGAAACTATTTATACTAGCCCGTCTAGGCGCTCCTGCAGGTAGGTCCGGCCAAGGCTCTAACCTAGTTGGTACTTCTAAATGGTCGTAAAAGGGTTCTATAGCTGGGTTTAGGCGATTAAAGTGTAGGTTTGGTGGGATGAAACCGTGTTGTACGGCTAACGAGGCTTTGAGGAGACTGCCGAGTCCGGCTGTACCTTCCATGTGGCCTACTACGGTTTTTATTGAGCCGACGTGGAGTTTGCCTTGTCGGTCGTGGGTGGGGAAGAAGGTTGAGCTGATGGCTTCTGCTTCTTTGGGGTCGCCTACTGGTGTACCTGGACTCGGTTAGTATTTTCACAACAAAAACACTAGAAGGAAAGTGAAGAGCTACCAGTTCCGTGTGCCTCGAAGTATTGACACCTATCTTCCTCTTTCCGATAGTCAAGCCCACATTTCGTATACGTTGATCGTATAAGCTCCGCCTGAGCAGTCGTGCTCGGTACCGTCAGACCTCCCGAGTAACCGTCTTGATTAACACCCGTATTCCGTATTACACTCTCCACATCATCACCATCAGCTAACGCCTTATCTAGAGACTTAATAACAACAGCCGCGAATCCTTCACCACGGGCATAACCGTTAGCATCAGCGTCCCACATCCGGGACCTCCCGTCAGAGGAAAGCATCCTGAGCTTCAATGACGTCAGCTTCTGAGAGAAATCCAAGATTACAACTTACACTCGATAAAAAAGTGAAAACCTCCGGCGAGAAAACAAGATTTACTCCTGCCACTACAGCCATATCGCACTCACCACTCCTCACCGACTGAACCGCAAGATGCAGCGCCACGAGACTAGACGAACACGCCGTATCGACATTAATCGAAGGACCCCTCCAGTCAAAAGCATACGAAACTCGATTGGCCAGAATACACCTCGAGATTCCAGTCCCGGAATACTGGGGATGAGAATCTAAATCTCGTAGCACGAGTTGTTGATAATCATCAGACATCTGACCGACAAACACGCCGGTCGACGAACCGCGCAGGGCGGAGATGGAGCACCCGGCCGCTTCTACGGCTTCGTAGATGGTTTCTAGAATCACGCGCTGTTGGGGATCCATGGATACGGCTTCTATGGCGCTGATGGCGAAGAATTCGTTGTCGAAGGCCCAGGGGTCCTCTTCTAGTAAATAGGCTTTTGTGACGTTTGTTGTCTAGATATTGGGTGTCAGTATTATGTATGATTAAGGGAATAGAGAGACAAACTCCTGGATGCTCGGCATTCTGGTGATAGAAGCCCGCAGGCTCAAACCGACTTGATGGGATATCGGTCAACACATCAACGGGATCGCGCAACAGCGTCCATAATTTGCTCGGCGAGGTCGAGCCGCCGGGAAACCGACAGCTGTTGCCGATGATGGCCACCGGTTCTGCAGCACTTCGATCGACCATCTTTTCCTCTATGTGTCTATACAAAGAGAGACTAGAATGCGGCGTAGACAGACAGAGGACGTGGGATGGGATGAAAGTGCGAGGAAGGCGAACGAAACGTTGGGGGAAAAGAGGTACAGGACGGGTTCGCGCTGCCAAGAACAAAATGCATCGGTAGTTGGGACGTATAGTATAATAATAAGTGAGATTTTCGCCTCAGCTTAGATGTTCATTCACAGCCCTTTCTAAACGGGTCCATCTCCGTGCTCCGTGCTCCATTCCTACGTGCCAAGTTCATTGGAACGGTTCCATGGGAAGGGAGGGGGGATCCACTTGGTCCGAGTCTATCCATGTGCCTAGGTAGGCGTGCTGGGTTGATTAGTCTAGCTCGGAACTAGCGGGTCGAGGTCCGTGTTTGGAAAGTAGGTAAGTAAGCTTTGAGTTGGATTTGAGTTGGAATTTTGGTTGGATTTGGCATGTTACACATGCATGTAATTATGTCGCATTTGGTTGCCCGGGTCAGGCAGGAACGAACCGGGAGTGAGGGAGTGAATGGGATTGGTCGGACGAGCGTACAGCCTTCTTTAAGTAAGCAGGCTGAATCTTGGGAGTCTTCATAAATAGAATCCGACCCTCTTTCACACCACGACCCCGCCAACAACAACACGAACCTTTCAACAATCCACCTCACGATTATTTACGAACCGTACTCTTTGAGCTCTTCCTTCCGAGTATCGCCTTACATACACACCTGATAGTCATCATGGCAGCTGAAGCCCCCAAGCAACAAAGCCCCCCGCTCAAGTACACCGTTACGCATAACCGCAAGCCGACTCACACCCACGAGGAGTTCATTGCTTGGTTGGTTAATACGCACCTCCCGCTCGCCCTGCCAGTTTTGAAGAAACATGGCGTTTTGGGCTATGAACTTGTACGTTTCTCTTTTCCCCAATCCTTCCTCCCTTCCCTTCCCTTCCCTTTTCCATCCTCTCTACCTACCTATCTATCCCCTCGCCTTCCCCATCCCACCATCTCCCATACATTCACCTTCTAACAAAAGTACCTTAAAAAGTTCGTCACCCCCCCCTTCCTCTCCACGGCCCTCGCGGCCGAAATGGCCGTCTTCCAACCCACCTGGGACGTCTCGACCACCGACTGCTTCATCGAGTACACGATCCCAGACATGCAGAGCATGAAGGACGTGGTGGCGGACCCGGACTGGGGCGTCGCGACCAGGGACCAGGATGAGTGGGTCGAGATGAGCAAGAGTTTGGTGAGTTTGGGGTTTAGTACCAGTTATTTGAGTGGTGGGGAGATTGTGAAGAAGTGAGCTGCGTATGAGGACGTAGAGGGATGCGGATGTATGGGCTGGGATGGGGGGAGCTGTGGGTAGGGGGGGTGGGGGAGCTGGATGGGTAGGCGAGATACGTATTGCAATGAAGGAATTAACGGATATTGGGCATTGGGCAGGTGTGTACGAGGTACGAGATCTGGCTGGCTGGCTAGCTGGTAGGTAGCATCGAGCATGTGCGTCAGTCAGTCAGTCAGTCAGTCAGTCAGTCATTCAGCGGGTTGCTACAGTACATACATCACGCAGACAGGCGGCAAGGAGTCTAGATCACAGTGTCACACAAGGCTGAGCCCTAGCTATCAAACCCAACAAACAAACAAGCAAACAAACAAATTGCAAGGCTTTCCCCAACCTATCGCAACCTAGCTTCCTCTCTCTCTCTGCTCGGCGCCTTAATTAGTATATTTGTTTGTTTGACATTTGGAATCCTCCCATCCTTCCCGTCGCCATCCGCTGTCCGGGATGGGGGCCAAAAATACCTTTCCTTCCCCTGCCCTGTCTTCCTTCCCCCTGTCTATACTTACGCCCTGACGTGATTGATTCGCGAACTCAATCTCACTCACTCACTCGCTCACTCACCCCTGCCCGCCCAACGGTCGCCACGCATCGCCCAGTCCAAGTGCATCACTCACCTCCCAGCTCCCCCGGTCGAGCGCCCAGCTCGGTGGAGCTTACCGGCCCGCCCTAAGAGCGGGTGGAGGCTTGCGCTTTCGACAGGGGATGGATAAGTATGGTGTGCAGGGGAGGGATGGGATGGACGCGGGGTTCTAAAATAAGAGAGAGAGAGAGAGAGAGACAGGGAGGGGGAGGAAAAGAAAAACCCGCCGAAGGGTGTCGCTTAGAAGTATTAGTAAATTTAGTGAGGTAGGGGACGGGGGTGGAGGCGATGGGGAGGGGGGACAGGGAGTGGGGATTGTGAGGAGGAGAGGAGTGCTGGTTTAAGCTGGATGGAAGCGAGGAGGTAGAGCTATTCGTGACGGATGATTTGTAAATGGATGGATGGATGGATGGATGGATGGATGGAGCCGAGCTGATCTGATCGTGAGAATTAATGACGAGCTTTTTTGTTGCAGCTAACTTTTAGCTCGTGAAGCTGCCTAGGTACTTTTCTGTGTTGAGAGAAGAAATCACGTGTATGTATGTATAGTACACAGGCACAGGTAAATAGAGCTGGAGTAGGGAAAGTTTGTTATATTCCTCTTCCCGTGGCTCCGGGATAGACGATTTTCTGAGTTTGTGTTGTTTATATTGCTGGGGGATTTGCTCTGGGTTGAGAGAGATGGAAGAGTGGTAAAGTTTATTTTAGCATTACCGAGGGTGTGGCAAAATTTAACGTCGACTGAATTGCGACATTCGATTTTTTTTGGAAATTACGAGACTGACATAGGGTTTTGGAAATGCGGTTGAGAATAGCTCGAGTCGGGAAGTATTCGTTTTGTTTGGTGATAGAGGTTTGAAATTTAGGAAATGTGTGAGAATATAAGGCGGAAATTCTAATGAAAAGTAAGGTAAATCGTGATTAGAGCGTATATAATTTGAAAAGTGTGCATCTGATCTGAGAGTGTGCACTCTTAGTCTGAGCCAAACAGGAAAACTCTCGCATTTTAGCCTGCATTTTTGAAAGTATAAAACTATTTCTCGCATTCTTGAATGCATTGTACAAATGAATAGTGCGCGGATCTGGCGTATTGTTGAAAAAATGTGCACTTATTCCACTTCGCATGCTTTTAAACAGGTGTTTCAAAGTGCGAGCTCAAGCCAAACACACTCTAAAAGTTAATGTCCAAAGGGATTGAGTAATTATTGAAATTCTTTGGAAAAATAAATCTTATAAAGCCACGCGAAGGACGAGTTGAAAAATGGAAACGCGATTTATACAAAGAAAAGAATGTCCTGTATGTAAAGTTGAAACTTATACTACATGATATTGGCACAATTTTATGCTTTGCTGATCTTTGTTTCGACATGATGGTATCAATGAATCCAAAATCTACTCGTCCCAAGCCAATTCAAACCCACATCCCACAACAATAAAAATACACCCCCCCACCCCCCTCACAAAACAACCTCCCTCCCCTCCCTCTCCACCGGCGTCGAAACCGCACTCCTCCTCTCCCCCATCTCACTCCCCCTCTCCTCCCCATTAATCCCCTTCTCGCTCTCCGCAACCACACTCCCCAACCCAAACTCCGTCTCCAACTCCTCCCTCATCCGCAACTCCCTCGTCCCCCAACTAAGCAAGAACCCCGCCAACGCGAACGCCAGGCCCACTTGCCAGCACAATTTCAACGCATCCGTATATATACCCCTCACCGTGTCTTCCAGCGCCGGATTCGCCTCTAAGCCGAGGGCAGAATACACGCTCCCGCCCGCTGCAAGCGTATACGCGCCGCCATTCTGCAGGAGTTGTTGCGCGGAGGGGTTAGAGGATAAACGCGACGTGACCAAAGAGTTGGCCTTCGAGTTAAACACCGCCAACGGGATAGCAGCGCCCCAAATGGTCCCGAATCCGCGCATAAACGCCCACGTCGCGGTCCCGACCGCTGTATCTCTCTCCTCGAGCGGGGTCAGGACCGTGGGTAGGGTGACGGGTGTAATAACACCAATCGCCACCGCGGCCAGGATCTGGAATCCTACCCAGGTGCCTGTACTAGAATTTTGATCAAGAAGGCTAAACAAGCCGAGCGATAGGGGGAAGAACGCAAAGCCAGCGATGAGGAGCGGTTTATAGCGCCCGAGCTTCGTCATCAGACCGCCAGACAGGATGGTGAACGGCATGCAGACGGCAGCCGTAGGTAGGACGTCCACCCCGCTCCGGAAAGCGGATTTGTTCAGCACGGCTTGGAAGTAGATGGGGAGGATGAAGAGGATCCAGAAAACGAGCATGTTGTGGATGAAGGCGCACAGGAAGCCGATTAGCGAGGTGCGGTTGGCGAACAGGCGGAAGGGGGTGGTGGGTTCGGGGACGCGGGTTTCGAAAGCGAGGAATAATAAGAGGCCAGCGAGCCCGAGGACGAGGGGGAGGACGGTGTGGTAGGAGGACCAGGTGTATTGGCCGCCGCCCCAGGTGAGGGCGATCAGGATGGAGGTTATGGAGGCGATGAGGAGGGCGTTGCCGAGGAAATCGACGCGCGCGAGAGATTTCAATGAGAAGGAGGATTTCTTGGGGAGGGCGCCGAGGGAGAGGAGCACCATGGCGAGAGTTATGCCCGAGAGGGGTAGGTTGAGGTAGAATATCCATCTCCAGGTCGCGTAGGTCGCGAATGCGCCTCCAATCAAGGGGCCGATGGTAGTTGATATCGCGTAGATGCCAAAGATAAATCCCATGAATTTCCCCCTCTCGCGGAGGGGCACGAGATCACAGACTACCATCTCGACCATGGTATTCAGTCCCGCGCATCCAATTCCCTGGATGGCTCTCCCGAGCACCAAAACACCGAGACTGGGCGCCGGACCCGCGATGGCGGATCCGATGGCGAAGAGCACGATGGAGAGGATGGTTAGTGCGCGCCGGCCGAAGATATTCGCCGTCTGGCCAAAGATGGGCGTGAATGCTGTGGTGGTGAGGAGGTATGCGTTTGCGATCCAGGTATAGCCTTGGGAGGTGCCCAGATCGTGGATGATGGATGGCATGGCTGTTGATACAGCTGTGGCATCGAGACCAGCCAGCACGCTGGAGACGGCCATGGATGTCATGATTGCCTGGAGATATTTTGTTAGTATTTTATTTTATTTTATCTTGTTTACTTTGAGATGGCAGAGGTTGAGTACCCAGAAACGCCACCCGCGATTTGGAGACGCGGGCTCGGGAGTGGCTTTCTCGGCTGAAGCCATGATTCAGGTACGGTGAACGGCTGGGAGATGATTCTGTGGTGGTGGAGGACAGAAAATCTCGAAGTCTCGATTTTTTGTTGTAAGTGTTTGAAGACAAAGAAGATGTAGATAGTAAGAGCTAATCGTCAGACGAAGCTATGGTGACACCAAAGAAAGGTTCGATTGTGATATCAGCCTTCCTCCATCGGTTCCTGGCGTGTTCGTCCTTTCGTATTCTGGGGTTACGAATGGTCAGATGCAACATCAAACCATTCCAACCCACCTCGCAAAAGCAGCGACCCTAAAATCGAACTGCGGAAAGACTTGCTAAGAAACCCACAACTGCCGGAGGAAGCGGTACGTATTGCGATAGACAAACGAAGGAACGAAACGGTGGCGCAGCGGCACAGCTGCTGCGTGCTCTCGGATACTTTTTCTGGGCGTGCGCTGGAAGGTGATTGTTTTAGATGTCTTGCAGGGCAGCCTCGTGATCCCTGCAGCCAGCAGCGAGGCCAGTGAAGTGGAGGTTGATACCCGTTCACAGCCCCCAAATCTGGTGGAGCCACGAGCACAAGGAAGCACAAGGAAGCACAAACAAATGATATACGAGCTGATCGCACGTGTCGTACTGTATCTACCATGCATCTGCTGTACAACGGGCGCATCGACCCGATGGAGCGACGTGGTGGACAGGAAGGTGCTGCAGATCGTTATCCATCCGGAGATGGGTGCACAAATGGAGATTGGGACGAAGATCGAAATCGTCAGCTTACTGCGAGGTGACATCTCCTTTCTGCACCACGAGAAGAATAATGTGTTTGTGTCTGTATTGCGATCGACTGCTCAGCTTACTGGCACTTGGACCGCGAGTGATGATAAGTGCAAAGTCGCATCCAGATTCCCAGAGTAAGAAAGAATAGAATATCTCCACTTTCTACCTTGGTAGTAGCTACGGAAGAAATACCCGAACAGCAGAAACTTACTGTAAACAAGTCAAACCAGGACCAGCCCTGAATACCAGAAAGCTTGATCGCGGGTACGTGGGCTGATTGGTGACCCAATACGAGCGGGCTGGTGGTCCATTCCCAGGGCTCTCTCCACTCTGGTAATCCAATCCACTCTGGTAAGTGATTTACAGTAACTTAGGCACCGCCAGCCCAGTGCAGATTTCCAATCGATTAGAGTAAGAATACCGAGTGTTACCCGAGGCGAGCGGCGCCTTGATCGTGCAACACCACAATCCGACTGCCCAATACGTACTTTATTGTAGAGTACTTCGCCACAGAAAAGTAGCCCCTCAGACTCTATTGTATCGTGGGCGCCAAAACGCTGCAGGATATGCGCGCTGGTTTACGTATCCGGTGCGTCTCCTTCCCCGTCTCTGACAACCGGGCATGATGATGATGATGATGCTCTACCAACCATTGCACTCGCGTCCCGACGCCATCTCACCCCCTTCCCCTTCCCCTTCCCCTTCCCCTTCCCCTTCCACTTCTACGGAGCTTCTTTCGGTGCTGACGGCGCAGCTGCAATGCAAGTAAGCGGCGAGGCGACCTACCTATCGCAGCGGATCTCAGCACTGGTTATCGTGATCTACATGGTTTGGTTTGGTTTTGGTGCAGAACCGTTTTTGCGTCTGCTCAGCAATCTCCACTCTTCCTCCTACTCTCTATGGATGGTTCATGGATGCAGTCTGACTGCAGATATCCGGTCTTCAAAATCAAACGCTTTTCTATTGCCGATTCGTCCGGATATTCATAAATATGGGTCGAGGACCTAGATATGGAAGTGCGCGGTGTCTGATTTGCTATCACGATCGAGGTACACTGTGCGACAGCCAACGGTGCAATGCCAATGTAGACCTCGCTCACCTGCCTGTTCCATGCCAGCCCGGCTACTTTTACTGGTCGAGCCTAAAATAACCCACCGAATGGGTCTACTGCACTCTACGTGGAATAGAGACAGGTAAGGCTGTGGAAGCGTAGATGGAACGGACATGGAATAATGATCCATGATGGAATCTGCAAGTGCTGGTTTTGCTGGCTGGTCTCTAAATACCATACCATGTAGGACTACTGTATGTCCGACACAACCCTGAACCTGATAACCACCTCCTCCTCCTCCGTCAGCTTCTCCCAATTCGTCACTTCGGCTTACTTAGATGCTGAGCACCTAGATTCCAATCCAATCCAATCCAATCCTTTTCTCTTACCACCACCACTCCTCCTCCTCCTCCTCTTCCTCTTCCTTCTCTCTCTCTCGCGTTGCTGCTACTCCCTCTCACGAACTTCTGCAACAATTCACTTTGTTCAGCCAGTCAGTCAGGAAATCAACAACAATGGCAATGAACATGTTGTTCCCCCGCCAAGAAGCAATCGACTTCAACGGTCCCACGATTCCTGCCCCCGCGGGCCAGGTCTCCAACGTGATTAACCCACCGAATGGGAACAAGATTGCTCTTGCCATCATCTCCATCTGTGTTATTGTGTCGGCGGTGCTGTATATGATGAGATTGTATGCCAAGATCTTGACCAAGCAGATTAATGTTGGGGATTGTGAGTTTTTGTGTTGTCTGAATAGGTGTGGAGAGTGAGATTGACTGACTGGTGTCTGTAGATTTGACGTTGATTACTTTTGTATGTTACCGGTCTTGTGGATGGGATGGGGATGGGACTTCTTCAACTCGATTACATTTGCTGACTAGGTGACGGCAGCCGTTGTACTGGGTGTATATCTATTACAGTTACCGCCTCAGTTGGTCCCCAGGTTATCTCATTCACGAGTGGAATGTCGCTATAAAAGACATTCCCGAATTCTCATATGTAAGTCGTCTCTCTCACACCACATATCCCATCTCCCCTCCACCTCCCTCAAACTCCCACCTACCCTCTCTTCCCCAACCTATCTATCCTCCCCTTCTCAAACCACCAACTTAACAACATACCCCCAGGTCTGCTACGTAGCAACCTGCCTCTACCTCTGGCTCATCGCCCTCATCAAAATCGCCATCCTCTGCGACTGGACCTGCATCTTCGCCTCGAAAGGCCAACGCGGTTTCTTCGCCTGGACCTGCTTCCTAACCTGCGGCGCCGTCGCCTCGCTGGCCATCATCCTCTTCGTCATGGACCTCGTGAACTGCACTCCCTTTGACCGGAACTACAATCCCCTCCTCCCGGGTTCCTGCCGCTGGAGCGTGCCTGAAGAATCTATTGTGTCTGCTGCGGCGAATTTTGCCCTGGATGCACTGCCGTTGATACTGGCGCAGAGAATGATTTGGGGGCTGCATACCACCTGGGGCAAGAAGTTGGGGGTTAGTTTGATTTTTTTGGTTGGTGTTATGTGAGTTTTCCCTTTCCGTTTGCTTTTCCTAATTCCCTCTTCATTGAACAACAAACTAACAAAGACAAAAGCGGCATGATCTCCTCCATAGTCCGCCTCTACTACGCCGTCTCCTTCTACCGCGACTCCGCCGACACCACCTACTTCTTCTCCATCGTGGCCCTCTGCACGCTATGCGAAATCACCTGCGCGAACCTGGTCCTCTGCTTACCATTCGCGCCTAAAGCTATCAAGGGCTTCAAACAGACGAAGACGTTCCTCGAAATCAAGAGCTACATGACGAGCTCGAAGGGTAGTTCGGTGTCGGAGAGCAGAGAGGGAAGTGGTGTGCCGGCGCAGGTGGCCGAGAGTCCGAGACAGGGCAGCGCGGAGAAGAAATGGTTTGGGTTGGGGCTCAGGGAGAGTGGGGAGGGGACGCTGTATGAGGATTCGGTGGATGAGGAGAGTAGTTTGGGGAGGGGGAGTGAGCGGGCGATTCATTTGAGTGCGTAGATGGGATGGGATGGGATGGGATGGGATGGGAGGGAAGGGAGAGTGTAGATATGGGTTGGGATATATGGGTATACCAGGATTGACAGGAAATTTTGCAGGGCAAGGCGCGATATTATTGTATACCAATACCTTTTTCTTTTATATAGTTCTATGACTGGAAGAATTGAGAACGCTTTCCATGAATCAATGGTCCTCACGTGCTACCTACTCACTTATTCCCGCTGCGTGGCGAGCTTTTAAAAGTCTTTCTGTATAAACTCAACGTATCTCCCCTCCCTATCCAAACATCCTTCAAAATCCTTCCCCATTCCAGGGAATTGTTACAAAATATGGATTGAAACCATATTCCATTCACGTGCTACTCTCACAATCCCCTCTGTGCTCCTCTCTCTTTTACACCGTCAACACTTTCTCCAAACTCTCCAAACTCCATCACGCAAAATCCCATCTCCATCTCCATCGCCACCCTTCCAACCAACCCGCCTCCCGCATACCGCCCAAGTGGACCAACCGCGAACGGGAACACAATCCATCCATCCCGGGCGGAAACTAGGAACCTAGGTACCTCCCTAGCCCACCCACTAACCCTCTAACTAACCCACGCACTAAAAAGAGGGGATAGGATGTGCGGACGGGAAAAAAACTGCGTCTGGTCTGGGTCGGCGACCGACAGACAATGCACTCACTCACAGAAAAAACCGGCCCCCCAACTTACCCCCGTGGCGCGGTACTACTTACTGCAAGACTTTCCTAGGTTCAGGTTAATACAGTACCTACCCATGGGTGATGGTGTGCTACTTAACTAGCTAGCTAGTGGGGATTAGATTGGTCTACTCGTACAGCACACCAATGAGATAGATGGGTTGCAGAGGAGAGTGCACGTGTTGGCTTTGGAAAGTCGCCGGGAGATAGGGATAGGGATAGGGATAGGAAAGGGAGCTAGAGGGAGATAGGAAATGCCGCAGAAAGCGCTGGGGCTTCGACATCCTGTTCCATTCTAGTACTGTAGTCGTCATTAGATTTTTGATCGGTGCTGATCTTCTCCCAGCTGGCTGTAAGCTCTGGGGGCAGCCAGCTGTCGCGGATACTGGTAAGTAGCTTTCTAGGGATGTTGGTAGTTTGGCCTGGATAGGAAAGCCCGTCCGTGGAAGTGCTGGATGGACGTGGTTCTGGAATGGTGTTTCTATGTCCTCGTCATGGAGAAGAATGGGGCGTTATTCGCTGCCGATCTGTTCTAAGAATCGCTGGGAATACCGTCGTCTGTCTACCTAGGCAGGCTAGAAGAGTGGTGGAAACAAATGGCTCGTTCTACGTCGTCACGAATCACTGCTGATCTTCTTCCAGCTGTCTTTCATCCCCTCTCCTGGGAGTTGCGGATCATAGAGGTATTTTATTTCTCGAAATCGCTGGGATGAAGGGAGGATGGTGCTCGGAGGTGTGTTGTGTTTTGGGAAGGTGGGGAGCTGGTTTGAGGTTCTTTTCTCCGAGGGGAAGTTGGTGTTTGGTGGAAGGATTGAGGCCTTTATGTTGCTGTGAGGCGTACGAGAGGGGTGTGAAGATTTGTGGTGGTGAATGGTTTTATCACGGAGTTGAGGACAGGCAGGAAGTTTCCTTGATTTTTATGTTTGGTGAGGATTTGGAGGGCAACGATACCTTCTGTTATTGAGAGCTTTTCGTTTAAAATTAGCACTTATTGATGTTTTCTTTGACATTTTGCTATGGAGCAAGTTTGACGAGATATAAGGGGTTTTTGTTTTCACTTTAAAGTTATTGCTTAAACATCAAGATAAAGAGATATTTGTGATTCCTGTACTTTCTGCGGTACATGTTCACTTCGTTTCATATCCTCTCGCTTTTGCTATCTATATGTTCTTCGTGCAAAAATTCGTCCCAAGAAAAGAACTTGGGCAGATCACGTGCGAAGTCTCTACTGACCTTGAGGACGTTTTAAAAGGCATCTGAAGTTGGGCGGCACAAGTATAAGGCTCTTGATTGTAAATTAAGTTGAAAACAAGTGTTATGTTGCACAGCAACTTTAAGGTCTATGTCACTGAACTTGTAGTTTTCCGCAGGAACAATGACGCAGAATATCCCAATTACTACGTAGTACATTTCACTGGAAAGCGAATCCTCAAGCTCACATATAAGCGTGCTTTCTCGTTCACCTTTCCAACGGTTGAATGAATCGAATTGCTTTCTATTCTCTTTTGTTTCGGTAGAGGTGCTCTCCTGGCACAACTTCGATGGATAGAGAAACCTAGTAACCAGCTCTCTGGCTGGAGAAAATCTACAGAAGCACGCTCTTGCGGTATCCGGCATTTGCTTCTTGAGAAAATTGATAGTAGCTGGGAGCTTTACTTTGCTGGTTGGATTTAATCTTCATATGGGGCCCCGGATACTTGTTTCGTATCTCGAAGACGGCAGTAGAGTAGCTCAATGCAAATATGATCAGATGTTATCTATCACCGAGACTAGAAGATATGTCATTTATTTATCTGCGTTAGGTTACTCCCATAACACTGGCTCTGGTGAAAGAATGCTCAAAATTTTCACAATTCGCGCTGTTCGCGCTATGTGCGCAAGCTGCGCGAATTGCGCTGACCGCCCTTGACCGGTCAACCCAATTCATCACAGCGGCATGTTCTCCAGAGCTCGTCACTACGCGAGTACCGACATATGAGTATACAAACCGATACAAGTTCGCCAAAGAAGAAGTCCTTCCCTATAGTCCAATCTGAGCGACGACTCTTGACGACGTTTATGTTTTCGCATTTTTATTTGTAACTAGATGGCAGACCGAATCAAAGGTAGCGGGGGAGCCTACTAGATAGTGCCGTAGAGTAGAGTCAAGTACTGCTTCTAGCATTGATGTTCGAACCCTCTTGCAATCGCATCGAATTTCATGGTTCTGTCCATCTAGTCCTATTTTACTTGACAGCAATGAATTTCATTATTTGTGGCAGAGTTGGCCAAAGTTAGTAAAAGACACCGTAACACTTGGTATGCTCGTAACTGTGGATATAAACCTCCAGACAATAATCTTTTCATACTTCGCACCAGTCTGAAATGAAAAAGGAGTGGTACTGCAGCAACAGCGCCAGCTCACATGGACGTCGAGTAGGGACATGAAACTACTCTTATTCTACAGCTTTGTACTTTGGAGCTGAGAAATACTTCTAGAGGAAATCTTAAGGGACACTTGTTTCTATCAAACACAGTTCGGTCTTTCTTTGAGAAGTCAGATCAGATACTGGAGAAAAAGCCAAACGGAGAGAAGTCAAGAAACCTTAAATAAACTTCACAAAATTTATCAAAGACAAGTTTTAGAACGGTGATATCTAGCTAAGCATATGATTGACCGGAAATCGCTAAGTGTTGAGAGAACTCATGAAAACCAAATATTTGAGAACGATGATGTTACTTTTTCCCGCGTTATCAGGTGACCACGTGAAACTACTTAGGCACACCTTTTTTTCATGACGCGATTCTCCGTTCTTCACCTCCACCTCCCTCCGGGCTGACCAACATCTACACTCTTAGCTTGCACTTATCGACAAAGGGTCATTTCTTCTCCGCAGGCTTTCTAAGTTGTCGCAGCTCTAGAAGATGCCTTCGTCCCCACCTCCGTCTGAGTCGACTTCCACCCCACTCCCACCAGATTTCACGTCTCCACGTGTTGCCTTTGCTTCCACTCCTATTCCAGAGTGTCCGGACTCCAATCATGAGAGTTTGAGCCGTGGAGAGCACTCTTTATCTGCACAATCGTCTTGGGAAGATAGGTCTATGGAGGACGAAAGATGGAGCGAGAACGGAAGATCCAGCGCATCTTTCGAGTCTGGAATGGATTGCTCTTTCTTCAGCGTTGGCGCAAAACACGCCATTTGGAACAACTGTGGAGGGGAAGATAAATGTTGGATATGCGACGACTCGGAAAATCCGCGACTGTTAAAGTACCATGAAATAATACATAGGGACCACAGTGCAGTAAGTTGTTGCTGTTGTTCTTGTATTGATTAACTAACTGACGAATACACAGTTTGAAGATTACATGAAAAATAAACATCTAATCGATTTCAACGATCTAAGAGATGCACGAAATGGTATACTTTTATGCGCCGTGTGCCAACCATTATACAGCAATCCTTCATACACAACAATTCTTAGCTTCCCAACCGATCTTCTCTACTTCTACAACCACGAAATTCTGGATCGAGCTCGTCGCCGTCAATTAAGCATCGAGACCGGTATAGTCCCTCCCCGATGTTGTGTCACAGCCAAAATGTATCAGAAGCATCAACTCTCGCCAGGCGTAATCACAAAAGGGTCCTGGGGTTCATATACTCGACTCAATGTATATCCACAGAATCAACCCATTACTCGCTTGGCGAGTCTGCCCGTTGAAATACAGAAAGCTTGGGGTGGATCTCCTATGGCTATGATTCATCATTCCAACTGGGGCATGAACGGGTGGCTTACTTTTGGTGCCATTCCGAGAGATGTTCGAATAATGTTTCGCAAATTGCAAGACATTTACAGTAAATCGCTGACAGCAAACGATGGAGAAGAGAAGTTCTTAGTGCGAAATGGAGATGATTTCGTGGAAGACGTTTCGCCGAACGATTTGACGGACTTCGACAGCAACAGTGGTATGGGTGAAGAAAGAAAATTTAAAGACAAACATTCCGATTCGAGCGAGGATGATGAGGAAAGGCCCAATCGAGACCATCTACTGCAAGATTGGTTGGCAAGAATAGAGTATCCTCCTGCTGATCTCAACAACAACGGACTGCGTGGACGTCTCCCACCAAATCTCCTGACGACACTCCCATCACTTGCGCCTCCATCTCTTTCGCCCTCACCTCATGATCGCTTTGTCGACCCTTCGTTACCTCTGTCACCAGTACTAAAGACTCCGATGCCCATTTCAGCAGGTACCAAAAGAAAAAGGAGGGCTTCTGCTTAAGGCAAAGTTAATGGGAGATTTCGGGGCCGCCACAGTAGACGTGTAGAGGCTGCTCGTACCATCAATTCCAATCACCGGTAGTTATTCTAAATGATACAATATGTCTATTCATTTCGCCATCAGCGCTCTTGACTATGTGCATATGTCTTGGCTCGTGAAGATCTTCCCCATGGACCTACCTAGCTTTGCGAGGTCGTGTTGGAAGGATATAAAACGACTTTGGAACCCCAAAAAACTTGTTGGATCTTGACACGACTGAACCAAGCAAGAATGGTTCATGAGCGCTGGCGAATGATAACAATGGACGAAACACATGATCATAGCTGAAGACAAGCAAATCCATCAGACTCACTGTGGACCTTGAGGAGCATTTGTGCTACAGCAAAGCAAAAAAAATATATTTGAGCCTATTCCC
Source organism: Mollisia scopiformis (assembly GCF_001500285.1). Taxonomy (NCBI): domain Eukaryota; kingdom Fungi; phylum Ascomycota; class Leotiomycetes; order Helotiales; family Mollisiaceae; genus Mollisia; species Mollisia scopiformis. The sequence continues at coordinate 629,657 of NW_017263607.1, forward strand.
ATTCTGATGAAACTCTCCTAAGTACGTATGAAATCCTACAGCTGAAAATCATGAAACATCCACACTGTGAAGATTTTACACAGTGCCCGGATGCAGTGCAGAAGCGATGCATATTTGTTTCTGCTTCAAACGTTGTCCATATTTTACGGACGGATACCAAGCTTCATACTTGAGATCTCTCCCATCAAGGTATGGCACGAGCTCATATGTGATGGAATAATGCTCCTCCCTCACAGTTCCATCCCAGGAGACGCATGCAGGCACCGGTTCGATTTTGTGTTCATCGCGCAGGAATGTGAAGTCTGTGGTTATCTTGTCCTCTTCTTGGGCATCTGCAAAAGCCTTGAGTAACAAGTCATAATGTGGGTTAGAATACATGACTTACCTCTGTTGTGACGATGGTCAAGAGGGTAACCGTTGGCGACCGTTTTGTAGGAGACGTAAAGCACTTCCTCACACCGTAGCCTTCTGCATTCAACATCAAATACGTGCGTGTACTTGAACCGCTTGAACCTATGTTTCGGCGATATGACATCACCCTGTCTGGAGTAAGATGAGAATACGGCGTTGTTTAGGACAGCTTACCTTCATGACAAAGTAGTCGATTATTCCAACATAGCGATGCCCGTCATATTCATCGTATATCGGCTTGGCATTCATATGTCCTGGTGCTTCTGGCGTGTAGAATTCTTTCACAAAAAAGCCGTAGCTCGATACGAAGTCTCTCACAGTGCCTTCTTCGGGGTGGAGGGCTTGCATAACAGCACCGGCGGATACTGCTTTGATGCTGAAGGAGACCGTAGTCAGCAGGTTGTGATCAAAATAGTGAGAAATGTATCCTAGAGATACACACCATTCTTGTGCACTCGGAAGTATCAGATCAATGCTATACGGCAGATTTCGATCGGAGATGAACTTTGCAAGGTGATCTTTGAGAAAGCTTCGCATTGAGACAGCACCAGCAAATCCACCAATGAGAAAGACTTTCTGAATACCAAGTGAGCTTGTCTCCTCAAAATTCAGATACAGAACACATACTGTTGGCTCTTTCCCCATATCAATAACTGCTTCAAGCTGAGCATCCAGAATTTTCGCAACATCTTTGAGGACTGGGAGGAAAATTTGCTTGAAATCATCGCTGAAAATAATCAGTACTTGTTCTTGTTGCCAGATTGTGCCAAGAACTTGTAAGAGAAAAACCAAGGGGCTCACACGAACAGTAGCAGGTAGTTATCCTGATACTTCTCTGGTGTATTTCCGGGCAAGGTTCTTGGCCTACGCGCTTTCAAGCCTGGTATTTTAATTTGAGTACTAGGCCTTCCCATGATATCTTTGTTTCGCTTCTCGTACGTCTCAAAGCGGACCATGACATCGTCCACGAAAGAGTCGAGTGTGTTGCCATTACCTTCCAAGTACGTCTCTTCCTTCAGCCGATACTGCACCAGCTTCCGGAAGTTCTCGTTCAGGTAACTTGCGCCACAATTATGACCTAAAACAAAAGTCAGAAAAACAACCACTCGACGCCCTTCATGCTTACCACTAGGATCGCAGATCTCTTCGCCCAGTCGTAGAGAAGCCGACTTTGCGATGCTGTAGGAAGACCCGTCAACAGTTCCTCCTCCACAGTCAAGCACAACGAAGGTGTCACCAGACTAGATTGAATTAGTACGTTGCTATACCAAGCGAGATGATACAAACCTGAAGATCTCTTGCGTGACCCAGGCCAAGAAGATATGTTGCGGCAGCCTTCGGTTCAGAAACGACGAAGAGGTTGGTGACGCTCCTGTCTTTCAGTGTACCGAAGCCTGTGAGACGAATGGCTTCTTCCAAAGCTAGCTGAAGTATCCTGGAGGACCTGGGTTGCCAGTTTATTGGAACCGTTAAGGCGAACAGCACATGGCAATCGTCAGTGTACCGATCTCGCTTGATAAGTTCTCGTCGGGTATGCAGCAGGACGGGGACGAAGAAGTCTAAGACAACATCTTGTATATCGCGGGCGCCAGGTCGACTTCCAGCTTTACCATATTTGCGTATGTTTCTCTTATCAATCAAGTGTTGAAGAATTGGTCCCAACCTTTCACGATCCGCTCTGGTGTGCTCAGATGTCAACAACATCAACTTGGGTCGTTCAACGTAACGGTCTTTACTGCGTGTCGAGTGCGCACAGTATTTCTGATAAGGGCATTCATAACCCCAAAGATCTTCTGAGGATGCTTCGCTGTTTTGACAAGAGGCGGGTGGTGGAGCAGAGCCCCGAATGATGCGAAAAGGATCGAGAGCAGGTTTCTTTGTTGAGAAACGAGGAATGTCATCGTCTTCCTCATCAAGTTCATCAGAATCTTCTTCAGTCTCCGAATCACTCAACTCCAGGCGACCTGTTCTTGGATCTCGCATCTTAGGAATCGAAGAGTACCAGAGTTCAGTAGGCACTTGCATGCTCGCTCCGCACATGTTATCTGACGGCCAATCTGATACTGTACCGATCTCATGAGGAAAGACACGGGTGGTTGACGCTTCGTCGGGACATACCAAATAGGAGACCGATGTAAACGTGGTTCCATAGTCAATCCCAACGACAACCTTTCTTGGTTGTTCGCGTGTTGCGAAATCTAGTTCCTGGACATCCATTTCATCCTCAAATCCGATGTCTCGTGCAGTGCGCGACGACAGGGAAGGTCGTGGGTCGGTATAGACACGTGATGTAAGGGCTTTGCTTGGACGCTCTTCTGCTTCCTCCTCTTGCTCCTCCACAATCTTCAAGTATTCCTCCTCTCCCGTAGTGTACTGAGGGCGAGGTCGGTTGGAGACTCGAGGTATGTTCCGCCTAGCTCGAAGATCAGCATCGATTTCCTCTAGTTCAAGACTATCCTCTCGCTCTGGCCGCCGAGGTGTGCGGTAGACACGTGGATTGGGCAAGAAATCGTCGTCTTCTTGTTCTTGACTCCGTTCGGTAGGTCGAGCACGCTGCAATGTGCCTGGTGTCGGCGTAGCTGAGGAGTGCTTGGAAGATGAGGTAGTTCTAGAGGATTTCTCCTGGCGAGAATTTGTATTCATTGTCTTCCGTTCGTCGTTCTTGACGCTAATTTCGGGTCTCATTTTCGACGAGACATCTTCTTGCTGTACCATACTCAGTGCCTGGGGTATCGACTTCACCAGCCTAGCTTGATTCGTGGCTGGTATAGCTTTTTGAGGCAGAGGTGTTAACTTCTTGATAGCTGGTACTTGCGGTCGAGATATCTTGATAGGCGAATGAGTAGGAGGCTTCTGAGGTCGTTTGATGACCTGGGTAGTTCCGGTCTCTTGCGAAATAGGCTTGGAAGGTCCTCTAGACTTGCTTTGCGAGCCGTTGTTTCGTGGTCCCAAAAGTGGACGTGATGGACGAATTTTGGGTGGTTGGATCGACTTGGACTTTGGAGCGGGAGAGTGATCAAGCTCTGGTGCTTGAAGATGTTGTCGAGGTCTTGGTAAAGCTGGAGGTGGCATGGCTTTTCTTTCAGCAGATTCAGCTTGGAGATCTGCTGCTGGTGGTGTTGGCGATATAGGATCATTCTCGTCCTCAGGCATGCTTATTGTCTCTCTGAATTTGCTGTTCTTCCACATCTCTCGAAATAAACCGACCTGCTCAGGAGTGAAGTTGCTCATATCCATCTTTAAGACTGAATAGTTGTATGTATGCTAGAAGATACCAAGACCAAAGCTCGAAGCACTGTCATGGTGAGCAATCAAGATCAACTGGATGAGGGAGCGGATCGTTACGAAATGACCAAGAACGCGTTTGCAGACTGTCAACGGAAGAGCGGCAATTCTTACTTACTTTTGAAAGCCACATAATGTCCGGATGATCACGAGCGCTGATTGACATGGTAATCGTAGGATGGTAGACGACAGATATTTATCACATATCATAAAACGGCGCCTGGTACGAGTTTCTCCAGTAGCGCAGAATGGCAAGATGAAGCTTTGGACGGGATTATCTGACTCATATTATGTGGCTTGTTTCAAAGATCCACAATTGTCCCGCCGACACTATAAGTCGGGCGATGGCTGCAGGATGGCTTTTGTTTGTCCAAGAATCCATGTGCAGGATCCGAGAAGAGGCGTTGTGGCTTAAGAGAAAGGTAGGCTATTGGAACACGCGTTCAGAAATGCGACGGGCGGCGCTGGAGGAAAGTTGGCCGAGCTTTTGCTTATTACAGAAATTGATTCCCTGTGAAGCTTTACACAATCTGACTTTCCGGCGCTACCAGGCTGCACTGATGTTTTCTCTTTCTGATAATATTCACCCACCGACATCTAAGCTAAGCTATTCGAAAACGTTTCGAGTTGACGACCAATTCACCTCTGCAGAGAACGTTGCAATGTCAAAATCGCCCTGGACTTCGCAGGAAGTTACTGCGCTGCTTTCCTGGTTGGACTTTTGCAAAGACACTGCCGTGGACTTCAGGGACACAGTCATCGATCGTGTTAATGACGCACATAAGTTCAAGTCTGGTGAAGAGTATACATGGACTTGGTTACAAGTGAGGAATAAACTTCAGAGTCTGTATCAACCAGCAGGCAAAAGCTTCAGCATGGATTTTGTGAAGGAAAACGGCTCAGCCAGCTTTCCCGGAATTTCAGAGCAAATGAGAAAAGAAATTCAGGCTGGGGTCCGTGAATACAAAACCATATATGAAGATCAAGGGAAAGTCATGCTGCCTAGGAAGGCAGCAGTAGCAGCTTCCGCTGCGATCACACGACTCGCAGAATACAGAGAGGTCGACTCGCCACCAAATGGGAGGAAGGTGAGTAGCCGAGTGGAGCTCTTAACTCCTACTGAAAAATCCACCAGAAATCGAGCAGTTCCAAAATGGAGCATACAAACTCTAAGATTGAAGACAAATCCCACCGCCTGCATCAAGAGCAACGGCAAAAAAGTCAAAGCTTGGCTTCACAGGCGACGAGACAAAGTCGGTCCGGGGATGTTGATGAGCGTACTCTTGGGCCACGACCAACACGAGCAACGACAAGTCAGTGTACTGATGGGCTCCAGCAACAACTACGTCAGAACCGCGCAACAACCTCTGATATAAGGCAACAGAGTGATTCCGCAGCACCCGATCGAGTTAACCGTACTCTGGAGGAGGGCAAGTACAGAACAGCACTGCAGCAGAAGCAAGTAGAGATCGCCGAAATTCGCGAACAATGGCGAGAAGAAGTAGCAAGTCTGAGGAAACGTGAGGAGCAATTGACGCAAGACAAGAAGGATCTGTCCATTAAAATCAGCCATCTTGAAATGGCAAGGGATATGAGAAGTACCGCTTCCGCGGGTGATCCGATGGAACTCGAATTATATTTCATGAACAAACAAGTTTACGAGTTGGAGCAGAAGATACAGATGATGCAAGGCAAAATGCGCTTCATCAGTGGTGATGGGGATACTCTGGCAGACTCTGCAAGTAACAAAGCGCCGAAATTATCAACAGTACAATGGATTTCTTGCAAGGCGAGCTCGACTCAATCTTGCATGGTCATGACAGAGCAGACATGCTCCAAGCACCGTCAAAAATAGATTCGAATGACCTTGGCAAATTAATTCGGTCTGTCCATACCTCCACTGGGTGCAAACAAACTGAAGAAAATCTTCTTCGGGAATGGGTCTTGAAGTACGAGCCCGATATGGTCATTAAGACACTTGTTCTTGCGGCTCTTCGAGATTGGGTTTTCGCATCCACGTTTCCATCTTTCACGCCAAAAAAAACCTTGCTGATAGATGCGTATCGTGAAGCACTGATATCGCAAGGTATGTAGTCCAGTACCTGAAGTCTGCAGCGAGACTGATTGATCGTTCAGATGGTTGGAGAAACTTACACAACCTTGAGTTGACAGCATATGGCTCCATCATTGAAAGTGACGGATTCCAAAGCACTGACATTCCATTCAAAGCCAGTGGGTATGCGTCCAGACTGTCAACAGCACTTGCCGTCTTGTTTCCTGCATCGAGGGACAAGGCACAAACCTCCGACCCTGCTTTCGACACTTAGGGAGAGAATCAAGATGTATGTGAGAATCGACGGTATCGACTTTTAGCAATGTTCGAGGCTGCATTGAAACTCAAAGCGGCCACAGTTCCCACGGAGCACAACTATGAGTTCATCGTATATCCCCCAGGCACATCGCGTGTTCTTCCCGCTGTGGGTTTGGCAAGTGGCTCATGGATCCATGCGTCGATGCACGCATATACCAGAGGCCTAACGGGGCCAAGAGGACGGATGGCCGATGCATTGATACAATCAATGAACTTCGTAGACAGAGACATCGAGGATCGAGAACGAGTCGGCGTGTCGTTGCATAGCAGATACATCTCGACGCCGATTGATCAGGACACCAATCCCAGTGATGCTAGGAAGGCGAGGAATGCAAGTGAAATCGAACAAGACGATGAAACTGATGTGGAAGCAGCAAGGCAAGTCCTTGATTCAGAGTATGAAGATGATGATCTCAGACCCAAAAAGGCACGCAAAAGAGGTCTAAAGGCACCTCCAACAACCTCATCTACTGCCAAGATTCGTCCTGCGAAGGAGCAGCCTGCTAAGAGGATTGGGTCAGATGAAGACATCTATACAAGTCGAAAAAGACAGCGCAAACAGGGTATTTCTTGCGAAATTTGTGGAGCTACATTCTCAGCCTCAGAAGCTCTCACCAGACACAAAGAGACCAGTAAGCCCCACCCTCGTCCCTATAAATATTTATTAGCTGAATTGTCTTCTAGGAGTTTGCTCAGTGTGCGCTCTTTGCAACAAAATATGCAAATCCAAAAAAGAACAAGTCAACCATCACGCGACGGAGCACAACAAGAAACTCGGAACAGAACTACAGGGTCAACAGCAATCTACTGATGTAGCCGATGATCGAAAGCCAAGCCAGGGTCGACTCACAGATCCAAATGTGCAACCAGACGCACAGCCTTCACACCAATCTCACCCGGGACCCAAGACACAGTCCGAATCGCAGACGCAGACAAAGGAAAACAAACAGTCGGTGTCAAAACTTATTGCAACTGGCTTTATTTGTGATATCTGTCATAGAGTCGACTTCCAGGACATGAAAGGGCTCAAAAGTCACAGGTTAAGGGTTCATAAAGAGCCAACAAGAACAGAAGTATCAGAAACTCCACCGACTGAAGACGAAGCCACGCCTCAGGCCAGGACGACTAGACGAAGATCTTCAGTCAGAGAGATGGTTAATGAAAGTCCGCCAAATTCTTCTGACAAACGCCCAGCGCCACAAAAGCCGGCAAGTGTTTGTCCAGATTGCGGAAAGGATTGCTTGCAACCGAAACTACTGAAAATACACATCAAAAACCGTAAGTACAACTAATTTGCTTGCTCAGCGTCGACGCTGATTAATATGTAGAGGATTGTCTGAGATGTGTCGACTGTGGGATCTGGTTTGAGGATGACTGCAAATTTGATCAACACTGGCAAACAACACATCGACAAGCAAAAGAATTGTTATCACCAAGTCCACCAAGCGATGAGCCATCTGGTTCTCACGTATCGCAGCGCACCCACGTCGCAAGTTCATCGCCTCCGTCAAAGATCCGAAGCAACACGAGTGAATCCGATAGTGGAGACAGGCGCGACGAAATCTCAGCGTCTCAAGACCTGCGAAGTCCTAGGTCGTTGGAACCATCAGAGGAAGCTTCAGAGGTATCATCAGAGGAGACATCAGAGGACAACGAAACGCAGCACGATCCTGCGTCTCGTGAGAACACGTCCACACCACTGAAGCTAACAAGCAACGAGTCCTTCTCGAGCGCAATCGTGCCCCTTTCACGCAGATCAACTAGAGGACAGCATAGCAGTTCCCGAATGTCTGAAAGAAGCGATAGTCGCCATTCGACCCCCATGCGGTCGGATGGGAATCAACTTTCTGGAATGAATCATGTATGCCAGGGTGACAACTGCGTCGTCAGAGCTAGCGATATCAGAGCCGATAACGGCCCTTGCAGTAAACGGGAAAAGGAGACCACGGTTCATCTCCGTCAGAAGGGTGGGCAGGGAGGCGGCAGCCATATTACAGATGTAAGATTCACACCTGAACTGCGCTCCTCGAACTGCCCAGATGTCCTCGATATCGAGATTGAAGAAGATTGGTGTTCTGGGACAAGCCAGGTTACGGAGACTTCAGCGTACGAAACACAGAGTGGGATTGCAGGTTCTCAGCCACGTAGAATGTTGGCAGGTCCACAAGGACTCGTGGATTACATGTCTGGATTCTGGAGGCCGCCGCCGCTGTGATCAATGCAGTATTGATGGAGGTCAGTTTTCGAGAAGGACAAGTAGGATTTTTCTCTCTCGCACCTGAATTGGTGGAGGCGCTCCGGCATCTCTTTCCCGGTGCAGATCTCGGCAGATGTGTCCTCCGGCGTTTTCATTCTTATCAGAAGACTTTAGTTTCAAAATTTTGCTAGATGGTGAGTCGGTCGTCCTGGATGTCGTATGAGAGACACACAGGTTGAAGTTAAGTTTTGCTTCTGGAGCGATCCTGTTTCGAGACTAGCTCATCGGTGTGTTCTGATTGATATTTTAAGCGAGTTCTTTAAATGCACTTGGGCAGGAAGAGTTTGGGCCTGTAGTAATGATAAATTCACACCATATATCAATCCGTTTTCAAACGCATTTTATCTCTTGATTTCGTCGGTCCCATAAAAACCCTTCTCGATTTAAGCGCGGTATATTTCGAGATATTTGTGTTACACTTGTCGCCACGAACTCCTCCAAGAGCAGTGTAAGCAAGATCAGGATATTTCCCGTCCTGCAACAGATGCGTCATCTTCGCCTGTATCTGAGCAGAAGGATGCTGTAAGCTGCAAGCTTCTGAATTATTCATGACCGTCATGTGAGGATACAATGCCGCCGGCCAATTTTCGTATCTTTTTGCTGAAGAAAAAATCCCACAGCTAGAAGAGACGAGGCTTCAATTGACCTGATGCTTGATAGCAGGCAGCATCAGGTGATTTCTCCGAATCATTTCCGCAGTGGCTTTGCGGTTGAAGCTTCACGACCTCGCGTGGAAAGAGTTCTCCGACCCATCGCCGTTGTGGTTTCCCTTCGGAGGCTGCGTCTTCACCACATATCTATCTTGATTGGACAAAGGAAACAGTAGTTCGGGAAGTTTGCTGAATGCTCGACACAATGTAATTGAAAGTATCATAGGGGTAGGATTTCCATCTAGAGAACTCGGTGAGAAATCGGTTTGCTGCTTACTGACCTTCCTTCCCCACTGCCGTGCATTTCGGAATCCATTGACATCGTGTACAGTACAGGTACGATGAGAGACATCGAACGAAGTACACGAGATCCTGTAACAGGATCTGTACAACCATATAAGGCGAGCGATGAAGCCAATGTATCAACCTGTGAATTATAGATCATATTCAAGCAACCTTCCAACACAACATCCAAGACTTTCAACCACTTATATCGCTTCCCGGTTCATCTGACCTGTCCCCATTCGGAACCAAAATGGAAACAGCCGCATTACCAGAGCCTCCTCACAGCTTGAGAGAGCCAGGTGCCTCAAATCACCTGACACGCTCCGAAACTCGACGGACGCTGACCGACTTGGGCTTGACGGAGGTGGTGCCCCCCGTCGACATTAACTATCCTGATATCGGACGAGAGACCGACCCAGTCTTCCCAGAAGAATACACTCTCGAGACCGCAACCGGTTTCGTACCTGAAGCAGCTTTGGAACAGATCCGATCAAGAGCTTCTGTAGTAGCTTCACAACATGAGGGCAGCAGTCCCGAGAGTAGCAGGCACGACCTCGATCTGGAAAAGGCATCGCAGCCATATGAATTCGTCACGTTCACTTTCGCAGATGTAGAAAATCCGCAGAACTGGTCGACACCCTACCGATGGTATGTGACTATCATCGCTTCCATGCTCATCTTCTGTGTTGCATTTGGATCTTCAATAGTTACTGGTGGTCTTGGTTTGATTGAGGAGAAATACAACGTGTCGCTCGAAGTTGCCATCCTCACTTGCTCCATCATGGTCTGCGGTTTCGCTGTTGGCCCTCTTCTTTGGTCTCCACTCTCTGAAATCTGGGGTCGACGACCGATATACATCATCTCGTTGTCACTGTATGTCATCTTCAACATCCCTTGCGCACTTTCTCCAAACATTGGCGGCCTCCTCGTTTGCAGATTCTTGTGTGGAGTTTTCGCTAGCTCGGTTCTGTCTTTGGCCGGTGGAACCATTGCGGACATCTGGAACATCAAAGAGCGTGGTATGGCCATTGCCTACTTCGCAGCTGCTCCGTACTGTGGCCCTGTGCTTGGCCCGATAGTCTGCGGTTGGATAAGTGTGGCCACTCATCGTTTGGACTTATTCTTCTGGGTCAACATGGCTTTCGCAGGTGTTATCTTGATTGTTGTCGCCATGATACCCGAAACCTACGCTCCAGTGATCTTGAAGAGGCGTGCAGCTAAACTCCGAGTCGAGATGGATAATCCCAATATCATTACTGAGCAAGAAAAAGTCAAACTGACTCTCGGTGAGATCATTCGGACTAGCTTGCTCCGACCAGTCATTATGATGCTCACCGAACCAGTCCTCGACCTTATGTGCCTGTACATTGTGCTTATCTACTCGATGCTTTACGCTTTCTTCTTTGCATATCCCATCATCTTTGGAGAACTCTACGATTACAACGACGGCCAGATCGGTCTAATGTTCATTCCAATTCTGATCGGAGCTGGGTTTGCACTCATTGCGACCCCTTTCATCGAGAAGCAGTTTAGAAAAACATGCGAGGTTCGATCTCCAACTCCAGAAGACAGACTCATAGGCGCTTTGATTGGATGCATTTTTATCCCGATATCGTTTTTTATCCTGGGAGCCACCTCTTACAAATCCATCATTTGGGTTGGTCCCGCATCATCTGGTATTGCGTTTGGTTTTGGAATGGTTCTGTGCTATTGCTCTGTCAACAACTACATCATCGACTCCTACCAGAAGTTCGCTGCTTCGGCTTTGGCCGCTAAGGTCTTTTTACGATCTGGTGGGGGTACTGCATTTCCTTTGTTCATCACGCAGATGTATGGCAGACTAGGTCTTCAGTGGGCCTCTTGGTTACTGGCCTTCATCGGTCTGGGAATGGTCTTGATTCCTTACGTGTTCTACATCTTTGGCGCCAGAATTCGTTCAAAGCTTAACAGGAAGTAAAGAATCTGTGAGTATGAACTGTATAAGTGGTAAGGGAGAGTGAGGGGGCTGTATTATTATTACGTGAGATTTAAGGGTAAGATTAGACTAATCTCTGGGAATTGTTTATCGCGAGGTAGGATTGGAGATTTTCTAGAGAGTTTCGATCGAACGATGTATATAACTAGAGTAGAAGGTCGTAAACGCATCATAATTAATATAATAGCCAGCTCTGTCTCACTTTACTAATGTCATCCGCACAGGCTGAAATTCCAATCAAGACGTCCATTCCTCTCAACCTCCTTGCAGAAGCGCTGCAGTCTCTTTGCTCCTCGGCTCCCATCCTTAATCAAGCTCTCAGAACTCGAGTACGAAGAAAAAGTGCAGCAATTTCATGCCCTGTAACAGTATATCATCTTTGTCATATGGTCATCGAGATCATTTCCCATTTAGAATTGAACGCTTCATTGTATCTACTATTCTAATCCGTCCTTCAATCTAGCTTAAACACTGCAAACCTTAGAATCGTTCGAACCTCGTCATCATCCTCTTCACCCACTTTCCTCTCAAACAGCTCTCCAGTCGCCTTCCACTTCGTCCCCGTCTTCTCCCCAATCTCATCCCACATATTTTGGAACGTCTCCACATTGTGGTGATACCTCCTTTCACCACTTGCCCTATAGGCCTCTAAACTCACCGGCTTTCGAGTGCCCACCTGTCTCCCCAAAATAATAGCCTTCGAACCCGGCTTCAAGAACTTCACAACTCTCACTCCAGCCGTGACCTGATCATCCCACCCAAACAAGTGGAAAAAGCTCGCCGCATGCACAAAATCGAATTTACCATCAAAGACCTCCAAGCTCTTATTCTCCGAATCTAACGCATCGCCCGTCACGAACTGAGACGTCAAAGTCTCCTTATCGCGGAACAGCTCGTAGCCTAGCTCTACAAACTCGGGACGGAGATCAGTGCCAGCGAGGTTCTGGGCTGGAGCTCCATCGAAGACCAGCTGGCGAACAATATGCCCGAAACAACACCCTACATCCAGAAGTTTGTCGCCAGATTTGAGGCGCGTGATGATTTCTGGGTACTCGGGAGCTTGGGTGATGTACAGGTCGAGGAAACGCCAGCGACCAATGCAGGGGTAGTGGAAGATGGCGAAAGCTTTGTCGCGCTGGAGAGATGATTAGATCACTCGGTGTTGTAGGGTACCTTTGGGTTGGATGCAGTGTAACTCACAATCTCGGTGACGTGCGCATCAATTTTATCAGCGGGGATTTTGCTGTACGACTCGAGCAATTTCCATGCTTGAAGGTAGTTGGTTCTATCGGTCGGTAGCTCTTTCGTGTAGCGCTGGCTCTCTTTATTATATACAAGCGCGGTCATTTTGTGTTGTTGAGGATCGTGTCACTTGATGCTGTACTTTGTCTTTGGATCGCTTTGCGAGTGCTAAAGAAGTAGGTTTCGACGGAGGTACCACGGTGATAAGTATCTCAGACTGCGACCCCCGCATTTTGTGGCTAACATCACGCCACGACGACTGGTAATGGAGAGAGGTTTACCTGAAACGAAGACAGCCATTGTTATCTCTGTTATGCAAGACATGCCGCTATTGCCGTCAACCGCCCACCCGGAAGTCTTCTTCCGACAGCACAACTTCAGCCACATAAAAAATAGCATCAATTCTTAATAAAACAACGCATTGTCGTCGCAAGCTTCGATGGTCACTTGATAGTTGCGATTGAAAGTCCACAAGCTGTTGTGGGTGCCGTACCACCTGACGTATGGGGAGCTTTCACGGTTGCAAGGTAATCTTGTGAGTTGTGTATATTTCACGAACATCATCTGCAAAGTATACTGAAAGTGTATATGATATATGAAGGATAACGTCAATTGACAAATCAGAGGCAAGCAAGTGGTTCATTTCAACAGGTTGACAGCTCGACTTTACAGAGAATCTGAGAATGAATAGCTAGGGACTCGGCTGAGAAGCTGAGAATCTCCTAGAAATCGTCAGGAAGAAGCAGCTCTCTCACTGCACCCATCGAGTCCTTAAAGCAAGAAGTCCTCTTCCAAAGCACTCAACAACATCTCCTCCCTAGACCAATCCGCCCAATACCAGTTCTCCCAACCCTGCTGATCCAAACCCCCATTCCTCACCTCCTGCTTTCGTCGAAACAAATCGCGTCCCTTCTTGAACAGCTTCGCAATCCATGATCCACCCTGTCCCTCAACTCTCTCATTGCCTACAGCCATCAGACTCTCGTACGCCGGTGGTCCCCCTCTCTCATAAGCAGGCGAACTCTCATCAACCTCATAATCCGGCAATCTCTCTTCCTCAACTCCCTCCCCATCACGGGCCCGCTCGTCACGTCTAGCTCCAGCTTCAATCCTAGAGAGCACCGCAATCCACTCATCGACCTCCTCCTCCAGGTACCGTAATTGCGCCCCTATGTGTCCTTGCTGCGTCTCCATGTAGCGGAGTGCGGATTCGTAGTATCGTACGCCTTCGGGGTCGGAGCGGATCGAGTTGACTTTGGCGCGGATTCGGGATATGGTTGCGGCGTTGGTGGAGGCTTGGCTTGCGCGGCGTTGAGAGATTGAGCTTGGGGAGGTGGATCTTCTGCCTCTGGCTCCGTAGGGCGTGGACCGCATGTAGAGCGGCATTTTTCCCTTTTTTGGGGCGTGATTGAGGAGTTTTGTTGTTGTGCGGAAAAGTTGGAAACGTGGGAAAGAGGAGTTGTTTTGATTGTGGTTGTGTTTGTGTTTGTGGCGAAAGTTCTTAGAGGTAGACAAGACACTTGCGCTTTGAAGCGAAACTTAGACTCTAGTGCACGACTCACATCCTCGAAAGCGACACTTCTTCACCATAATGAACCTGATCAATTTGCACTAGCTAGCGCTTTGTATTCACTATCAAACGCAAAGGTAGGCATGTTGCGCTTCTGCATCTCTACTTGCGACTTTCTCACATCTACTCTCGATTATCATCCTCCACCAAAGCCACCAACACTGAAAGAAATACAACTATGTTGTTAAAATGACCAGCACCGCCGTACAATCCGTACCCATCTCCTCCCCAATCCTCCACCTTTATCATCTTTGTCCCCAAATAACCGCTAAAAAATCACAAGCCTCCCAACAAACGGCCTTGCCCGACGAAAAGAAGCACGCTTTAGTAGCAGCTAAGTTCTTCGGCCTTCGAGTCGACTTCTTCGAATCTCGGCACAACTTAAACCAAACAACTCAGAGTGGTGGGAGCGAGTTGAGGAAGCATCTCGAGGATTTGGAGTAGGATGTCGATGCCGTGATTAAGGAAATCAAGAGGTGGATTGGGAGCGATCGGAGAGGGTATGTGGAGAAACTGCTAGGTTATGAAGATGGGGATCGGGTTGGGGAAGAGATGCTGGGGTGTGAGGGGCTGGATAGGGATGAGGGTGTTGCGATTCCACGGAGGGAATCAAAGTCGGGGTAAAGGAAGTTGGTCCAGAAAGGACGACACGTTCTTAAAGCAAGACGCAAATAACATAAAGAATTTGGGCGGAATCGTGTTTCCGATTATCTTCCGGCATCTTCAACACATCAAATTAATCATCTGGGCACAATGACGAATATCCTACGACGGGAAGTTATCAGTGGTTCATGACCCCGCCAAGATTTATCTCCACAGCTGTACTATCTTGGCGCCCTGGAGAGGAAGGAGTCAAGAACAATATATTTTCTAGACGGGTACTTAGACGTTGACAGACTATACTTATATAAGCGACTACTTCAATCACAATCTCTTAGACTTTAGCTGTACTTCAGAAACAAAAACATCAGTAAAACTGACGGCTCTTGAGGATCTTCTTCACATTGGTTTCACGATCGTCTTCAACGCTTTGGACAACCTGGACGCCTGGAGACATGTCAACAAAATGTGCATTACTGCAAACATTCCCCTGATAGAGAGTGGCACAACTGGGTTCATGTACGAAGTTATGTGGGATACTAGACAATTCAATACCAAGGATCTGTGGCCAGAGGACACCACCAAGCAGCCTTTGGTTTACAGCGCCGGTGATCCGAGATCTCGAGGCTGGAGAATGGTAGTATCGCCGCGGGTAAAGACAGTACCCAGAAAAAGATGAAGAAATCAAGGATATCTTCGGCATGGAATACGAAAAGCGACTTGCGGCGACCATCTGTCCTGATTGCCGGAAGGCTTGGAAAGTGGTTCTGTGGTGTTCCTGACTGACTCTTTGATCCGAAGAAAAGTATGGACAGTGAACTCCCTTTACATGCAATGCAAATGCGAGTCACCAACCCATTTTCTAATTCTTTCCCTTTCATCGCTACAGAAGGAACACGATGATTGAGGTGAGTCATTTTTAAGTGATTCATGATGAAATAATTGCTAATTTTGACATAGAACATGAACTTGCACAATCAAAAAATCCTCAAAACCCTCCTCTCCCACCCCAACTCCGCAAACTTCGCCTCCGCCACTTCTCGATCAAAACTCCCATCCTCCCTCTCATAAACAGGCTTATAATGAAAATCCAGCCCTACCCTCAAGAACCCCACCCTCTCATACGCCTCTCCCTCCTCGCCATCAATCCTCGTCAGTACCACCGCATCAATATTCCTCTTGTCCATTTCCTTGCCCCAGAATGATCCTTGGAGGAAGAGCACTATGTGGTGTTCTAATTCTTCTTTGACTTTCTCCCCTTGTTCGGCTCTTTCTTCGGCGGAGAAGCGCTCTTCGTGGTGTCCGCATTCGCTGCAGTCGAGGGCCCAGGATTGGTCGAGGACGAGGGTCGGGTGGAAGGTGTCGTCGTCGTCGTCTTGGATTGCTTCGAGGAGTTTCATTAGTCCTGTTACGGAGCCGGAGATGGTTATATTTGATCCTTCCTTTACAGGGCCCAAGGGATCGTCGAGGTTGAGGTTGTGAGAGAGTAATTCTACCCCGTATTTTGAGATGAATTCTTTACCGGGGCCAGAGGCTTGCTCGGTGAACATGGCTGGAGGCCAAGAGAGATACATGGATGAAATTTCGCCATCAACGCTGAGCGGACTCCAGGTTGGGGCTCGGTATGTGGGTGCGGCGGTGAGGACGGGGTAGACGCGCCCCCATGCTAGACCGGATGCTATATCCGAGGTCCAGATACCGGCGAGGTAGGATCCTAGCTCTTTGTTTGGGCTAAAGATGCGAGCTAGAGTTGAGATGGCGAGAGCCTTGTTGAGTGACTCGGGAAAGGTGTGGTTTGCGAGCTCATCGATAGTTTGGTGCCAAGCTTCCAGACGGTTTGCCACGTTCCACACTTCTTCCGTCTTCTCAAGATTTTGCTTTTGACCGAGATAGCTCGTGATAAATGGTTGCACATACCCCTTCTTATACCTCATCCTGATCTGCCCCCGACCCGTGACTTTATCTGGGATACCAGCAGCTTCGAACTTCAATTCATCACCGCATTCCCAGATCATTTGGCGCTTGGTGTAATGCACTATTCTTGGTGCTAGAATGCGTTCGGAGGCCGTCCGACCGTTGGAAGACTTGGATTTGAGATCCGTGTCCCAGCGGAGTCGTTTTTGACGCATGAATCGATCCTTGTTTATGCCCAGAGCAGGGGAGTAGAACACTTGTCGTGGGGATAGAATGTCTGAGGTGGAGGTGGTGGAGATCATGAGGGTGGAGAGACCGTAGATCGTTGCTAATTTGGGTGTTTCTGAGCTGAGGTCTGTAAGATTTTCTTGGGAGAGGCAGAGATCGGAAATCCAGAGGTAGCGGTAGCCTAGACGACGTGTGATGGTGATTGCGTCGGTGAAGGTTTTAGGGAGAGAGCTGATATCGAGGTTTTCGCCTGCGTTGGGGATCTTGAAAGCAGAAGAGTTAATGTCGGCAGACGGGTGGCTGAGGACAATATATTCCCCTCTCTCCCCCTCGGAGGAAATGAGTTTGGGAGTAATGTCTGGATCTTGAGAGATTTCGATGATTCTGGTAGGCAGATCTACCTCAGCGGATTTTGGACAATTCTTGTGTTCTGAGCATTTGCCAAGCCATGAGCGAATTTGATCAAAACAAGCTTCATCTTCTGGGTTGGAAGGAATGATGCGTCGAATATCAGTATCGTCGTCCTTGGGACCTGAACCACACATTCAGTAAATTTGATACATCTAGAGAATGCAAGCTGACCTGTATAATCCTCCGAAACCACATAGTCAAGCATAAGATCATCACAGCTGCAGGAACTACCTGTGACGCGCTCTGGTGTCCTGACATCAAGACGTCGACTATGGATGAATACAATATTCCCTGGAAGCTTATCTAACCGATGACTCCAATTGCTAGAGTTCTGGAGAACGTCGCAAAAGAATCTGCATGCATCGCAGCCAGCATCTGCTCTCGACACTATCTCGGTATACTCCCCGAGACGAGGGTCATCGCGACTCAGACGCAGTGGCGGATCGAGTTCAAGAGCTTCGCATACTTCGCAGAGAGGCATTTTGTGAATTGAAAGGGGATTTTGTAGTTGGGAAAGAGAAAGTTTGAAGATGCAGGAGAAGCATTGATGAAACGAGATGTATATATGCTAGCTGCTGCCTACTCGTATTGAACGGCTGAAGAAACGTGTCTATTCACATTCAAGGTGTCACCTTTTTTTGAGTTTCGACTACTCGTTCAAGTGCTGGTCTATTCATATCAAAGCTGACTGACCCATTGCTAACACGAGAGTTTTGAGGCACGGCGATGAAATACGGGAAGTTGAGCGTTGAGACCTTGGTTTGGGGGCCGAGGCAAGCTAGGGGGAAAACTTTGGGCCACAGCGGCTGGGGAAAAGCGGTAGAACACTATCCTCGGTGCGACGTGCAACAAGAAAAGCGCCATGGCGTGATTGGCTGCTTGATGCCGCAAGGTAAAGCCAATGTGGTCTAAAGCTGAGATGAGAAAGGCGGAAGTTGACTGTGAGGACGAAAACGGGATGACGATTATCCGCTCCTGCCCTGCCAAAGCAATACAACTTCAGGTCAACAATTCATCGTGAGACTGACCAGCAAACACCTTTTCTGAAACGCCTTTCCTGGACATTGCAATCTACCCACGATAAAATCATGGCACACGAAACATCCAAAGACGCGATCACGGAGGACGAGATTGCGGGCACAGCACCTACAGCCTCGTCGTCAGCCTCGCCCGCCCGCAACGCATGTAGCAACACCTAACCTCACACACTCCACAGATACTAATAAGTACCTAGTCTCAGCCCTCATGGCGCCAAAGCGGAAAGCTGCCCCTCCAAGCCCAAAACCTGCGAAGAAGAAATACAACAAAGACATGCGCGACGGCCTAGACGATTACATCCTCCATCCCGAAACTTACTCCTCCTCCCGCGTGATATACTACGGCTCCGCCTTTGTTGCTATCAATGACCTCTACCCCAAGTCCAGCGTACATACCCTC
Source organism: Mollisia scopiformis (assembly GCF_001500285.1). Taxonomy (NCBI): domain Eukaryota; kingdom Fungi; phylum Ascomycota; class Leotiomycetes; order Helotiales; family Mollisiaceae; genus Mollisia; species Mollisia scopiformis. The sequence continues at coordinate 648,293 of NW_017263607.1, forward strand.
CTTCTGCCACGAACGGAACATAAGGATATGCATCCCTTTGACGCGTTCGATGATCCTGCATTCTTGGCTGCGGTACGGGAACAAGTCAAGAAGCTACGGCATATTGTGGGCAAGGAACTACAAAGTAGATATGGACCATATTCTAAACAAGACATCCCCCGAGAAAAGGTGCTCAACGGGGAAGTCGAGCCCGCAGAAGATGGCGTTCTACCAGTTGGGAGGGACTGGGACAAAGAAGTTATGGCTGGAATACATGCTCATCCTAGCATGAATCATCTACACGTCCATGTCTTGAGTGTAGACAGATATTCAGAGTGCCTGAAACATAGAAAGCATTATAATAGCTTTGCTACGGAGTTCTTTGTGCCGATTGAGGACTTTCCGTTGGCTAAGGATGATGAGCGGAGACATGGACATGACTTGAAGCAGGATATGAAGTGTTGGAGGTGTGGGATGAATTTTGGGAATAAGTTTGCCAAGTTGAAAGAGCATTTGGCTGAGGAGTTCAAGGAGTGGAGGAAAGAGTAAGGGTTTCTCGTATTACGGATAGGCGTTTGGGAGTGGAACACAGTCTACAGAAGACTCGGAAGGCGTATCAGGTGGACTCAAAGACATCTTCATGAAGACAGAGCATTACAGACCACAGCAGGAATTGACAGACGATACCATTGATCAATCATATTCAGGAGGAAAACAAGTTTGTCTCGTGTATGAGGCTTGCATGACTCAGATTGTCTCACATGCCCCGGATTTCATGACTCGGCAGAAACGTCAACAACCAGCGGCGCACACTTTTTCGCCTTTTTGGGTCATCAGTCTCGGTCATTTTTCACCTCACACGGTCGCATGACCCCTCCACCATTCCTTCCTTCCCAGACATTTCCACTTCCCCAGATTTCCCCAGAGTCTCTCCTTTTAGAACTCTTTAGATTTCATACCATGATAGCGTAGCATTTGTATCATCTTATTTTCTTCCCTCAAACACACGCAAACAAAGATGTTCCGATTCCGCGGGATCGCAGCCGGCTTGTTCCTGTACCTTGCAGCTGTCAACGCCAAAGTTTCCGACAGATTGGATTACGAGTTCTTGCCTCGGGATACCATTTTTCCTGGTCCGTGGGAGCAGAATATTAGAGCGCCGCTCAATAAGAGTCATATTACGCCGGTCAAGATCTACAATTTCGAGGGTGCGACCGTGGGCGCCGAGGCGGTGCTGCAGGATGCCAACGTGCAGAGCGGGTTGAGTTGGGTCATTAGCCCTGGTGGCTTGATCACCTTTGAGTTTGGGGAGAATATTGCTGGCAAGTATGTATTGCTCTTCTTCTGCGGATTGAGAGTCGTGCTGATGTGTTGTGTTGGCAGAGTTTGTTTCGAGATTGACGACGTGAAGAATCATCCTTACCTTGTTTTGGCTTACTCCGAGTCTCCTTTCTTCGCCGGACGACAGTGCGATGCGACGGGCGATCAGTTGGCGCAGGATATCCCGCTGAGATATGATATTACACATAAGGGGATGAATTGCGTGGGTGGAGGGTACAATAGAGGCGCATTCAAGTACTTGACTGTGTTCATGCCGGAGAATGACCTTCCTACGGAGGGAGGTTATTGGCATGATGAGACCTCAATACACAAGAGGTCTGCGGACATTCAGAAGCTTCTACAGAACAAAGATGACCAGGAAATCATCGGTGGACCCAAGAATGAGACGGGAGAATCTGCAGTTGTTATCTCGGCTCTTTGGGTCAACTGCACCGCTTTCCCTTCTATGCGAAATGGAAGAGCATACACGGGATACTTCGACAGCTCTTCGTCCATGCTTAACCGCGTCTGGTACGCTGGCGCATGGACCCTGCAGCTGTCTACGTTGGATCCTCGAGAGGGTGGGTCAATCATTGACTTCAATCGATTCTTTGACCACAACAATGCTCCTCGAGGGGCGTGGTACTCCAATTATACGATCGCCAATGGCACTACCGTCACCACTGATGGTGCCAAACGCGATCGTATGGTTTGGCCTGGAGATATGACAATCGCTGTACCTGGAATTGCTGTTACGACTTATGATATGTTGGCTGTACGAAATGCTTTGAACACGATTTATGACCATCAGTATGGAGATGGCTCGATGCCATATGCTGGTCCACCCATGGGTGCTTTTGGGGAGTTTAGTGATACTTATCACTTGCACACTTTGGTTGGCACTTATTATTACGTTTTGTATTCAGGTGACTTGGATTGGCTCAAGTCTAGATGGAATGCTTACCTCGTTGCTTTGGCTATCAGTGTGAACAAGGTCGACGAGACTGGTTTGCTGCATGTGTCGTCTGTCAATGATTGGATTCGACCAGGTATGACGGGCCACAACGTCGAGGCTTCATCTATTTTGTACGAGGTACTTGGAAATAGTATCAAGCTAGCCAAGTGGATGGGAAAGAACGAGACGAAGATCAACGGCGAAGAATGGAGAGCCACTCAATCTCGATTGCGTAAGGGTATTGCTACTCTCTACTGTGATCAAGATGGTTTGTACTCCGACAATATGGGTCGTCGTGGGTGTAACGGTCCTGAAAAGGTCCTCCCTCAAGACGGTAACAGCTGGGCTCTGATGTCAGAAGCCTTCACCGATAAGGACCAAGCTTATAATGTTTCTGAGAACCTTCGGAAGCGTTGGATCAAGTACGGTGCTCCAGCTGTCGAGTTCCCGAATGTCATTTCTCCATTCGCATCTTCTTTCGAATTGCTCGGCCATGCTGCTGCTGGAAATCACGATGCAGCTGTTGAATTGATTGAGCTCATGTGGGGTTACATGCTTGACGGTCCTGGAATGACCAATTCTACTTTGATCGAAGGCTACAGAACCGATGGTTACGTGCAATACCCAGCCTACTGGTCCGCAGCACGCAATTCCCACGCTCACGGCTGGGCAGCTGGCCCGACAACTGTTCTCACTCAAGGCATCCTCGGTATCACACTCCTCACACCAATGGGGAAGACATGGGAAATCGAACCGCATCTCACCAAATGGCTAAGCTACGCACAAGGAGGATTTGCCACCAAACTAGGCAAATTCGAGGTCTCCGTAACGACAATGCGTAGCCTCAGCACCGGCCGAAAAGTCGAAGCCTTAAACGTCACCTACCCATCCGGTACGATGGGTCTCGTGAAATGGGGAGGCAAAGCACAATTCCGCACCGAAGGCATGGGTACAAGTTTCAGCTACTACAGATACATAGACGCAACGACCCTCGCGGAACAAGAATGGCAGACATGGAGCGTAGACGGAGTGAAAGATTTCGTTAAAGACGATACGTGGCGGAAACCAGAGGTAGAAGAGAGACTAGATGGTGTGGTAGATTGGGAGGCTTTAGAGAAAAATTATGTGTTAGCGGAGCAGAGGTTCAATCCTTTTGCGGTGAGTGGTGGGGCGGTGAGCGAGGATATGGAGGGGAAGAGGCAGTTAGAGATGTTGGCGCTAGCTAAGGAGACGAAGGATAGAGCGTTGGGGAGAGGGGAGTCTAGTAGAGTGGAGGGGGAAGATGGTGGAAGGGAGGAGTTGTAGTGAGCATTTCATGGGCATTGGGATTTGGATATCCGTCCAGCATATATAGCATTGGCATAGGCATTAGCAAGAAAATACATTACGTTAGACGTCTCGGGATGGGAAGCAAAGCTTTGTCCTCCAGGATCTCGTGACTTGCTTGCTAAGATCTGTCACTTCTTCTCGCAACTCCGAGAACTCGAAAGCTTGAGCAAGACAAAAATATGACATTGGTGGTACTAGACTTGAAGAAATAGTTATCCAAAAGATGTGACGATCGACACCGGATATCAATGAGCATGTCATGTCAGAGAAAGCTACGTTCCCACGTCCAACTATGGGCTCTTACCTAGGTACTTTGAGGCAGAGACAACAGCTCTTGTAAGGATCAGAGTACTCTTCTTGCTGAATTCTGATAACCTGTGTTCGTAGAGGAGTGAAAGTATTTCCATTGACCAAGGACTTCTTCTCTTTACAAAATCAGCTAGTTGTAGACGGGCTCTCGAGCGCTTCACTTCGAGCACTGTCGAGACTATTTTGCAGGCCACAAACCTGCTCTACTTACTTCTAGGGCGGCTTTGACCACTTTTCGTGATTGAAGAAAAACATCGCTTGACCCAGCATTAACTGCGAAAGAGGGACCAACTTGGTCTCTTAGGAACCAGATACGCTACAAATATTGTCCCATAAGTCCAATTTAAAGGAAACACTTGCTTCATCTCAAAGAACAGCAGCCAAAGCCAACATAAAAAGTAACCGAAAGATCAAAACAAATAAATTTAATCACTCTTCTTCCCCTTTCACAAACTTCGCAGCCTGCTCTCCAACCACCCTGCCAAAAACAACACACTCCAATAATGAACTGCCGCCTAACCTATTCTCCCCATGCACACCCCCCGTAACCTCTCCCGCGGCCCAAAGCCCCCGAATCGGCTTTCCACTCTCATCAACCACCTCTCCTTTCTCGCTAATCAACACACCTCCCATCGTGAAATGCACCGCCGGCGTCACGGTGCTTACATACACCACACTATCCTCCTTCACAGCATGTAACTTCCAATGTCCAAAACTCTCCCTGTTGAAAGAATCACTAGCATGCCCCGCCGCCGCTGCAGCATAATCTCTAAGCGTGGAAAAGGCCGCAGTACCAAGGTCGGCAATGGTAGATTTCCGCATCAGCCCTTTCCAGAGATAAAAATCGATATGCGAACTCGCGTTCTCATACACACCCTCGTCAAGCACAAGTTGGACGTCCCATTGTCTCGGTCCGCCCTCCGCTGTTTGAGCAGGGAGTCTAGTAATCGCGTCCGTAACAACCTTTCTCGTCTGCATCTCATCTACGAATCTCTTTCCCTGGAAAAGCAACACGCCTCCTTCGCCCCTGAGCAGTTCCGCGGCGAGGAATTTCACCGGATTCAAAGGGTTAGCAGGGTCGATGAACGATGTGGGGTGGATTTGGATTTGCTCCATGTCTAATAGCTGAGCACCGACTACCGTGAGCAGAGGCTGAGAACCCGGTCTCGGGTCGTTAGTGGAGGGGAATCCAGCGAGGTCTGGGCGGTACTGGGCTAGCATTCCATTCGCATCGCCGCCGAAGCCTCCTGTTGCGGAGATCACGGGACCGAGGGCTTTTTTGGGTGTTTTTTCGCCGGTGCAGATGTACTCCACGCCTGAGACGACGGACGACGGTTTCAAGACCTTAGTTACGGTGCAGGAGGTGTCGAGGTGAAATAGTGGCGAAGATTTCAAGGATGTCAAGAGCGTGCTGACCATGCTTGCGCCTGGTGGAGTTTTGCCTGCGCCTCTGTGGGTTCTGGGGAATGAGTGACCGCCGAGCTGAGCTACGACGCTGAGATCGATGCCATTTTCCTCAACTAACCATTCGATAGCTTCCGCGCTTTGGTTCGTCAATGTTGAGATCAGGCTCTCGCGTTCTTTCTTCATGGTCTGGAATACGGATCCAGCGGATCTGATAGTATCGGCGTGGAAGAAGGTATCCGAGAATGGTGGTCCTGGTTGGTATTTTGTCGGTGCACCGTTGATCCCAGAAGATGCTTTCATAGAATTGCCGCCGGGTTTGGCGGCGCGTTCGAGGAGATGGACGCAGATGCCGTGGGAGACGAGAGTAGAAGCTGCTGTGAGACCAGCGAGGCCTGAGCCTACTACTATGACGGTCTTGTCTTTCGAGGTTGCCATGATGAATCTTGAGCTTGGTGTTGAAATCAGATGTCGGAGGAGCATAGACGCAAGTCCGATGAAGAGAGATATGGAGATGAGGAGGAGAACTCTTCTTCTGCTCATGCTCCGTGTCTGTTGGTATGTTGGGATGAGGTAGCTATATGTACGTCGGCTTGTTGCACGGGGAGGAATGAAAGCCGTGTTATATCAGATTTGGGATGAAATCAGGCCAGGTTGGGGAGAATCAGGCGATTTCTACTTGCTTTGCCGGATGTACGAGCAAGGACCCGCGGTCGCGAATACGGATTTCCATGATGATGAGCTTTAACTTGGATGGCGTATCCGGCCTTTGGAAGATATCAATACTTTCACAAAAGAGCTGACGAGTACTTGGCCTCCAACATGAAGTTGTGATGCTGTTGTCTTCGGCACAACATTTTTCCAGCCCGTCTCGCTAAGAAATTGCCCCACTATCCTCAGAACCGACCGACTTGAATTTGAAGTGAGGACAACGTCGTCGTCATACGAGTGCAATGAGGCACTTGAGAGTTTTCAGAGTGTTATATCTTCATTAATGTCTGCGAATCTACCTGGAACAACAAATATCACTGGCCTGGTTGGAAGTCCAAATAATCGCTGTCCTCCTTCCCCACTTTTGGCGTCTTTTCACCCTTTTGCGTCGTGGGTCTTCGGACTGATGGCGACCTTGCAGACTCCCTTGTGTTCTTTCGCTCTCATATCTCTTTGGTACTCTGCTCACCTTGTTTTGCGATTCATGTTTGCTCAGCTTTTTTAGCTGCACCGTCTCTATCCCCATCTTGCTCTGGAGTTTGGAGTTTGGCCCTCCCGAGGTCTTCGACGACACTCAAGTCACGAGACATGAGAGTGAACAAGTTCATTTCGTGTTATTCAATACTATCTTTGAAGCAAAAAACCGTTAAAAATCTCTTGGTGGAGGTCTCCAATCATCGTCAGAGTCGTCCTCCGCACGACGCCGCTTCTTCCCTATCATTTTTTTCACACTGTCTGTTCCGTCTACCCTCGTCTCGATCATTGGAGACTTGCTCCTTTTGGCACTACTTGAAATTTCTTTCGGCGAAGGCCTGAAATTCCCCGATCCTGGACTTGAGGCTGTACGGCCGTATACCACATCTCCTGAAGTACGTGTCTTCGGGTGCTGTGAATCATGTGATTTCATGCCTTTAGTTGAAACAAGCGCTCCACACTCCTTGCAAGCGATTTTTCCTCGTTCAACCTCGAACTCAGCCCTATCGACACGATGACCTTCTCTCATACAGACGGGATGAGTCCGCCAATGTTTCTGCATGCCTCTTGATTCTGCGTAATCCTTCGAACAAAGGGGACATTCGTACCTCCCCTCAGCGTTTGGCTTCACTGATGGCAGTGCTGACTGTGATGTTTCCTCGGAAGCTCTAGACGCGTTTTCGAGCATGTTTGAGATTGATTTGCTGTCCTCGGGGAGCTCTGTGTCCCCAAATTCCTGCTGTTGAGAACGATCAAGATTCTTCTTCGTGCGTGATCCATCTTCCACGCTGTCCTGAGCACGATTATCCCTTCTCCAGAGCTTAGGAGTGACCGAAAACTTGTTTAGAGATGTGCTGGAGCTCTGGTGTCCTTGATTCTGCTTCGTTGTGTCTCTTGCATCCCGCTCCATGAGTCGTAAGACATCGTTAACACCAAGAGGCGGTCCACAAATTAGATCTGTGGTCTATCGTTAGCAGATGTGCGTCGGTAAAAGCACAGTAGTACTCACTGTCTCTTCTATGGTCAATGAGCTCTTGTATTACCGAGTACTTTTCCTTACATCCCCTGCACGTGGCGGGATGCTGTAACGAGATGTTGGTCACGCCCTTTGATCGTACTCCATTCGCTCTGTTAGCGTTGGTCTCGGAACCTTCTGTATACCAGTTAGTTATTTTCTCTGTGAGAAACGCTCTTGACGAGACTTACTGTTGTTAGCGTGCTCCTGGAGTTGTGGCGTATCGCCTTGTTCCTTGCTGTGAGTGATGTCGTTAAGGGGTGCATGCGACTTCTGGTAAGAGATCAAGATTGCCTCAGAGGCATCTTCCCTTCGTGGTAGCAGCAACAGCTTCTGATATTGGGTAGAACTATTTCTCTGCTCTTCAGCTACGGCAATGAAGTATCTTTGCTGGACCAAGGCAGTGGCCATAGTGTGTTCTATGATCGCCGTGTCTGTGCTGTATACATAGAATGCAGCCATCTTCCAGGTATCATCATCGCCAAGAGTACTGGAATCCGACTCTCTGTGGAGAGTTCCTGGCGGAAAGAGAACGAACTCGAATCTCTGGTTGGCTGTGACTGTGGCGGCTTTAAGCTCCAACGCAGACTTGAAAATTGCTTTGACACGGAATTGTCGTTCAACATATGTCTCCGTCCTCTCCCCCCAAGACTCGACCTCTTTGACTTGGTGTTCTTCTTCAAGGTCCACAAAGAGAGGTGCAAAGACACGCAAGAAACGATTTGTCATTCCTTGTGCTCTGTTCCGGATCAATGACTCGCGAAAACGAGGATTGTCGATAAGTCGATGGTAGGATGCGAGTTCGAGGTTACGTAGCCTGTCCCAACCATCTCAAACACTTTAACCAGTTGAAAGATGACGAAGGACCAGTTTGAACTCACCGTGTATCATCACACACTCTCTATATGCATTCAACAAGCGGGCGTCGTCTGGGTCGAAGTTTGGGAAGTCCGAGTAGAACACCCAGTCACGAACAGCTGCAACACACAGAGTCTTTATGAAGATCTCAAGTCCATACTTCAGAACGCATCTTTTCAACTGAACCACCTCTTCCCCAGTATTGCGACTGCCTTGAAACACGGACCGGATCAACAAGCACAGCTCACTATTTTCGGCAATCTTCGGCAGGACCAATGCCGTCCTCGGGTCGACACCAGTGGACAAAGCATCCAGTTCAGATGCAATGTCTTTCAGCCAGGTAGTTACCTCATACTCATCAATGGTTGCCTTGACTGATGGATCATGTTGTGCGAAACTGGCAAGTGCATTCATCTTCCCCAGCCTGCTGGACAGCTTCCAAATCTCGCCGTTCTTGTGGAAGAGCTCGTGTTCCAGAGAGCCTTTTCCTGCACACTCCCGTTCTTGACGTGCTAGGATGAGATTTTGATTCTCTGCTCTGAGCTCAAGGTTTCTTTCCTCGAGACTTGCGATGCTATGGTATAGTTCGTCGGTTTCGCGTTCCCACTCCCTGCGCATGATTTCAAGCTGGGAATCTCTTTGTTTGGCAGCAGTGAGCTGCTCCTCGATTCTTGGGCTTGAAGGTTCTGACGATTAGCGATCAATTTGTCCCGTACTGGAGGTCGTTTGTGGGGCTGATATTTCGCGATCTTTCTCGTACACGTTCGCAGGCTGAGTAGATGCGATCTTGGTGTTCAACTCGACCTTTGAACTAAAGTTTTGTGAGTTCATGGTACTCGCTTCTTCTGTCGAGGCCCCGTGAGTCTGAAATAATTAGCTCCTTTTCCTCAGTAGACAAGAAATGATGAATACCTCGTCAGATTTGCACTCTGGTAGTTGTGACGACCCTGATGCTGGGGCTTCTTGCACGTTCTCCAATTGCTCGTAACCTGAATCCATCTTCGCTCTTTGGATTGCTGTACTCCCGAAAGCCCTCTAAAGCAATACACTTGAAACGAGAACACAGGTGTAAAGACAGATTCTGGGGACTCCGCTTGACCCCGAGGGCAAAAAGAAAGCAACAGTCGAGCGAGAAGCATGCATCACGAATGTTGGATTATTCCCTGTCGTGGTAACACGGACTTCAATGAGGTTGTGGCTGTAATTGCTTCTTCAGCAGCACTGTGGTTCGACCAATCGGACCTGCCCCCGCAATCCCGCATATTGAAACAAAAAGCCCTCGATCGTAGCGTGCCAAAGAAACAGGAAACGATATCATTTTGAGGTCCTTGGATATGCACGTTGCCCGACGGAAGTCTTGAGCTGCAGCATCGGCAATATTTGAAACCGGAGCTGCGAGAGAATCAGGCCGCTCACCGAGTATGTTTGCTCACTTTATGATCAGTCATATCGGTCTCCAAATTCTTCTCGTGTATCGTGACATATCCTCAAATGAGATCAGCATGGATGTCGGCATACCTTCTGAAACAGATGAGCTATCTGAGATCACCAGTCTGATAACCCCACCCAGAGATTACTTTTACTGTACGACCAAGGTATTTGCGATCGAAGAGACGTCACTTTTCGGAAACAACGTTGTTTACCGAAACAGGAAAGCCGGTCTCGTTCCATCTGTCTACTAAAGCTCAAAGATTATCATCGATCTTCTCCAATTTTATTTCAGCTTTCGTTGCAGGAGTACAACTTTCGGTTGCTTCATCATGACTTCAACAAACATCAACACACCTCCCTCACAAGCGGAGACGATTGCCAGACTTCTGCAGCTAGCAGATCCAGCTGTTGTCCAAGAATTGCTTGCAAGAAGTGCCACCGCTCCAAAATATGGTGAAGAAGGTAGTGTTCCACCACAGACGCCCAAAACAAGCAGAAACACATCCCAATCCTTCACACACGACTCAAGTAGTCCAGAAGACGATGGACATCTCTCGTCAAGTTCACAATCTTGGGACGAGTCTCCTCGCCCAAAGAAAAAGGTCTCCAGCAAAAAACACTCACCCAGTCAAGCCAAAACACGCAAAGAAGAAGCCAGAAAATCTTTCGTGACTCCCTTGACACCGTCGTCGACTCGCACTTCTCGAACTGCTTCCCTCTCAACTCCTTCTCGTCCGAAGAAAACGACGTCTTTACCAACTTCAAAACGAGCATCACAGGCCCTGAACCACTCCCTTCAGGGACATGCAAACGATACAGATGATACCACTCTGCCTGATGTGGATGAGGAGACTTCGTTGAAGAGATTTGTTGTCGGGCTAGACTACGGTACCACGTTCACATCTGTTTCATATCTTTCTCATCCTATCGACGACGATCACCCTCAGGCATTTCCAAGCGATATCAAGGTGATCATGAACTGGCCTGAGGATGGAATGGGCGGTTTAAGAAGGCAGGTTCCAACGGAAGCCTGGTATTCTTCGATACCGAAACAGAGACCCGAAATCGTCGATCAATTTGAGCTGCTCGACGACGAAGAGCAGACTGGGCCTCCATCAAACAGCGACCACGCTTCAGCTTCCCATTCACATTCTCATAACACCTCTGACATGAGCATGGATGACAACCTCGACGATGAAGATTCTTCCAGATACCTATGGGGTTACGACGTACCCTACCAAAGGTTTACAGCAGGCACCACTCGAGATGAACTCCGACTTATCGCTCGTCCGAAGTTGATGTTGGTCAGATCAGAGCATACTCGTGAAGATCAAGCTCGCCTGAGACTTCGATTGAGCTCACTTATCGCTGGAGGTCTCATACGCAAGTTCACCCACAAGGACACTGCAGATCCAAGAGATGTACAAGACGTCATCACCGACTTTCTTGTTGAAGTCTTCAATCACACCAAGCAACAACTTATCGAGCTTGAGAACTACAGTCAGGAGTGTCCTATCTCGTTTGTCTTGACCGTCCCCGTTATCTGGAATGCAAAGGCTTCTCGCGTCCTCCAGTATGCGGTCGAGGCAGCCATCCGAGGCTCCGGGTTTGGGACCCTTCATCATGGGAGTGTTGACAACCTGTTCATCGTTACTGAGCCAGAGGCTGCTGCGACATATCTCCTTGGAAACTCACATGAGATGCTTGTAAGTCTGCAAACCATGATTACCACCTAGCATTGCTGACTTGCATTCAGGCTGGCGAAACCTTCATTGTCCTAGACTGTGGTGGCGGGACTGTTGACTGTGTGACTTACACCGTCACAAGTAGTTATCCTCTTCGGTTGAAGAGGGAAGTTGGGAAACCTTCTGGTATGTTGATATCTCGTAGCCTTGCAGTGCCGTGTCCATATACCCCACATGCATCAGTCACCAAACAACGGCACGATTTATTACACGTCTTACATCTTTGCAACTCAATTGATCATCACTGATAACTGCAAGGTGACAATTGCGGGGCGAGCTATCTCAACGATTACTATGAGAAGCATCTCCTCAAGCGACTTGCCAATGAGGACTACCTTGACACGAATGGAGAGACGAGAGAGTCGATTGTTAGACATCTCGTGCCTAACTTCGAAAACCACGACAAGCGTAGCAAAGATATTTCTCGCAGACCATGCAGCAGGATCAAAATCCCCGGCCTCCGAGGAGACCGAGAACGTGGTTTGTCAGGACCTGCTGCCAAAGGATTCGACAACAACTTTCTTATTCTCAACCCGTAAGTCCTCTTGCACTCAATCGATGAGACGAAGCTGATGAATTGTTTGAAGTGATGACTACAACCAAATTTTCATGCCTCTACTAAGACGCGTAGGTCATGTCCTTTGGTCGCAGATTGAGACGGCTGTAACCAGGGGAAAGGATATCAAGGTAAGAGACATGTTTCATATCTTTACACATAGTCTAACCAAGATTGATCAGAAAGTATTCTTGATTGGTGGTTTTGGCGCTTGTCCATCATTGAGAAGTTACTTGAAAGATTTTCTCAGAGATAGTGCAAGCGAGTTCATGCTTAAGCATGAAATCAGTCTAATTACAACCAATGACCAAGAAAGGTGAGCACACTCGACACAGTCATTCATGCTGAAATTGTGCTAATATCATTAGCTTAACTGCGGTATCCTCAGGCGCTGTCCTCCGTGCTCTTAACAAAGAAGGAGGTCCGGAGAGAAGAGCAATTTGCAGCTACGGCTTTCTGCGCATTCAGTATTTTGAGCCCAAGAAATTCAAAGGTCACCAGGGAGCAAAGCCATTTCGAGATCCCTTTGATCAGGATCTCTATGTCAGAGTCATCGACTATTTCATGCTCAAGGCAAAAGACCCTACGTCTCGTCAAGATTGGAGCTTAAGCGTCTAATTGATTTCAGGGAGAAATGGTCGCTCCAGTCCACCGATATGACCCCCATTACTTGTATACATGTATTTGAGGTTGAAAGTGAGCGATTGCTTTGCGAGGAGCTACTCTATGTCTCCGATCTACCGCTCGTCATCGACGACGAGACTGAACAACCACTGAAGTCTAATTATCCACTCGACCATTCTCACAACAGAGGTATAAGTCATAACTGCTTCCTACATTCTCCTACTTTAGACAGTCTGCTAACGCTGGAGCAGATGCTCAAGTCGCAGGTCGCATCATAACCGACTTCACATTCCTTCGCGAAGAAGGCAAAATTCTGCCAATCTACCCTGAATCAGATGATGAGGGTGAATTGATTGGCAAAGCCCATTATGAAGTCACGTACGACCTGATCGTTATAGTCGATGGGCGAAACTTGAAATACGAAGCTAGATATCCTTCTGGGCAAAGCGGGAAAGCGCAAAAGATTGCACAGATCAGTCTCGCTGCTGGCTTCGTCCCTGGGACTGGCTGACGGATCTTGTTTGTATTTCTTTTCGAAATGATACTTTTATTTCCGTTGTACTCGATGGGTCTTCTGATGTTTTCCTTTACTTGTTGTCGAGCTTCAAACGGTGAAATGTCGACTTCCTTAATTTGCTTTCTGGTTTAGGGTTTGGGTCTCGAGAGGCGTCACTATTGGAAAAGGTATAAATGACGGTCACTTTGTGTAGTCTGTTTAGCTTCATATGTAGTGGATCAATAGTTATCCTGTCGTCAATCTTCGTGGTTGTATCAATTACGTTGCATCACGACAAGCTGTCCTTGACGAGCCCCTTTCTTTCTCGCTTAGCGCATTGCTAACTCGCAACAAAATCGACTGTCGGACACTTATGGGATAACCTTACTGTAAGTACTGGCTATTCATAAATCTATTCACCAAAGGCATTAGAGTTGAGCCTCCAATTTGAATGGTTCCCGTCCTTCTTTGACTATCACGTGACTGGACATCTCGGAGAGAAGATTCGCCTTAATCTCTTCATCGATTGTTGATTGTGAATTGAATTATGCAGACTACGTACATTATCAAGGCTAAAGCCTTTGTTCAAGACAGAGAACGAGTAGAAAAATGCAAACTACAAAATCAACCTGTGCTAGGCCGGACCGCATCAGCAATGTCGACTTGTCCACTTTCTCGACTTTCCCACGTCACCACAAGCCCATCGAGCTTCATATCTCAGTGTTCGAGCTTCTAAAATGACCACAGGGTCATGCGAAATCGTGTAGGGAACTTTGCTTTGACTTGTCCGTCATCATCTGGACAGCATAAGTTGGATGAATGGTACCATCTTCACGAAGGAAAGTCATACCCACGACAATTCTCCTAGCTCCATGCGCATCAACTTAGCATAGTCTAAAAGTGAGTCTGATCGGATCTACCTTTATTGGTAGCATGATCTGCAGCAAAAGAGGATCACGTGCTGCTGTCATTGACGTGCAAGAGCTCTTCGCAAAGAAGCTCTTCGTCGTCAATGTCAAATGCATGCGATAGGAGAAGCAGTGTATGGGACGGAAATATGATATATGACGACGAGATGGTGGTGATGGAATTGGTGTACTGACGACAGTCTCTGAGTCTGCGCATCAAGATCTATCGAAGGATATCGACAGAGTCCGCACTTCTAGGCCGATGCTTTCCTGGATTGGAATTTGACCAAAAAGATAGAGGAGGAACTTGAGGTGATGAGTGGACGATGTTTTCCAGTAAAGCGTGAATTGTCTTGCGAGGGTTCACACACTTCTGTATAACAAAAATGTAATTGCGGCACCAGCAATTCGGCTTTTCAAAATAGTATGCGTAAAGTAAAATCTCTGGAACGAATCGGATTACAAACGGTACTCCAAGGTGGCGCTGCTTTGGCCTGAATTTGTGCCTGACCTGCTGCAAGTGCTAGGGACGAAATAAGCCACTTTGAAGCACAGCCCAGGATCTCAGCCAACTCGTGACTCACAGAAAGTGATGAAAGAGTGGGCTTCAATAGCCAAGGAAACTTGAGCTAAAGCACCGGAAGAATGCGGAAAAGGTGTGAAACTTCCCGATTTGTTGTAATGGGTCGTTCCTGGGGAGAACCCTGATACTCTGTTTGCTTTTATTTTGGGAGACACATTCACAGCCAATGCTCGGCTCGTCCCTCGGGAAACTTACCAAAAGATTGGCTACTCGGTGATCCGAGGAAAGCACTAGAACTTTAGCCAACGATTGGCGTCAATCGCTTTACAAGGTCGAATTGTGTAACGATACTAAATATTTCCATCTGCTGGGCGGAGATCTTTGAAGCGACTTCAGTTTCTAGTTTAAATTGTAATTTTAGAGTTGGAAAGACTATTCTGTTGACCATCGTTGAAAATGGCAAATCCTAAGACAGTTCATCTTGAATGCGATCCGTCAGATCAACAGAAGAAATCTCTTCGGGCGAAACAACGTTCTGCAGAAATTTTGAACAGACCTAGGACGAATACAAGTTCCCAAAATCGGGTAGGATACAAGCTCCGCCCCTCCTTTCTACGTCGCTAACTTGAGACAGGAAGTAGCTTCTGGGAACTCGAAACCCAGGGAAATCGGAAATCAATCCAAGCCTCTTCACGACGAACAGACACTTTCCGATATCGTCTCTGACCTCACAAACGAAAACAAGAACCTCAGAGCTCAAGTTCAGATACTCAGAAATCATTGGCAAGCGGAAGTCGAAGACTTGGCGAAACGAGAGGAAAAGAGGAAAAGCAACGAATTGATACTTCGTGCCGAAATTCAGCATCTGAAAGATGCACGCCGTGAGCGTGAACGTGCAGGCTTGGGGGATATGGAGGAAGAACTATACCTCAAAACTCACGACACATACCGTTGGCAGGCACGAGTCGCAGAAATGCAGGACATGAAGCTTTTCGTCGATGGGAATTCTCCAAGAGTAAGACCTATCGAAGAGAAGATCATCCAACAAGCTTTGGATTCTGTCGCTGTGGAGCTGCAAATCCTTCGCGCACACGACACCTCGAATAGCCCTCCTACCTCTGTGGCTCTCGGGCAGAATAGCGACCTGGATTTGTTGTTACGAAGTATGATACCTGAGGCTCGAGATATGGCTCACAGAAGAACATTAGCTGTATCAAACATGTTCAAGTGGGGTTTATCAATCTTTGCTCGAGGTCTTGCAGTAGCTGCAATTAAAGACTGGGTAATGGACACTGACTTCCCAAGCTTCATTGGGTCAGGGGATCCGAGGATTCTCGAGGAATATCGTAAGATTCTTTCCAATTTTGGTAAGCTGTACTCCTTCTTTCAAGGGATAAATACCTACTGATACGCTGAAGATGGATGGCAAAGACTGCATAACCTCGAGATGGCTGCCTATCGATCACTTACTGAGACAATATATTTCAAAGAAAGCTTTCTTCCCAGAGCGGCTAATGATCTTGCGGATCGTCTATCGATGGCACTTGTCCCACTATTTGTTCATACTTCGGATGCATCATTACACGAGGGATTTGCTTCATGGGGCGAAGACGAGGTTACCTCAAAGAATCGCCAGTTGTCTTTGAAGAGAATGTTCGAAGCTGCCTTGCGCTTGAAAGTCGCAACGGTACTCACAGATGAGCGGTATCAATTTCAGCTTCATCCGCTTGGAACTGTAAGCAAAGCTTCAATTTCTGACGGTGAATATCGAAATAATCCTGTCGCCAGGAATGATGACATGACAAAGAACTGGCTCCATGCCTCCTTGATGGTCTACCGCGGCGAGCAGTCAAATCCGCGTGACAGAATGGAGGACGCTTTGGTTCACCCAAAGAACTTCTTTTCAACCGGCGAGAAAAGAAGTCGGCCACCACTTGCTACCCAGCGCCTGACGGTTAGAGATGGTACGTGCAGTCAGACCTCTGAGGGAGCCTCCTCACCTGCACAGAGAGCCCAGAAAGATACTCTCAACGAGCAACAACGCAAGGAGGAGGCTCACATGCCGGTCACCAACTCCCGTCCTCCAAAGCGAAGCCACAACAACACAGAGATTTTAGACAACATAACTTCCGAACCAGCCAGCAAGCGACAAATGCTCAAAGGTCTCGAACCCTCTAAGAGCCTTGAAATGTCTCCGCAATTGCAGACATCAATAGTTCGCAACGGGGTACATGACATGGACTGCGAACACGAAGAAGTAGAAAGCAGTGATGGCATCCCGATTAGAAACAGCTTTCCATACACCAGCTGCCATGCTGAGTCCGGGACTGAAAGGAATCTGCTTAAGCACCAGCAAGAAGGTAAGTACCTTACTCTCTGATACATCCCTTTGGGAAACACGTACTTCACGCACTGACATGGAGCAGAGCATCCTGAACTATCCCATGACCGCCACACTCTCAATAGCCTTCAGAGTCAATCGTACTCTACACCCACTATCACCAAATTGGACAACACTGCTGGGGAAGGTCATGTAGATGAAAAAGTCACGTCTAGAAAGAGCAGAGGACCGAATTCCCCATCAACGCACTGCGGTGGATGTGATAAATCGTTTGCAAGCTCGTACAGTCTGAAGCAACATCAAAAGAATAGTATGATTAAACAATAACTCACAGAGAGTAAGTTGACATTGCTAACTCTAGATAGAGATCTGCAAGGGACGAAAGTGTAAAGAGTGCGACGACGTATTTTGGAAATTGGCAGACCTCGAGACGCACATGCACCACGAGCATGCTCAGTCGATGTTGGCTACTCCACTATTACCTTCTTCGGAGTTCCAGAGCCGGCGGTCAAGGCCTTACAATCAGACTTCAATACCCCTGGCATCCCCTTTCTCCACCGCTGCAACTGAGACAAACGCAGCTTGCCCGGAGCAAGAAACTTTCATCGCGCCGACAACCAACGAGATGATGAATTTTCCTCGAACAAGGTTCAAATCATCCTACAGCTTTCCAGTCAGCGAACAAGATAATATGTGGGGCTCTAACACCATGTCAGGCACAGTGCTCGGCTCGCAAAGTAGTCCTGAAGTGATGGAGCCGAAACCGGATCGTGGGGATTCCCATCATGGAAGAGACTACAACAACAAGTCTGCATCTACTGACAATGGATTATCATCTGCCAAGCGACAAGGTCTGTCGTGCTCCATGTTTTTCTTAATACTAGGCAACGAGCTGATATCCGTACGTAGACGCAACAAATAACCTTACCAACTATCTTGACTATTCAACAAGACAACATCCAAGTTTTCCAATTGGCCTAGAAGTTCCCGCATCCCATGGCACATCTAGCCAAGAGTCCTACGCTCAACCGTTAGATGCCTCTCGTGCATTTTCTAACCAAGATCTTCCCTGGTCTTGGAGTCAGCGTAAGTATTTCGCTTCTAGTTCAACTCGCATTGAAACTTGCTGATATCTCTCGACTCCGACAGAGGGATCTTTCCACACATGGGACAATTCAGTGCCATCTTCTTGTGAGTAGTTGGTACATGAGAGATAAACGAGCCAACATCTAACACTTCTGAGTCGACATGAGGTCGGAGCTCAATCTACACGAAAAACACGACACCGCTCGGAGCTATGCACTACTTCCAACGACTGAAAGACACGATTCTATTGATCAAGCGGCTGAGCTTACGTCCGAGAGACCAATGCACTTCAGTAGTCAATTATTCTCGAGCCATGAGGCGAAAGACACAATCTTAAACACGCTGGATCTTGATTATCCCTTTGCATCATCTTCAAAAATTCCTCTCTATAACCTTAGCCAGGAGAACGACGCACCGCCAACATTTCAGCTCAACCAGGAACAGCCACATCTTGTCAATGAGAAACTCCAAACTGAAAGCAGAAGATTCGTATCGCCTTCGCTAGATACCAATTCATTCTATCCGTCTCAAGAAAGCGTTCTTGACCTGCTAGCCGAAGCATCTACAGTTGAGATTCTTGAAATGCAAGGTTCCCACAACAACAAAGGTCTAGAAGATAAGTCAAGTATCCACGTCAAGCGTACTCCTTCTGCGATGGCCCCTCGTCCCGGACAATCCAAATCTTCGCGAAACTTGAGAATTCGAAATTCACAGCTTTCGCAATGGCCAATTTGTGTGGAAAGCGAGAGTGAATTTGAGGATGACACCGAAATTGGCATTCCTCATGAGAAATCAGACAATTTTCAAGGCTTTGACAGACCTCCCAACTCCACATCAGCTTCGCAGCCGGAGACCCAAACAAGCTTCAGTGTGGCTGGCGAGAAGTATGCAGAAACAAACGCCGTTCGTAGCACATCGGCCAATTCGCCAGCTTTACACAACACCGCCGAGCACACACCAGCCTCGCAATCAGAGAAAAGACGAGACTTTAGTGCAATACCTGGCTCCCAGACGCTGTTACGATTCTTACCTGGAGGAGGAGGCTGGGTCACAGAAGAGAGATAGTATTATTGTAATCATCCTACTTTCTGCGACATCTCGCGGCAATCACAGGAAACTTTTGTCCGCGACTTTTTTTTGTCTCAAAATGATAGATTGAACCCGAATATGCATTGCGCAAACTGTGAAAGGGGCCTTCACCAGCCTCACCCAGCCTCGACCAATGTCTCTCTTCTATCTACGCTACACAAGATCTTGCCAAGGCGCTAAGAACTTCCCTTTGTCTACTCGCAAGCTTGTTTACTTCTCTCCCATCATACGTTATTTCCTAGAAGTAGGCCGCTATCCATCCCGAGCACTATAGCATTCCGTACTTCGGTCTATGTTTCCGAGAAATATCTTATGATTGTTGGAGAACGTTCGAGGTGCAATTCTTGAGTGTCGTTCCGCCTACGGCAGCCTACTTAACAAGATAGGACAATGTTCTGGTAGTGTTCTCTCATTCGCTTTGCTTTTCACATATGGTGAGCTGACATGTCATAGTGAGATGGAACCACCGGCTCGTGAATCCGTGAAAAGAATGAACCCGTCTCTCTGGACATTAGGAACCACAGTGATCTGTGTCAAGATCAGTACCGGAGACGCCCAGCCTCTCAATTCGTTGGCTTCCTGGGTGGACGGCGACAGCACATTCCATCTCCAACCACGAGACGAAACATACCTCACAAATTCCACCGAAGGAGATGCGGCAATTGACAGACTACAAGAGTGTGGTACCGGAGGGTCGGTCTGGAAGCTCGGAAGCGAAGCTATCTGTAAAGTGAAATCATGGTATGAAGGCCGTCAACTAGAAGCTACCACAATTGACTTCGTCCGCAAAACTTGTCCCGAGGTACCAATGGCCGAAGTAATATACTCTTGGATCGATCGGCCCATCAACCGCACCTTTCTCATCATGAAACGAGTGCAAGCTAGAACGCTGAACACAGCGTGGCCTCACCTATCCGCTGCCCAGCATATGAACATTGCCAAAGAAGTGGCACATCACTGCTCTAGTCTTGCAAGAATAACATCATCGCGATACGAATCCATCTCTGGATGCGGAGTCTACGAGTATTGGCTGATGGGCAAGCTCCCTGCTTCTAATCCTTCGTGGTTTTATATGACCGTTGGACCATTCTCATCAATCGATATGAAAACATACATGACTAAGATCTCGTGCGAAATCTTACCTGAGGTAGGAGATGATTTCGTACTCTGCCACCCGGATCTCGGGCCAACGAATATCATGGTCTCGGAGGATAGAAATAGCGTCGCTGCGATTATTGACTGGGAAGCAGCGGCCTATTTCCCGCGTTTCTGGGTTGCCACCAAACCCGCGATAGGATGGGCTTTCAATTTGGGAGAGCCTGTTCCCAATGCTGAGAGAAGAGTGTGGGCGGAGTTACTTGTGAGTACCCTTCAGGCGCAGGGCTTCAAGTGTCTGGCTGCAGACTACAACAAATGGAGGAATGGAGTCACAGGCGAAGCTTGATCAAAATGGAGTGCAAAGAAATATAAAATAAGGCCTATTCACTACACTGTCTTTACTTTGATCCAAAAGATGTCTTGTTGTAGCAACAACGAATTTTGGTGAAACACACTGAAGGTGATGGCACTTGATGCTCATCTGAAAACGGAAAGTTTTTTGAGCGTTTCAGAGCTACTCCAAAAGCAGACATCGTGGAAGTAGGGAATGTCGAATAAGCTCGGTTCGGAATTACTTCGGTGACGGCTTGATCTAACATCGGCGTGTCCTGGTATTCGGGGTGGATCTCACCTGGGTCGGCAAGCGATGCGGAGAGCTTCTGTGTGAGATCGACATGATGGTCTAGCCTCGAATCCACTGACATACACGTATCTGCATCATCCAACATGTCTCTCGTGTTGCTTGTGGACGGAATCGTTGAGTGTTTCTGGGTCGTGTTTTGTCCGTCCTGCTCTAAATGGTTTTTTGCGCAATGTTTATCATAAAGCTAACGATCTTCGAACCACTCTTCACAATGCTTGCACCAAATGCAAGATTCTATTACACGTTAGCCAAGTTGTTGTACTATCATGAATCAAAACCTTACTGTTGTTGACATGTGTCTGGAAAGGCTTTTCGTAGAAGTATATTTTGCCGCAAAGGGTTCATTGAAATATTTGTCCAGGAGGTAACATTTGTTGTGTGGATCCGGATCGCTCACGGCGGCTGCCGGAAAAATGAGTTGCAAAATGCTTGGCATTATGATGGCGGCGAAGCTCAGATAAATTTTGACAAATTTCAGGGCACAGATTGCAAGTCCTGCAGATATCTAAATCAGGTTAGCATTCATTGGGTATATCCGTTCAGATATTTGAGATAGGAAAAGTACGTACTATTCTCTTGGTGTGACTGCAGATTGGACAGTTTTGAGAAAGTTGCTTTGCAGATATCGCATGTTGGGATTTTCCACGTAGTCAGTTCTCGGAACGAAGTAGCTTCAAGTTCCCTATCCGACGCAGTGCTTGAGCTGGATATTTCATGATCTATGCTGTCCATAACCATGCCACCCGGTGGCACAGACGGGGATGTGGCGCTGCGAACATTTGCCCCTGGATGCTTCCTCTGAGCTTCTTGCGAATGAACAGCCGTGTTACGGGAAGCGGTGGCTCTGTGATTTGCTCTACCGGGCGAAATTCCGGCTACATCAGCTTCAGACGATGATATGATGCTTTCGTGTATCACAGGGCGTGTCGGAGCGGTGCCGGTCTCGACCACAAAGTTTTCGGGACGAACAAGGGCATCCATCAGCTGCCCCGATGGCCCAGACGCTCGCAACTCATAAGTGCGCATCGATGCTTGAAGCCAAGTTAACTCTTTCTGAGAGATATGGTTAAGTGGAAGTGAGGTCCTAGGTGGATAGACAATGAATTCGTAATCACGATCGACGGTGACCGTGGCTGCTTTGAGTTTCAAAGCAGTCTGGAATATGTCGATCAACCGGGAGTGTCGATGGTCGCAGACTTCCTGAGTATCGCCCCAAGATTCGAATGAGCGATTTGGTGCTTCATAGTGTGAGGATGGGAACAGAATGGCTAATGTTGCTGTCAAACGAGAAGCAAACTCAGCAGATCGTTTCGGAATGAAGACTTGTTGGAATTCATGGGACTCAATCAGAGAACTGTATGCCGTTATTTCTAGATTGCGAAGACTTCGCCAACCATCTATTTCAAGTATCAGTGTTGTTGAAGGACATTCATGTCACGATAGTTAACTGACCTTGGACCATAATAGCATCACGGTAAGCGTGAAGGAGTTGAGAATCCTTATCCACATACGCGAGAAGTCCAGAATGAAAAACCCACTCTCGTAGAGCGGCAAGCGTAAGTGTTTTGATTACAGCTTCCGGCTCGAACTTCAGAATCCATGTACGAAGCCGTTGACCTTCACTACGTCGTTCATCAGTACAGCCGTGGACGGATTGTACCAAGTTGTACAGTTCACGGGACTGTTGCGTCGGTAACTGAAGACCATTCGCAATATGATGACCATGTAAAATTGAGCCCAGCTCTGCTTCGAACATCTTCATCGAACGATCTACCAGCATAGATAGATCTGTGAATATCGTTGGAGAGGCGTTTTTGGATGTGAAGCGCATCTGCTCCTGCATTTTCCTGATTCTCTGGTCGCTGTCCCAGATTTGCTTGTCTTTCAAGTATAGCTGATATTCCAAGGGGTCTTTGTTGAGAGCCATCCTGCTATCTCGCGCCATCTCGAGGTGGATAATCTTCGCAGATAACTCTGTTTCTCGTTGTCTGAGTTGTTTCTCGCGTCGAAGGTAGTCGGATGACTCTCTCTGCCACTCCTTTCGGATCAAGTCAATCTCTCGACAGTGCTGTTCACGAAGTTGATTATGGTCTTCGTTCGAGCACAAGGGAGCGTCATGTCGCCTTGAGACCGCTGATGATGACAGTTCTGCGGCACCTATCTATATTTGTTGTTAGCCAATCAGTTTACCAACTTTTCAACTGACACGTACAGCGCTCTTCGGTGAAGATCCTGTCTGACATGCTTCGCGGAAATGGGCCACCGCCGAACCTCGTGCTGAGGAGATGGCAAACGCTGATTGCTGGGTGAAGCTGGGGTTATCCGTGTATCGTTGGACTGTGGTATTGATTTCGTGTCTGGTGGCTTCATCAAGCCTAAGGATACATGACGATCCTACTTTGAGGAGAGTAGCAAGCTTTACCGATTGCCCACGAATACAACCCAAAAGTTTGTTTTGTATTTGCAATTTGGTGAAAGGATAGTCATCGCTTTGTGAAATATTTTTCGAGATCGCCAAATGTTTCTCAATAGTATCTGCGAAATTGATTCCTTGATGTATAGAAAAGTCAAGCCATGCAAGGAGTGACACCAGGTCATCGGTCGACCACACTGGCCTAGCCGACATCTTTTTTGAAGACAGAGATATGGGTGACGCTTTGTCAATCTTATGCAAAAGCTGAAGATAATCCTCTGGAATACCTGAAGAGCCGGGACGCGATCGAAGGCAGGCAGCTGAGCTAGATTGGACAGCTTGGTGAAGACGCGAAGCGGTCGCGCGCTTTCCTCCAATACCCAGAAAATCAGTAACATGGCTGGAAGAAGGCTTTGTTTGACGTGACTGTAAGATTATCACAGGGGCTAGACTGTTCATGTGCAGCTGTGGCTGCAGTGGAATCGGCTGCCGAAAGCCGCTGGCCACGAACGGACCTTGTCTCACCCCTGTCGAAAGATTTGTGAACGGCCCACAGCCAATCATATCTGAAGATAAAAAGAACAAATTCATTGTTGGGGCTCGGTGAGCCATTCTAGACATGCACGAGTCCAAAAAAGAGGCTTCGAAGGGAAGGAAGCCTAAATTTGTCTCATAAAACACCCTTGACCTGACCATTTGATTCTACCACACGGCAACAAATGACTCTTTAGGCGTTGTAACCCTAGCTTCTGAGGCTGGGGCGAGCAAACAGTGCTTCAGAACATCAGTTCCTAGAATAGAAACAAGACCGAGACGAATTGAACGTCCTTTCGTGTATCTCGAGGTATCCTGGATTGAAACCACGCATCGGGCAAAGGCCAGCTTGATTTGGTACCCATGAGGATTATTTGAACAAGATTTACCCATCAGATAAACTGGCCAGTGATCGAGTTCTGTCAACCGAATCTGTTTCGAAGAAGAATTGATCGGTCTTGTGCCTCCAAAAGAAGTGTCAAGGGCATCAGAAAGGATGGCACCTCAGCCTCAGCACCAGAAGACGACTTACTTACCTGTAGTATCCTACGATAGTGGCTTTGCTTCCAGATTCAGGGCAGTGCCAACGTCGAATTCCACCTTACACGCCGATATCTCTGTGCAGCAAAGCGGAGCAATGAATGAAGAAGGAAGTTGGAAAAGGACAGCGTCCCAGAAACAGAAGAGAAGGAAAACTGGCCCGGTAGAGAGGAGATCGCTTCCGTCTCGAGTATATGACTCGGCTCAAGAGTCGTTTTCTCCTGTGCCCGGGATACAAGAGATCGGACTTCCAGGAATGGTGATGCAGGCGCCGAATTTGATATCGGATGACCATGTATCGTGGACGAGCCCAAGAGATGACCTTTCGCGACAGAACACCAAGAGACGAGTTGCGTCATTGATCCAGAACTCGACAAAGCGCAGTAGAGACGAAACATTACATCCGCCTTCATCGAGCGCGAGGAATAGGAGCCTGATGATTAGTGTTCCAGAAAGTGGAATGTCCGAAGAGAATGAATCAGAACGCGAAGACGATACTCCACACCTGGGATCACGTATAAGGTATATACTTATCGGCATCGATTACGGAACAACTTTCACTTCAATCTCCTATTTCACTTACTTCGATGGAGAGGCCGTCACAACGATTTACCCGAGTGACATCGCAACAATCTCGAACTGGCCTGAAGATCCTATGCGCGGACTGAACCTGCATGTACCGACGGAGCAATGGTATTCTTCCATCCCAATAAACCGCAGTCCGACCACAGGAAGGATTGAACCTGATCCAGAGGTCGACGGGTTTAGCTCCAGCTCCGAAGAAGAGAACGAGAACGAACCGTCCCGCTTACGAAGATCGCCGGCGCCGAGGCCGGATCAAAGACTTTCACAAATATTGGATAGCTCTAGCGCAGATGATGACAGCAGTCCGGATTTGCTCTGGGGATTTCAGTGTCCATACCAGCGATACATCGCTCATACAACTCGTGATTATCGACGCCATGTAGACAGAGTTAAGCTGATGTTGCTCAACACCGAGCATACCAAAAAGGGCAGAGAGGAACTTCAACCTGTATTCGAGGACCTCATTGAAAATCAGCTGGTTCGCAACAACGGGATACAGAGACCTGATCTAGATTGTGAACTTGTCCAAGACATGATCACCGACTACCTAGCCAAAATTTTTCAACACACGAGGCAAGAGTTGATCGCTCGTGGAGAGTACGACAACAAATCTTGTGTCAAATTTGCGTTGACAGTTCCGGTAATGTTTTCGAAGATATCCTCCTTGGTTCTACAATGGGCATTGGGAGAAGCCATCAGGGTGACTGGGTTCGGGACGTTAACGAACAGAAATGTCGACAACCTCTTTTTGGTGACTGAACCAAAAGCTGCCGCAACATTCCTGCTAGGAAGTTCCAAAGATCTAACTGTATGTCGCATATGAGTTTTATGAGCCTCAAACATACTGATCTGCGTAGGCTGGCGCGACCTTTGTCGTGTGCGACTGTGGCGGTGGAACGGTAGACGCTTCGACATTTAGCGTGGCTAGGTCGCAGCCGTTAAGACTGGGAGAGGAGGTGTGTCCGCCTGCCGGTAAGTGAGTCCACATCTGTAACTTGTAGTCTTACCTAATCAAAAATAGGTGATAATTGTGGCGCTAGCTACTTGAATGAAAACTTCCGCCGATTGATGCTTGAAAAGCTCAGAGATGAAGCCGAGCACTTCGAGAGAAACGGCAACACCATTGAATCGCTTGTTGACGCTCAAATGCCCAACTTTGAAGATCACTTGAAGCGCAATAGGGATATATATAAAAACCCAAGCGCCAGAATATACATACCAGGGCTTCGTGGCGACAAACGACAAGGACGCGAGGGACAGGACGCTAAAGGATTTGACGACAATTATGTTTGGCTCTATCAGTGAGTAATATATCACAGAATATCTGCACTGAGAGTGACAATTTCTGGCAGGAATGATTTCCATCAAATTTTCTTTCCGCTTTTGGATCGTGTCGCTCGTGTCATTCAAGGTCAACTCGAGGCAGCAATAGCTCTTGGGAAGGAAGTCAAAGTACGAACCAAGCAGCCTATCTCCTCGTACTATTGCTGATTCGGTCTAGCACGTCTTTCTTACTGGTGGCTTCGGTGCTTCGCTCTCGCTGCAGAGCCATCTTCAGAAATTTCTTGCCAAATTTGCCGAGGAGGTCGGCTTGTCATACGAAATTGATTTGGTCTTACCCCGTCATGACCAAGATTAGTAAGTTACTGAGATAAAATTAGGAAGAGTTCACTGACGACATGGGAAGCATCACTGCGGTTTCTTCCGGGGCCGTGCTGTTGACCAGAAATCCGGAAGATGGAATTCCACGGCTCGCGGAAACAACATATGGGTTTCTGACGAAGCAGTTGTATGAGCCTGATTGGGTTGGGCATACCAATGGCAAACCTGTCTTATGTCCACTAGAGGCATGCTTGATGATTGAGGTGATCGATAATTTTCTGGAGCAGGTCAGTCAAAGTTGGAAGTCATATGAATGCTTTGCTTTAACTTTGATAGGGAGACATCCTGGACTCTAAACACAAGTGGAAACCACTTACAAGAACTCACCATTTCCCAGTTGATGATAAGACTCTCCTATGTGAGGAAGTGTTATATGTATCTGATACAACCAGCTCTTCTGAGTATCACCTCAACCACGAGCAGAATAAAAGTAGGCCATTTTCATCGTTGCTTCCGCAGAATACTAAAATGTCGTTCCAGATGCTCAGCCTGCGGGAAACTTCTTCGTTGACTTCACCAAGTTGCGCAATCAGGGAAAGATTCGACCAAAAGGAGCGGGCCGAGGTCAAAAAGGGAAGGGTAAGGCACGGTACGAGATAACCTACGACCTGATCCTTCTTGTTGATGGAAGAAATCTGAAGATCGAAGTCAGATATCCATCAGGACAGTATGGTAAGATAGTAAAGGTCGCGCAAATCTGTATCGCCGCTTCTTTCAAGCCGGGGACATCGTGAAAAGAGGCATTCGTGGAAATATTTTGTAAATGTGGGACGCGTTTGGCGGCTTAGGTGCAGACTTTACAACCCTCAAGCTGGCGCATAAATATCAAAGCTGTCGTACAAGAAATGAAATTATTGCTGAATACGGTGGAGAGCCTTGAACTTCGATGAGTGAGGTATCAAATGAACGTTGCGATGTCGAAATGAAGCTTTAGCGTTTCTCGGTTACTGCTTCAGCTAGACCTATTTGGGCTATGGCGGCAACCGCTTCCCCTTTTCGGACGACACTCTCACTGAGGTCTTAGGGAGGCTTTTCAATTTCAGTGCACAAATAATAAACAGATAAGTTACGGGACCGAAAAACGCGAATATATGAAATGAGTCTACAGTCGTTGTATCAACTGAGCCTGCTGCAGTGGGTTTGGAGTAGCAACAGCCTCCTGAACAACTCGGCCAGAAGAACTAGATGCTTGAATAGCTTCAAGAATAAGTTTATTTTCTTATTTTGAAACACACTATTACGACCCTTGTTTGGCCTAGGATGAAAATGTCCGCCATGCAGGTGAACGTCGTCAGATCCTCGTGCGTACCCATTTGCAAAACAGCGAACTTTTCCCCCACGTACTTGCTGATGCCCTTAGTAGAATTGAAAAATGAGCCTTAAAGCTGGGAAGCATCCTCTGTTCTTGGAAAGTACAAGTGGGAGTGGCGCTGTTGCCTAGAATCTCTGAATACTACTTGAGTTTCGCATTTCTAGGTCCCACTTTCCTTTGCTCCTTCTGAGTTGTTAATGTGCCAATTCTCTTTCTTTTGTCATACAAAGAGCCTGGAATCTGCATTCACAGAAGGATTACATTGAAAGTATGAGCTCCAGAGCTATCTTAAAGACAGACACCCGTTCCATAGAAAATAAAATTGGACATTTTGGCAGGTCAAAGACAGGATCACAAAGCGCAATATAGAGCAGAAATAGAAGTTTCAACCTTGGATTGCGTAGTCAGAAAGTCATCAAAGGCATGTCTAGAAGTCATTTTCCTACGTACTCTAAAGCCAAATGAATACCTTTATGTATCAAAGAATGGCACACGCTGAATGTATCAACATATAAGGATCCCAATGCTCCGTCAACTATCCCAATGTTCATCAGAATTCAAAATGTCGAAGCATGATGAGGCTCATCCACCAAATCAACCTGGACCTGCTGTCTGGGCCCACCTCGAAGGAGATAATCTCATATCATTTGCCAAGATGACGCTGAACGACAGACCAGATCAGATTGCGGATACCGATACCAACTCCGAGAAATCCAAAAGCTTGGTAGCGCTCGGAGGACCTTCTCTGCAACCCAAATCCGAAGCTATCAACCTCCATTCCATTGAAGATCAACTCGAGCGCTTCCTCTTGCCTCTCACAGGTGCCAAGGAGATCGCGACTAAGATAATCAAGGAAAGCCAAAACGCGTTGTTCATTCATCGACAACAATTCGAAAAGGTTTGGCGGCGATCAGCAGCATGTGATTGCAAGGCATTTGAGGGTTTTGCACCGGATGATCAAGACGAAGATGACTGGGCACTCTTTGAGGGAGATGTCTTGCTGCATGTGAATGAGTTGAACAGCATCCTCAATGGCTTAGCAGTGACGATCAAGCGAGATGTGGGAGACATCCTGGTGAAGAAAGCGAAAGCATATCTGGAGGCCCGAGACGATTTTGAGGCTGAAATGAAGAAAATGTAGCAGCTCTCTGGATGAGTAGTAGACGTAAGATGTCGTATTGTGGTGGAGTAAGGTTCGCTGTTTGGGAGTTCAGGGTCTAGGCATCTGGAATCGGGCTACTTGGAAGCGCTACTTGATTTCTTAAGTCAGGGATTGAAGAGATGCATATGGATTGATCTTGAGTTGAGGTAGTTCCGTGAGTGGCAAATGCGGCTCAGCAGCGGAGCTGGTGCATGCTTTCAACAGGAGCGAATTAGTTGGTTTACTTTGCCAAATCGCCAACGGCATTTAAAACTTCAGCTTTCTTCATAATTGTCTTTTGACTTGTGCTTCACTACATTACTCGAGAACTCGGTTCGTTTCTATTACATATCCCCAAATATGGAAAAGATCACCAAATATACTCCTTCAAGCGGCGCCGTTATGGAGTGAAGACTTACATGGCTTATGACCAACCTTTCCTCTCCCATCTCCTTGTAAAAGAACGTTTCTCGAAGCCCACGATATTGTACTGATGCACTGTGGCCCGCTAATATCAATCTATTATTCTTCTATCATTTTTATATCCTTTTCTGTAAGAGCAGTGGGGCAGTGGTGGCACGAGAAGTTGAGGTGCATCAGGCAATAGCGCAGTGAGATGGGCTGGTTGGGATTCTTTGTGCGGTGGAAGATTAAAGTGGAGCGATGAGATAAAAAGGATGTAAAGATACCAGGAAGGTGCAATGGCTCTAAGAGAGAAATTTTTTGAATATGTATGGAAGGTTTATAGGACAATATGAGTGGAAAAAGGCCCAAGTGGGGATCAAGAGTTGTGGGATGAAGTGGTGTAAGAACAGCACGAATACAGCTCGATATGTTATGTTGAAGAGGCTATGATTGTAATTTCAGATTTAGCTTGTCCCCGAAATTCTAGGACAATACTATACCAAACTCCCTTTCTGGGGTATTCTAGGCTTTCCAAAAGATTAGAAAATCGCTTTGCCCCGCATCAATAGCACAGAGGAGGCATAGCACATGAAAAGAACCATTTCTTTCAGTACGTTGCCGTTTCTTCTCTGGTCCAAAATTACTATTTAAGCAATTTTTTACTTCTTATGATGTCTCCTCACATTGAACTTGCCTCAACATGGCTTCCCAGAGTCCAGAGCTACCGAGCCCGACAGTATCGACATCAAAGCAAGAGTCGAACCACCAACATCCAAGCGTTGTGCATCAGACAGCACATTCTACCGGAGAGGCGATGGCTGAGGAGAATGTGGAGGGCGAGGAGCCTACATTGACTGATCAACCTCTCAACGATGGGAACGAAAAACCGGATGATGGTGCCTGCAGCGATTACACTACAGCTGATCAGCAACGGACAGAAGACATTACATCAGACGAGATAGAGACTACATCAGATATTGTGAGACAAGCACGCCGAACAGCGGACTCGTTAGATCGTGACTGGGAGACGATAATACGAGTTTGTATTGATTTGGCAGAAGCCCTAGCAGGGACTATTGACGTCGATCAAATGAGGAAGAACAAAGATGTTTTGATAAACGAGATGAGGGGCTTCACAAGAAGAATTGAGTTCCTGCTCCAATGTGTGGAAATTCTTGACGCTTCTCGTGAAGAGCTTCTAGAAAATGTTGAGAGAGGGTCAAAGTTCCTGCAGAGTTTGAGCGAAACATCCGAAACGAGCCAAGCGGCGAGATTCTCGATGGTTAGGGAGTTGATAGAGAAGAGGAAAAGCTGAACTGCTCACAGCAGATGGAAGTGTAGCAATTACGTCCCCTTAGATTGTATCATAATGAAACAAATGCATTGAGCTCATGCGGAAGAAGTTCAGTGGTTCAGTATCTTCTTGAAAACTGTCATTAGTGGGTACGGTCGGTCATGAGTTTTGATCACTATGTAGATTCATTTGAGCTATCAGAGCCAAAATTTCTCCTAGGGACACACATTTCAACCGAAGTGATCTCTAAAGTTAACTTGAAGCACACATCCCCAGATATTATTATTTTAAACGACAATGCCATTTTACCATTCTACCAATTCAAAGAGGTGCAGCATCATGTTCGAATCCACAGATAAACAGAAATGCTCGCAACGCGACGAACGAATACTTTAATCCTCCTCCCAGCAGCGCTCTCGATGGGTGGGTTGGGCCGTTTTTGGCCCTGAACCGTCACCAACCCGTACTAGTACGGGTTGCAAAATAGTGAAACCAAACCTAATAAGGTCTAGACAGTTCTAGCCGGTTTGAACTGCCAAGACAAAAAAAAGCTATCAATAGTATATATTCAACCTCAGGCTTCAAATATTTAAGGTTTTCAAGCTCTAAGGTACTCCTATCTCCCCTAAGCTCCCTTGATTTCTACTATCCTTAAGCTCTCCCAATAGTAGATGGGCAGACGGTTCTTGACAGTTTCAAAGAGGCTGGAACCGTTACGGACCAATAGGCTAACGGTTCTGTAGAATCCATAATCATAACCGGTCTAGACGGGTGGGTCTTGTCGGGCACGCTAAAACGGAACACCCATCGAGAGCGCTGCCTCCCAGTACTGCAATGATTCTAAAGGGCTCACATCGGTGACTAGAAACGGGCCGAGCGCCGATAAATGCACTGGAAGCTGCAGAAAGAGATGAAATGACTAGGATAACAAGATCGATTCGGAAAATCTGGGCGAGCAAGCGCGAAAAAAAAAAGCGCAATTTGCGCGAAACGCGCCGAAAGCGGTGCTTGAGAGATGGATGTAGACAATTGCCCTTGAATCCACCGGTGACGAGCACCTATTCAGAAATAAGCACTGAAAAGATGAGAGACAGGACGACATAGGTTTTAGGTGATTGTACTAATTGATCTGGTACTTCCGTGGCCCTAAATGTTCGTGACGACACCTCTTGTTGGGCGTGGCTCTCCTCACCAAACTTCAGAAAAGACTAAACAAGTTGCTCCGGAATCACACAAGCATAAGTACAGTGTGCCCTAAAAGACACCAACAATCCAGCACATCAACTTTAGAAAGCAATATTCCACCACTTCTTCCACCACGGCCACGTCGCTTGAATCGCCCTCTCCTCCGCCAAGATCGCCGGCAAATCCATCTCCCTCCTCCCACTCGTGACATCAATATCCCTCAACTTCTTGAACTTCGTCTTCTTCACCACCTTAAACACTACATAAAACAGAATAACAATCGGCATCGCGAGATACGCCTCGAAGAAGCCCTGCGCAATTTCCGACGGAGTGTCTGAAGCATAGCCCACTGGCCATACCGCAGTCCAGAATTGTGCTATTAGGATTAAAATGTTCATTATGAGGCCGATCCAAGAGCCGTAGTAGCCTGGTTGAGAGGTGAATGCTAGTTCGGAGAGTGTGTGGCCGTTGTATTTCCATGCGTGGCGGAAGCGGATGTGGCAAGCACAGATAGAAGCCCAGGTGAAAATCGAGCTGAGACCAGAGATAGCTAGCATCCAGTTAAAAGCTTGAGTTCTCGTAGCTGTGCCGGCCGCGACGATGAAGCAGAGGAGACCAATGGTTGAGGCGACGATGATGGAGACCAGCGGACGGCCAGTGTTGTCGATGTAGCCGAGAATTTTAGGGGCTTGGCCGCGGTCTGCGAGAGCGGCCATCGTACGAGAGGAGCCGTAGACGGAGGAGTTGCCTACGCTTAGGACAGCGATGAGGATTACGACGTTCATGATTGAAGGCACCACTGAAATTCCGGCATTCTTGACGGCGATAACGAAGGGTGAGGCATTAGCATCTTGGCTTCCGGTACCATTCAAGAGGTCTGCGTCGTTGTATGGAACCAAACAGCCGACGATGGTAAGTGACACCATATAGAACTAGATCTATCAGCGTCTACACCGTCACGAGAGATGACAGACCTTACCAAAGTAATACGCCAAAACACCTGCTTAACAGCTTTTGGCAACGACTTGCGGGGATTCTCCGTCTCCGCAGCAGTCAACCCCACCAACTCAGTTCCACCAAACGAGAAAGCAGCAGTCACGAAAACCGAGCAAAGGCCCTTAAACCCATGATTGAATGCCCCAGGATCATACCAATAATGCGCTCCAAGGTAGCCTTGCGGACTGCCTGGTACGCCTCCTGCCGCGATGATAATGCCGAGAAGAATAAAGCCTATGACTGCAATGACTTTGATGATAGAGAAGACAAATTCTGCTTCTCCATAGCCGCGTACGCCGAAGAAGTTGATAGCGACAATCACAACCCAGAATATGACGACGAAAGCCGCGGGACTGACGTCCTTTGCACCAGGCCAGAAGGAGACCGTGATTGAAGCTGCCGTGAGTTCAAGAGGGAGAGTGACAAGCCAATTGAGGGCATAACTACAGACAAGACGATAGTCAGAAAACTACAATCATAGAGACACGTGTTGATAGAGTGGGGAGAATGACTTACTTCCAGCCCATAGCAAAACCCCAAGCAGGATCAATAAACCGACTCGAATAAACCGAGAAAGCACCCGCAATCGGAAACGCAACAGCCAATTCACCTAGCGCGTGGACCGTACAGTATAACATAACACCAATCAGACCATATGCAATTATGAGTGAGGCCGGGCCACCAGTAGCTAGGGCCGACCCGGAACCGACAAAGAGACCCGTGCCTGTCAGATTTCAGTCAGTATCGTAAACAATAATGATTGGAGGAAAACATACCAATGGAACCCCCAATAGCAATCATCTGCAGATGCCTGGGTTTAAGCTTCATAGCCAACGCGGGTTCAGCAGGCGGTTGATCAGCCAGTGGACGGCCTTCAATATCAGTTGCTTCCGTAACAACTCTCGCATTTGGGTTTCGCTTGAAGCTTTCCAGCGTAAAGGCAGAGAAGAAGCCATCGTGGTGTGTCGTTACGCTGCCTCGTCGAATTTGGGCTTCTTTGTCGTATCCAGGTGGAGATGTCTCGTCTGAGCGCTTTTCGCTTTTGTAAGCTATTTTCTCGACGTCGTCATGGAGAGCTAGGTCTGCATCCGCCATCTTGCTGGATGTTTGTGTGATTTGGTAGGCAAGATGTGCGGACAAGAAGAATAGAGTAAAGGGTAGGAAATAAAATCTAGGGTCCTTCTTTTCTAGGTATGGCTACAAGGGGGAAAACAGACTTTAAGGAAGAAGCACGAGACCACCTGCCAAGAAACCTTAAACTATAACCAAAGTCTGATAAGAAGCTTGGTGCCATGCCGCCTGCGGGACGCATGTCTGATCCGCTTCGAATGTCAATGAAAGAAGTAACAAAAGAAGCTTAATGTTCGCCAATGACGACGAGATTGAAGGTGAAAAGATAAGATGTGAGGGGGATTTGATAGTGTCTCGCTTCCTGATTCGGCAATTCGAGCCAAGAAATATAGTTGCGGCAGACTAGCAAGGAGAAACAAGCGCCACATACGAGATATTCCCGCCTTATGGTAGATTATTGTCGGTATAAGTGTGGGGGAATAGAGATTTCACTCGGTACCACCGAACGCCTCAGATCTAAGAAAAATGATCAAAGCTTTAGGAGATCGGCCGTTAAATTACTCGCTGGAAACCCTTTTTCTCCTCCTTTCTTCTTTATCTTAAGCAAAGCTTCAGTCATAAAAATGAGATAGGGTGAGCATCCTGGCCAATCCTATTAGTGTTCAATTTTTCTGTCCGCGTCCAACGATGGTCCAGGTTTGCAGTTGCGCACGTGATATTTAAGACTAGCTCCCTCATGCTTTTTACCCAGAGATGAGCATGGGTAAAATATATCTCTTTGACCCTTCGGATCTTTAAAGCAACAAGGAAGCTTCGGGAGGCGCAAAGTATTAAGAACCGGAAAAACCATGCTTCCGAGATGGACTCACGTGACACTCAATCTTCTGAAGGCCTCAGCGAAGAGACTGCTCCTAAGGCGAGACTTAGGAACATGCTGTTCAATGCTGATAAGTTATAGAATGCTAAAATTAATACGAATCAAAAGAAACAACAAATACGGTTCGAGAAAAAACACTTAAGCCGAGTAGAGATAACTAAAAACCAGCAAGAAGTCCCTAGGACTCAACACTTTAACAGTCGCTTTAAAGACTCAAAGACGCATGAATTATCAGCCAGGATAATGACATGAAAACAATACCACGTCTTCGGATTCGAACATCAGAACAACACATCTCACTTAGTAAAGACAACGAGCCCATAAATCTAAACCTAAGTCCACCCTCAACCACACTTCCCAACTAGATCTCCATGGCCACCATATCCACGACAGCCCCTCCTGAGTGCGGGTCCACACCCTCCTCAAAACCATCAAAACCTACCAGCCGAATATCTTCAAAATGCTCCTGGACGAGCACCAACACCTCCGAGGTCAGGTGGAGAAGAACAAGGCGGGGACAAATGGTATAGTTGAGGCAATCAAGGTGTTTGTGGCGCGTTAGCAGGGGAGGGGAAATAGATTGTGTGATGCGACTGGGGACGATTGGGGGTTGGAGGAGGTGGATCAGGAGGAGAATGATGGGGAAAAGAAGAGGATTGTAGACTCCAAGGGAACGCAAGGTAATGGCAGTGATGGGAAATAGAATGCAAGAACTGGTGAAGTAACGTATGAATTTTGCGAAAGAAAGATATGCTTCCAAAGGATACGACCGGCTTCTGCTCAGTTGAAAATGAACCAGCTGCTGTAAGATGTGTATAATTGGTAGACAACCGAACAGAAAGCGTTTCATTCGCCGCCCAAGAGAAAAAAAGAGAGAGGAAAGCCACTCAGCGCATAATCGGAGGAAACTTCCCCACCAATGAAGAAATACAATGAGACAAAACCCAATCCAAGTATTACAATTGGGCGATAACAGAATGCAAAATTTCTCGACCACATCTGAAGAGCAGACGGGGAGATGGAGGTGATTTATGTATTATTTCGGGGTATATCCACCACCATATGCACAATCTGCCATATATGCCGTAATGCCATAAAAACAATCTCCCAATCCTATCAACACACACCTCTTCTCTTCCCATACTCTATTTCGACTTAACCTCCTCCAACCTCAAGTCATTGACCGTCATATACCGACTCAAACTTATCCATCCATAGCGAAACCACTTCATCTGGCTCACATGTGCACTCGTCATCGCCTTCCACGCAACACCATATTCCTGCGGTCCACTCAAAAACATCAAGGGACTTGGATGCTCCCCCATTTTCTTCTTCCCTACCATCATCACCAGTAGACTCACCATACTATCCAAGAACCCAGAGTATTTTCGCACCAAAGGAACGGTGGTAAGAGTATATAGATCCACCGGGCTAGCCCACCCAGGGCGATTGTGTATTAAGCTTGCGATGAAATGACGTGCACCGTGGTACAGTGAGATATGGTTCGGGTGAGAGGAGATACCATGCGAATCGAAGGTAATGAGAACGTCGATTGTCGCGGTGGGGGCGTCGATGGATTTGTTCTTCATTGGTTTGGAGAGATTAGGCGCGAAAGCCGAGGAGAGGAGGGTGGCTATTTTCGTTTTATCCCATGTTGTCGTCATGCTATCTTGGAACTCCCTGAACCACGGACAATTAGCTCCCGCATGTGGCAGAGGGGGAGGGGAGGGGTGCTTACGGGCTCTCGACGACAAATACGTCGTCTTCTTGCCGCAGACCGAGAGCCAGTCCGCTCTTGATCAATTCTTTCTTTCGAGTCTCTCCCAATCCATCTGCATTGCCTATGAAGTATTAGGGTATCCGTCGCGGAACGGGGCGAAAGAGGGGTAAAGCCTACCACTACTCAAACACAACATCTTAACATGATTGCCCAGACTGGGCTCCGTCAGAGCCAATACTGTCGGCGCAAAGAACATAGCCTCGTCATCCGGATGCGCAATCAGGAGACATATCCTCTTGTTCCGCAGCTTGGGGAACTTGACCCGCGCAACGTGCACCGTGTATAACCAGCACGCGACGATGACGACCGGTAGCAGGGACACGGTGAGCCATTGCATGGTGCCAATGCGGGATCCACTGTCGTGTGTATCGTGAGGCTCAACTGAACTGCTGTATGTTTTGAATAGAGAGTGGTCGCGTGTTCGTTGTTGAGAATGTAATATGGCTATGGATCTGATCTGGATAAGAGTTCAGATAGGAGAAGCCACCTTGCGCATTGAAGAAGTTCCAGGCCAAGT
This sequence comes from Mollisia scopiformis, assembly GCF_001500285.1. Taxonomy (NCBI): domain Eukaryota; kingdom Fungi; phylum Ascomycota; class Leotiomycetes; order Helotiales; family Mollisiaceae; genus Mollisia; species Mollisia scopiformis. The sequence continues at coordinate 685,499 of NW_017263607.1, forward strand.
GCAAGGTTCCTTCCTTCCGTTTCTCGGGTGCGAAATTGGAGATGGGATGGGGCTGAGTGAGGGGAGTTTAACCTTAAACAGTTAAGAGAGAGAATTTAGACTTTCCGCGCTAAACTTTTTGACGGGCCGGGATTAATTCTGCGGACGCGACCAAGCGGCGGCCATTGTTTTTAAAGTTGCACCACAGACGCAGGTGAGATTCGATCCGAATCCTTCATAAAGCTTATTCCCACTTTCAATGAGACAACAATTGACACGAAGAGCTTTGCAGTGCTGTGATTGTATGACAGGAAGTGTTTGATGGCATCCAGGACCACGTTGATGGGATGAGATGAGACATTGGGAAGACTCGGGAATATCGGACGAAGAACATAACGACTGACAACCCACGAAAATGGCACGACAACGCAAAGAAAAGGATGTGAAGATCAAGCTCAAACAACCCGATCGATCAGGACCAGACCCTTCCCAACAGACGCTTCTCGATATCGCAGAGAAGCGTGGATTGTTGAAGATTCCAGTAGGAGAAGATGAAGAAGAGAGGGAAGGACTAGATGAAAATGGAGAACCCTTGATCGGCAGGCTCGGAGAATCGGTGTTATGGAGCATCAGCTTGACAATGCTCCACTTCACTCTCGATGTTCTGGTTGCACATCAATATGCCGTTGAGATTAAATGGAATGCCATTGTCAACCGTTCTGCACAGGCATTTCCCAGTACGTCCTCCAAATTCTTCTTTCGACTCACAGCTAACGGTATCTAGTTATCCTTCTCCTGATCTATTCCCTCCATTCTCATCCCACTCCCTCACCTCTTCTACCGACCCTCCCTACTCGAATACAACCCCTCGTACACCAACTGTTCTTCTTCGCAGGCAGTGTGGCAGCAGGGTGCTATTTGATATATATCACGAACGTGCATTCATACTATGCAGTCATGAAACAATCCCCCCCTCTAGGATGTCTCTGGATCTGGTCTGTCATAGAATTGAATGTGTTTTGGGCGACTGGGAGTTTGATATGCTGTGGTATATTCCTGAAGTTTGGTGGCTATAGCTTCCTATAAAACATAATACGACATAGTCACAACATATCCTTCGCCTTGCTCTGGATGATTCGGAAGGGATGATACCATGTGATGATTCTGAGCATCTCCAACATCTGCTAATCCCCAATACCAGTACGTACAATATGATCCTATGCTAGTTTCTTGCCTTTCAATTATTTTACTTGAACCTGAAGAGGAGACAACTTATGACGCTTTAAAGTGCTTAATTGTAGATGGACATTAAATCTTCGCACAAATTTTGTGTACTCTCTTCAAATTCAAGCACCAGGTCTCATATTTCTGTCATTTTATGCAGCTACGCCATAACTATGCATAAGATCTGCACTATTCCTCTTCAAGCTAGGTTAATCTGCATAAATTTCGTCTATTCCCCCCTTTTTCACAAAGCTGGGGAGAAAGATAAACTCCATGAGGCACTTAGATATTTTCACTTTGATGCAGACATTGTCACAGGGAGAATAAAGTTTTGCTTGAAGGTCTTTGATTATGCTCAGTTCTAATGTGCACAAACTGAAGGTGAACCGCGAAATACATCCAAAGATCAGCTTAGTTCTCGAATGTCCCAGCAGTGGTGACGACTTACCAGGTCCGCAAAGCGCTCACAAGAGAAAGAGAAATGACCATATCTATCCAGGCCCGTCGCAATGTCCCATCCTATCCTATCACATCGAAAGACCAAAATGTCCTGCCGCAAGGAAAGAACTGAAGTCGAAATCAGCCTCGAAAGCATAATATCCACAATTCTAGAGCAAAAACGTCAGTAAAATAGACAGACATCAAGCAGATCGACCTACCAGTCTCGCAGCTCGCACAATCTTGTAACCACTCAGCGCTTGGCTCTCCATTCCTCGACTTCCTTAACAGCAGCCTTCATGTATTCGTCGGCACAAACGCGGCAGCGAAAGTCGAGCGACTCATCATCATTCGTATGATCCCGGCAATGTTGAACATTTGTTGAGCGACCCAGGATATCGTTGGCTTTGCAGGTCTCGTGAGAGGTAGCGGTGTGGCCGCAAAGCGAGAAGGTCATGTGGATGGTTCTGCACATGGCGATGGCGAGGGGGTTGTGATAGTGTGTAGATGTGTGGCGAAGGAGGTTTGTGTAGACGCGGAGCGCAAGTCGCGTGATGCTGAAGGACAAGAGGAGTGAAGCTGACGCGTATGCTGTGCTGGAGGAACTTGCCCGGTCGAATGTCGTTGTCGAAGATGTCGGGTTACAAGAGACTGAGATGATGTACAGTGTTTGAAAGGTTGGAGATAGATCAAGCAGCTTCCGCGCGAAGTCTTTTGTTGTTGTTGTCTGGAGAAGAAAAAAGAATGGCGAAGCAAGATCGGTGGGCTGTATATATAGAGCGAATAGTACGCTAGTCGAGTTTGGCTCGTTTGGCTCGTTTGGCTCTTCGTTCAAATACAGTGAATACGATTGGTTATCGAAGCTTAAATATTGATAAGAATAGGAAGGTGCGATGCAAGAGTTAGTTTGTCCGGCTCTTTTTCACGACTTCTCCATCCGTGAATTCTTTTCTCAGAACAACAATACTGGAAGTACACACATACTAGGTCCCCAAAATAGTACTAAAGAAGAGCTAGAACGTCCAGCTTTAAGTCGCAAATGTAAGGTAAGAAGGATAAAGGGCGCGCAACGATGTGAAGTCCTCTCTATCTCAAAGAGACTGCTTTTGCTATTCATACAACTTTACACTGTTACAGACACTGGGACAACATGATTTTATCTTCCAATTACAGTATTGCTATAGAAGTGGTGGTCGTAGGAAAGGAGGTGGCTGTGTTCCTATGATTGGTTGGCTTTCTTGGTATACCTAGGTACATTAGTCAGCAGAATCTCGACTTCCTTGTTTGGTTGTTGTGCTTACGTGCTTGTGTGAAACGTCGGCGGACTGAATCAAGGCAAGATTGCGTGTCTCTTTCTCCTTTGATATTTTATATCTGAAAAGTGGATTATGCCCTCAACGCCCGAACCGCCAGCTCCCGCGGCAGCAGCCAGCTCCAGATGTCGCCTTTGTGGAAAATCTTTCCAAAACAGTAGCTTATCTTGCCTTCGACGTAATTCTCGTACTGACATAGATCATTGCAGAAGCTTCTACCGGGAGACATGAGCGCTATTGCCGGAACAGGCGCGCGTGCCCACCTCCGCCGCGGCGAAAGTCATGCCTGCATTGCATCCGCGCCAAGTCTCGGTGCGATTCGTGTGTCCCAACTTGTGAGCCATGTCAAAGGAGAGGGAAGAGCTGTATTTACACGAGTGAGTCTCTATCACCTACAGCAAGGGAAGGGCAGTCTCGTCTTTCAGCAACTCGGTCGAAGCCTCAAAACCAGGCCCCTAGGTCGCTCGTGGCTCCTCGAGAGCTTTCACAAGGCGCCTCTTTGAGATCTGGCCTGTTCATTACGTTTGAAGCATGTCCGTCGAGTGTAGCACCAAGAACATCTACCCCTTTGTCATCAGAGATGAGGGAATTTACCTCTACGAAGCATGGAGAAGCATCAGATGGCGCGTCGGGACAGCTAGGCATGCCGTTCACAACGGGATCTTCAGAGCTGCGCCCCTCCTTCTCTTCTCATTTACTTCGTCCCAAGAGACGGAAAACTGGTCAGATGGAGCTTATCAGTAAGCTCATATCTCAAATGCTACGGTCATTTCCTGAGAGACGAATGAACGAGGTCTCTTGTCCACCATTCATTCATCGCTCGGCATTCCAACGGTCCAGCTCAGAGAATCCAATCATAATCTGTCAAAGTATCACTCGACAGTTTTCTGCGCGCGAAATTCACGAGGACGCTTCTCTCTGGGATGCCATTGCTTCCGAGCAAGAGAGAATCTATGACCTACGCGGATCATTAGATAGGTCGCTGCACCTTGCGTCAGCGCAAGCTATAACGATGTACCTTCTCATGCTAGCCACAGAAGCCGAGAGTGTGCTGACTCATCATCCACATGCTTCGGTCACATTATTGTTTACCTTAGGGCGGTTTTCAAGGTACTCAATCAAATACATCCCGGTTTTGTGACTGTCGAACAATCAAGCGGAAGCAGACCGACATGGGACGATTGGATCTTTGCCGAATCCAAATTGCGAACCGCAATCGTCTACTTCATTCTCGCACTCCATTTCGATGTCGATTTTGGGCTTCCTTGTGATCGTGAGGATGGTTATGACTTTGAAGACGTGGACCTTCCTGCTGCGAAAATACTTTGGGAGGCCAGAGATGAGACATCATGGAGTAGAGAGTTTGATTTGATAGCCCAAGATCGAGAAAGTATCATTTCGAATCGTGCCGGCGAGGAGAGATTGAAATACGGCCATTTATTGCGACATAACAAGCAGCACTGTGGCTATAATGACTCTGTTTACCGTGAGGATGGGTCCAGAATAGCGGACAGAATTGATAAGTGGCAGAGGGAGATCGATGAGTTTGGCATACTCGTTGCTTTATGTAGCACGTTGGTTTGAATAGCACCTCATACTTTCATCATTCGGATCATCCACCAACTAAAGCTATAAGCAAGAGAACACCATAAGAAGTAGGTCACAAAACTTGAGCAAGGCATGGAAGTATCTACAACACAGACTCCCCATTACCAAACTCGAGGCTTTAGAGGCTCCAGCTTTCCATCCTGCCTCAAGAAATCCTTCCACATATCATTCCATAGCCCTTTTCGGAGTTCTTTCCCCACAGATGTACTTATGATCTGAGCACGCCTATTCAGATGGTCAGTATACGTGCTTTTCCATTTCAGCACAATCCAGAAGACAACTCACTCAGTTATCAGATTATCACTCAAGTACTTCCCATGCGACTCCTTCCCCGCAACAGCCAAAGCATAGAGATAAGTCTTCGCACCCTCCTCAACGCTCCTAGCCTTCAGCCCAAAGAATACAGTAAACATCCCTCTCAACCACAGGGGATACTCTCCAAACCCAGTCCTCACCATCCCAGGCGATACATCGTTAACAACCACTTTCCCCGGATCAACATACCCCGCTAACTGCTCAACAAAGATTGTCCCCAGAAGCTTCGAATCAGAGTACCGCCCCATAGACACGAACTTACTCTCATCATCAAAATGCCCCAGCACATTCCCAACATCTTCTATGGGCTTCTTCTCAAGAGTATGATCGAACTGCACAAAACTTCCAACCCACGTAATGCGCGATGGGACACCCGTTATGGTTGCCGTCTTATCCAAGGCGGGCAACAGCTCCACAGCAAGCAAAGCAGGTGATAGGAGATTAACCTGGATCGTCTTCTCGTGCCCCGATTTCGCCGCACGTTCCCACTTCAAGCTCCCCGTCCCGGCATTCAGGAGTAGCATATCCAACTTGCCATCATAGCGCTTCTTGACTTCCTGAGCAAGACTGAGAACACTTGCGTAGTCCTCGAGATCGAGATGCAGAATTGTGATTTTGGCTTGTGGATTTGTCTTTTTCAGTTCGGGGTCGGAGAGGAATTTCGAGGTTGCTTCTTTTGCTTTTGAGATGTTGCGGACGGCGGCGATTACTTCTTTGGCGCCGTGGTGGAGGAGGGCTTTGGTTGCTGCGAGGCCAAGGCCGGCGGAGGCGCCTGTTATTAAGATTGTTTTGTTGTGGAAAGAGAGTGAGGAGGGGAGGGTGAGGTTGGGTTGGAAGTATGGCATTTTCTGAGAGTTTGTGAGAGATAGAAGAAAAGTAAGATTGTTCGAATGTCGAGATGATCGCAGTGTAGGTACTGTAGCTCGAGAATATCAAATATGAAGAGCGTGGAATGGAAAATTGGCAGACTCACCCTCACATATATATGCACTTGAGGTTAATAATTCTTCATTTCTCTGCTGATCCCACGTCATAAATCTGCCTGAAATTATTGTTCATCGCGTTGTTCTCGTACCTCCTGAAGCAGCAGATGATACCATGGAAAAGACATCGGACTTCCGTGTCGCGCCCCAAATAGGTAAAACTTAGGAATTCCGTGTCGCTCACACAGGCATCTCAAAATAGAGCAAATAGAAATACTGGAAAACCAGCTTTAATCTACATCCACATCATTAACAGTCAAGCAGCTCCTTTTTAATTGAGTTTCAGTCAGCGTCAGGAGAAACAGGATCTGGAACAAGTTTTAGCTAAAGCACGTGATATTGTCATAAATCCCATGCTACCGTGCTTATGCAAGCGTCTTCTAGTTCTCGACTTTCAATGTCAGACAGCTGCAGGGTTACAGTTATCTCCCGAAAGTCTGGCAAGTCTGGTAGAACTGGTAGATCTGCGAAGTCTTTCCCGTTCTTCAGTATTCATGATTACTGTTAGACGGGCGATTTGGTTCTTTCTTCATGAACAAATCTATGTATAATGGCTTCTATAATGTTCGGCTTCCAAAATTCCATTCCCATACCAGTAAACTAAATGAAGCTTTAACTCGTAAGTGTATCCGACACTGGCCCTGTAACCCTACTCTTCTGGCTTCGACTACTTGTAGGTCTACTCCGATCCGCACTAGTCGCTCTGCTAGGACTCAATAATAGCCCTTCCCTGCTGTGGTGATCATCCATCTCAACCGGTGTGGGTAGATCACCCATAACCTCATACATCATTGCCCTCCCTCCCAACTCAACGATTTCCGCCACTCTCCTCTGACTCTCCATTCTCCGCGTTGCTGTGAGGTAGTCTTCGTTACCCATATGGTGTGCTTCGGGTAGCTGGTGAATCTCACCGCCGGTTCCTAGTTCGCTGTTGACTATGGACGAAGAGCGGTAGATAGAGGAAGCGGGATCATCCTTCTTGTAGCCTGGTGAAGGCGAACCGGGAGGATAGAGAGACATCTTATCTTCGTCTGCTTTGATTTTGTCGCGTGCTGCTAAAGCGACATCCTCAGTAGGAGTTGTTGATAGAGGTCGCCTCTTCCGCTTGAAGAGGAAGAATGCAAGAATCGCAACTGCGATGATAACGACTATTCCAACGACTATTCCAACAATGACCCCTGTGGACACAGAGTTTGACGAAGTTATGTCGGAACTGGATGGTGATGATGAAGAGTTTGTGTGATACGACGAGGATATGATAGCTGTGAGCTCGGTGGTTGCTGCATCACTCCACAGACACTGGCTGACTGAAAAGTTTCCTTGCTCGTAGTCTACTGTGAGGTATCTGAAGTACTTTAGAATGGCATCTGAATTGCAGAGTAGAAAGACTCACGCTTCTTGCAAGAAGGTTCTTCCCAATGTGTATTGAGTGTCATTGGCAGCGACCTTCAACGGGAAATAATATGTAGCATTCGGAGTGAATGGATAAGTTGCCGAAAGTGCGAATGCGCTGAAGGGAAAAACAATGTTCACTGTCTGACCTCCTGAAAGACTGTCCGCTAACGAGAAGGTGACTTGAGTATCGGAATTTTGAAGTGCTGTGTAGTGAGTACTGTTGATTAGATAGAGTCCTGTTGTATTGTCCCTCGAAAGGCCAAATGCCTTTTCAAAAGCTTCACAGGCAGCTATTGGAAGCCATATGTTTGGATCCGTCGATTCAATGAAGGCGTAGATAGGTGCAGGGAGAAGACTGGCCTGGGTGGTGCCACTGAATGTGATTGATTGGATAGCAACAACTATGTCTCGATTTATGTCTCCAGCCAAAGTAAAAGCTGCTGTATTTGGTGTGAACCTGGATGTATCGTATCCACCAAATATCAACTGGCCATATTGACCATCTTTGAGACCTACTCTCTTGTCAGCACCGAAATGTAAAGTCGTGGATAGCAACTCACGATATTTTGCCCCGGCAGTGTAACTCCAGCTTAGGCTGGGGATTAAATTTTGCGACCTCAAGGTTGTGAAGTACGACGGTGCAGAAGAGTTGCCAATCGTTGAGTAGTTTATTGGCTGTGTCCCTAGACCAAAAATACCCCTGAGAACATATTAACGCTGCTATGACAGAGTAGAACTTAGACTCACATGTAAATTGGTGACGCAGAAGCGATTCCAGCTACAGTTTGACTCTTCAAAGTTGGCCCATTTTGTCCTCCTGCCACAAAGCCCACGCCCACGGTTTCAAGTCCATACTCGGCATTCTGCACATACCCAAAGTTTGCTTCGAATCCGATCCCATCCCCATAGATTCCATACAATCCCTGGTCACTCCAAGTCGTCGATGAATTAGGTGTGAAGAGACCACCTCGAGAGCTTGCACAGTTTGCTGGCAGCGGACTTATTGCTTGTGCTGTACAACCTTCCGATTACACGACGATTGTTTGAGGAGAATTTGTTGAGATGAGCACACGCACATCTTGGGCTGGGGAACCAATTCTCAGCGTGAAGGAAGACCATTGACCGTCGTCGCCATCCCCTGGATTTGCTGTTAGTCCAAATAAAGTAGAGAATAGTAACAGATGGCAAAACAACAAGACTGACAGTATTGACTTGGTGGAACCACAATTGGCGCAGGTATTAGTTCTGTATTATTTCCTCGCCTCCAAAAGAAAGATTCGTCACTGGAGAGAGTGCTTTGGAGACTTTTGACGGCAAGCACCTCCAGCATCAGCCACGTGCTTGCCAAAAGATCGCGAAAACGGTACCGCATAACGAAAAATACTGAGAGCCACGACAAACATTTTGCGGATGATAGAAAGAGAGTTGAGGGTACAGTCTTGCGGGACCACCTACTTCTTTTTCGAGGGACAATCAAAAGACAGCGAGAAAAAGGAGACAGCCACTACTTTCAGGGGCAACTAATGCCAATCTCAAAGCGCGCAGAAAAGTTCGTGTAGAAATTCTACGCCATGCCATGGTCCCGCAGGATTGAACACCCTAGTTTGAGGTGTCGTTTGATTCGGGAAAGTGTGGATACAAAATAGAAATTGGGGGCGACGGCAGAACCGGCTCTGTTACACCCGTTTTCATAGGAATTTTGACCAATTCCGTAGAAGTCTTAGAGTTTTATAGAATTAAAGAATTTCAATAGATTTTTTCCCCATAAAATCCGAAAAAATAAATAAAATTGCCTAATAATTCTGTAGAATTTAGCTAAATTAGGTTTGCCACCCCCTATTCTAAAGCTTAATGTCTCCTAATTGCACTTATTGCCATTACTAGCCTCATTGCATCAATTAGCCTCACCTGCCCTCACTTGCAGTACAGCGTGCTAGTAGAAGGCAGTGCAGTGTAGTGCAGCGCAGTACAGTGCAGTACAGTACAGTGCAACACAGTGTAGTGCAACACAATGTAGTACAGTGCAATATAGTGAAATGCAATGCAGTGCAGTGCAGTGCAATAGTGCGATATAGTACAATGTTGCAGTAGTGCAATAGTTCCTAATTTTATTTTTTATTGAAAAATTACTTGAAAATTCACATGAAAAATGCCATGGAAAAAGTTCACATATCCCACTAGTACATACATGGCAGTCAAACCATCTCCAGCGCTCAGTCAGGACAGTTGCTGGTCGAAATCAAAGGCTTGACAAACACCGTTATAGATTTCGTGCCGAGGCGAAATCATGCACCTGTGCATGCAGGGGAAGTTTTCTATTGTTAATCTCAATCCCTCAGCCCTGCTCTACAGTTCCCACAAGGCAGATTTGCGGCTCTGTATTACGAGGTCAGATGTATAGCAGATGACCCTGGCTTGTTCGCTCTACTCAATTTTGGTAATCTTTTAAGGGGAGTGATTTGAAGGTACGAATACTTCTTCCCTCCAACATTAATCGCACTCCTTTTGCTCATCACTTCGTCTCCTGTCGTTTCTCTCAAGTCATCATGCGGTTGCTCCTTGCTCGCAATGAATTGCTGGCATCGGCCATTTTATTGATGTCGACAATCGATTCGTGCTCTGCAGATGGTATGTCTTCGTTTCCCTTATTCGAATGCGATACTTATCTGTTGCAGTGCTTAGAAGACGCTCAGCGACTTCCGTGCATTCATCTACAAATACGACTTTCATTGCGCCTACAAAATCTAGTTCCACATTAGCGACCGCCGTCTCCTCTTTTCAGACTTCCTCAATGACAGCAGCGGCTGTGTTGAAGTCTTCTACGCTCCCAGCAAATGCCACAAGCCCAATCACCCAAGCTCCACTATGGGGCAATCAGAGCATTCCAAGAAACACATGCTCATCGCTGTCGGGAGATGTCACGGTTTGGAATCCATGCAGCGTGTAATCAACCACTGTGATATTGACATATGGAATGCAGCTGACTCAATTAGTTTCGCTGGAACTGTCCACTTGTCCTACTTTCCCGAAAACAGAGGCAACTGCTCCAACTGTGCGACAGAGTATTACGACCCTACTTTGTCGGTGACCCTGTAAGTAGTTCTCTCCGCCTACTAGTCAATTGATGGGATACTTACAAATGATTGATAACCATCCAGCACGTCTCCATCGGTATATCTTATTGTCAATACGTTGTATGGCTATAACACTTGTGGACCTTTAGGCCCCAATTATGTCAGCCAAGCATTCCCAATGGCTTTGTCGGATGTCTCCACGCTCCCACCATATGCCGATGTATCAGCCACCACTCGAGCTCCAGCGCGTCCTCTGACATTAAGTGATCTGGAGAATTGCCCGTCATGGTCGGTCCTGAAAACGGAAGGTGTTCTAACTGAATCCCATCCCGTGAGCAATGTTTTCAATAGATGCAACCCAAGATTATGGGTGCCAATGGAATTCAGACGAGTTGGCTAGTGAGTTCTGCGACATGCTCTCTACCGTTGATGCTGACGTATTAACAGTCCGTATTGGATGCATTGCGGAAACCGTAACTATGGGGTTGGAGTGTTTGACCCCCCTGGAGCTGTGCCAACAGTGGACTCATTGTTTACCTCGGCCGCTCCTGTACAATATACATCGACTTACAATTCAGCAACCGTCGCTGCTTCTCCTGTACCGGATCAAGCGTCAAGTACTTACACTGCAGCTCAATCCACTGATACGCCTCTACAGATCCTAGCCTCTACCATGGACAGTTCAAGCTCGAGCGTTCTAGATAGTACTACCCAGAACAGCGATAAAATATCTGTTCAAAGCTCGACCCCAATAGCCACACCAATACCAACGTCAAAGTCACCAACCGCCATTGCTATAGTTGGGGCCAACACGGTATCAGCCATCGCTGGCTCCTCCGGTGCCATTCTGCCAGGTGATGAGACAGCCAGCGTCGGCCAAGTTACAACAATAACCGACTCTGCTGGCAGCAAAGCCGTTGTTTCCGTCGGTGCGTCAGGAGTTTACATTGCAGGAACAGATTCCAAAAACACATTCTTTGCGAACCCTACTACTGCGCCCAGCCCAACGTCGACACCGATCACTACGATACAAGGACAGATAATTTCCGCTGGGGCCGGAGACAATTCAGTGGTCATCAAGGGTCAAACAATTACTTCTGAAGGAGAAGTTGTCACATTAGCTGGAACACATGATATAGCGAGTCTGGGTTCGGAGGGTCTTGTGGTCCAGTATTCAGGTGGAGCTATCTCGACGTACTCAATTCCATCATCAACTCCGGCCCTGCAAGGTGGAGCAGCGGTCGCCGGCTACGTCGTTACAGCCACGGTAGGCGCATCAATTGTGGTTATCGGATCTCAGATCGCAAGCCTCGAAGGAGATCCAGTCACGTTGGCAAATAATGATGTTGTTAGCCTGGGAAGTAGTGGCGTTGTCATTCAATCTCCAGGCGGTGCCGTGACTACGGTCGAGCTGCCTAGCAGTATCGAGACAGCGGACGGAGCGTTTACCACCTCGAAGGGGAGGGTTGCTAGTGCCATTGCTTCTAGTAAGTTTAGATGGTTAGCATTGAAGATGTGAATAATAACTTGAATAAAGTCATAGGTGCCACTTCCTCTAAGACTGATATCGGTGGAGGTGTGAAAGCTGGAGTGACTTCGACTTCGAACTCGACTCCACCTTCAACCGCAGCTTCTGCAAATGTGACTGGCCCTATATTTACTGGATCTGGCACGACGACACTACTTCCTGGTTTGTTTTGGGTCATTGCCATAGCCTTGAGTGGAGCACTGGGGATATAAAGACACAATTGTTGGGGATCGAGCTATTGACTTTGGCATATATAATCAACGACACGGAGCTCAGATAGGTTATAGATAAGGCTTTCTTTGCATTGCATCAGTCCTTGCAATAAATCAATCCACCGGCTGTCTCCATCCAATCAAGATCCGATGGAGTCATTCCTTCAAGTTGAAAGAAGCTTATCGATCATCATCCCAAAGTCCGAAAGTTGGCAATAGCATAACTCTAGGATGAAAAGGGGAAATTGCGGAGTGGATGAGCCTTCTCAGCAGGTTGATCTTTTGATTCCTGTTCCTCAGTCCCAAGTTTGCCTGTTACCCCTTGATTCGGAACATTCTTCGTGTCTTCAATCCTGTACACATACTTCACCGCGCTCGCTTTCCCATTTTTGAGATTCTGTAATCCCGTCAAGACACCGTTCAAGCCCCCAGGAATAACCTCATATGGGTGTCCCTTCAATCTCCCATCTTCCAACATTCGAGCGATGTAGCGCGACCAAAGGTACCCAAAGTCTTTGTGGGTAGAGAACACAAGTGGAATAGCGCTGTTGAAAGACTTCGTGCTAGATGGCCACTTGAAGTTCTCCTTATCCCTAGCAAAAAGCTTGGTAGGTAACACGGTACTGACAGTGCCTTCCGGAGCCAGAAATCGAAGCGTTGCCTCCAAAGATCCGTTCTCGCTAATTGCATCAAGGACGTAGTGAATCTTATTGCCTAGGCCTTCCTTTGCAAGGACCTCTTCAACCGCGGCCACGAGCTCGTCTTCACCGTTGCGATAGTCGACCACGTAATCCACCAAAGTCTTCGCATAATCACCGGCGCGCCCCGATATCCCAATGATAGGGCTGAGACCAGAAAGACGAGCAAGCTTTGCCGCAAAAGCACCTACGGCTGAAGTGACGCCGTAGATGAGAAGTGGAATTCTTTCTCCGCCTTCTGCTAAACTCTTGACGGGATAGTAGGGTGGTGGAAGCTTCATGTCGGCGTATAAGGCAATGGCAGCAGTGAGAGCTGCAAGAGGGACAGTCGCGGCTTCTTCGAAGGATACGTGAGGCGGAAGGTGGAAAGTCGCGTAGTCCCGTGTAACCGCGTATTCTGCGAAACTACCATCTGGAGTGAAAAATTCATGGAGAGCTCCTACGCGGTCACCAGGCTTGAACTCATAGACGTCTTTGCCAACAGAATGGATGATTCCGGCAATGTCATCTCCGCTGTTCTGGGGGTTGCCTGTCCTGAACAGATTGTAAGCAAGATTCCTGCCAGAAGTTCGGAGCTGTCGATGATGTGAAATACATACCATACCGGATATTTCCAGTCTTTTGGATTGGTGCCCGAAACAATGACTTTGATGACGATTTGATCATGCTGTGGGGTGGGAATTGGTGTGTCGATTATTTCGACTGCCTCGATAGAACTCTGTACAATCACTTGTTTAGGCATAATGACGAACTCGGAATTTCAAGTGATTGAGATGTCTTGCTTGGTTTCTTTCTTGGTAGCTTCAGGAATTTTTCGTGTTCCGTCAACATATTAGAAACCCGTTCTTAAATATGCGTTTGATAGCTCGGTCTAAACTACCTGTCATTCCGCGGACATCCGCGGACGCTACGAGCGGATGGGCTCAAAGTATTCTACCCAATTTCCTTGCCGACACCTACCGCATTCGATCTGCACGGCCTTAACGCCGACCTATCTCCGATGCTTATATGATAGCGCGGACATCCACGGGTGCTACTTTTCTGCTGTTTCGGGTAGTTCATTGTTTCTATCTCCCACTATATTTACGTATCAAGATGCCAGCGGAGAGAGTCCGTCCAACTCCTGTCTCGTGTCGTTCATGCAGATCGAAGAAGCTGAAATGCAATCGTGTTCAGCCATGCTCCAACTGCACTGCGCGGGGTATTGCGTGCCACTTTTTGGTTGCCCCACAACCACAATCAGACATAACGTCTACGCCGAGGAGCAATGAGGAACTCTTGCGACGCATTGAACAACTGGAATCAAGGGTGCTGAGACAAACAGATTCCACTGAACCTGCCGCTGGCGACAATCTTGCTTCAAGACAGCACCCCCTCAACCCCATCTCAGAAAGCGTCATCGTAGCAAATGACCATCAGAAGAGAGACCGAGACTCGCGAGTGATCGAAAATATCGGGACTAGAGACGATTCACTGGTATGTCACTCATATTCTAGAGACAACCTTCTCGTACTCACAATGAACAGCTGCCTCGTTTGTCCAACAGGGTAGCTTTTAGGATAACTGACACACACCACATCTCGGAGATTGAGAGTGATCTACAGGATCAGTTTTCAGCGTCCAACTATTACGGCGGATTAAACAGCAATATCGTGACCTTCCCAACTTTTCGAGTCGCAAGCCTCCTCATTCAAAACTACGAAGCCAATGTTGACTTCCTATGCCATATATTGCATATTCCAACAGTCAAGTCCCTCGCCAAGACCTTTTACCTTCAATTGAGTCAAAATGAATCCGTACTGCCCGGTCAAGCTGCTTTACTGCTCTCCACTTTCGCAATTTCTGCGTACTTCTACCAGCCATTTGAACGTTCAGAAGTAGCTACTACTAAGGAAGATGGGATTAGGCTGTCGAAATCATTGATCAAAGGTGCTTTGGATGTACTGGATCACTCGCGCCGAAACACTTCAGGCACCTTGGAAGATGTTCAAGCGTATATCCTCATGTCATTCGTAACCTATCATTTGGACGGCTTCTCTGCGAGAGGTAGAATTCTGTTCGCCGCTGCTCTTTCGATAGCCAGGGAGCTTCGTTTACATCAATTGGACGCTGACGAGACCACTCCTGCTGAGAGTGAGACAAGCATCCGAGTCTTGATAGATCGCGAAGTTAAGCGAAGGGTGTTCTGGCAAATAGCCTCAACAGACTGGTACATGATCATCTCTCCCTTGCAGCCAGAAAAGGTATTAATACGTTCACCAGGCTTTTATCATTCATTTCTGGGCCGCAAGAAGGAATGTACTTTATTCATCCCAATCATATAAATGTTCGACTACCCAAGAATTGCGCAGACGAGGACGTCGATTTGAGTGAGGACACCATAGCGATAAATGGTCCTCAACCAACTTCAATGAGCTTCTTCCTCGAACGTCTTCGGCTAGCAAATCTATGTCGTGAAATGACCGATACTGTCCCATTGGAAACATCCAAGCTGATTCAAATGCCATATGAGCAAATTATAGCACTGGACCAAAAGCTCCAGGATTTTCTTTCGAATCTACCATTCTTCTTCAAATTCGACAGCGAAAGCCGCAGAAGAAGCAAGCCGTTCGAAGCCGTCTACCCCAAGATCACTGTCTCGCGGTATTGCATCACATCCGAGGCACATAGCAGGCGATGCAAGCTCCACCAGCGATTCCTCCTACGACAGTCCGTCGATCCTCGATATGCGTACTCGAGACAAGCATGCCTTGAGTCAGCTCGTGCAGCCGTTTCAGGCTTCCTGTACCTCCGAGAGCATGAGTGCACATACGCAAGCTCAGAGTTTATGGGAATAATGTTGCACTTCACGCATCTGGCATTGGTGGTAATGGCTATGGATCTGTGTTTCAATAAAGGTCAACCAGATGAGGCTGAAATAAAATCGGAGTTGAAGATTGCCTTGCAGATGTTTGAAGAGGCCAGAAACTCGTCTGCACTACTAAGCCGATTCTGGTGCTCCCTTAACGAGGTGCTGAGGAAACACAACGTGGATCTGAATCATCCAACGAATTCCGCTGGTAGCAACGATCTCAGGCTAATGCCTGACGGTGGCTATAATTTCCTTACTGTCGACCATATGCAGTATGCCCAGACAGAGATGAATATCGACGACCCAAATTTTACCTTTGATACTTCCTTTGACGACTTTTGGCAGTTTGCGATGCAAGGCGAGTCGAACCCTGATTCGATCACGTGGGACAATTTGTACTCGAGCCTTGACTCGCGACCACTTTGATGCATCGTTCAGAAGTCATGGAAAAGATCATCGCTGGATGATATCGACATCGAATTTAACGATGTACAATGCTTTGTCTCCAGCAAATGTGAAAGTGCTGTGCTCTGCTGCAAAAACTTTCCCCGAACAGACTACTTGTGTCGACCAAAAGCAATTCAGTATTTCTGCACTTCAGCTGCACTTTAGCACTCTATTAGTGCCATACCTTTAGATTCCACAGTCCGCAGTGCGCTTCCCGCCAATTCAAAGCTTCAAGTAGATTTATCAGTCGATCTTCAGCTTTGCAACATTTTACTCTTTAGCCACTTAACAGCCGCAGCGGAAGAGCTTAGACAGTAACGCAGCAAAATCAAAATTCTGCTCTATAGCTCACAAAATTCGACTCTTCGTTTGTCGCTCTGAGTACGTTTTCAACCTCATCAATTGTTCAAACCTATGTCCGCTTTTGTGAAAGTTCAAATAACGATCTAGGGTACTAAGATCCAACAGATCTTAGTGTTGAGCCCGGGAAGCATCCCTGTTGTGAAAATGAAGGTCTTTCTTGAACCCAAGGAGCCGATATGGCGAGATCCACCAGCACGAACAGCTCAAAATTTGGGACCCGAGTTCCTCTTGAGAGCTCCGGCAACTCCAGATCCATAAATCTGATGTCATTTTAGAGTTCGAACCGCCCGAGTGCCTAGGTATTACCAAGCCTATGGTCGAAGATCCACGGTGCGGAACTTCCGTAGCGCTACTCGAAACTATGCGGATGTAGCCGAAGTTCGACCTCGATATCCTCGGGCCTAAAGCTTATATATACAGACCTCTTGGCGACCATATCAGGCCCTTGGAGGAATCATGTTCATATCTCACCTGATAAGATGGCACCTCAAGTCTCACCTGGGCACCGCAAGGCTTGGACACGATCGACATACCGCGGAATCGAAAACCTCCTTTTCCCATCGTTTGGTCCTGATCTCCAGACTCTCGACGAAGATGCGATTCGTCGCGATGTTCGCTTTGCCATCGCAAATGGGTGCTTCTCGACCCTATTTGCTTCCCTAGGCCACCCCGTGGACGTTGCCATTCGGGCTCTCGAAGTCGCATGCGAGGAGGCGTCCGATCAAATTCTGGTTGGTACCTTCACTGAATATGCTACCGTGGAAGATAATTTGGCTCTGGTCAAAGGTGCTGCTGCGGTGGGTTGCAGTCACATGCTGATCATGTACCCCCCAGCCATGACGCCCAAGTCCGAAGATGAGGTATACACTTATCTGCACAACCTTATCGCGGCGACCGATATTGGTATCGTTCTTTACGCAGCACCCCACAAAGGTATTGCGAAGTTCTCATCCTCTCCAAGCGGTGTTGCTCTCGACGTCCTCGATAAGCTCGCAGGCCTTCCCACTGTGAGTGGTCAGAAGCTCACCCAGACCATTGACCCGATTCTTGCACGCGAATGCTGTGTCCGCTTTGGAGACCGCTTGACAATCAATTGCGTCGCACCAGAGCTCATGCCCCTTCTCGGACGTGAGTTCGATCTTCAATGGTCTGGAGAATGGTCAATCGAAGGTGTCCAAAGTCCGGACAAACCATTCCTGGGCCGATATGTAGGCTTGATCGCGAAAAAGGATTTCGAGGCAGCAGAAGCTCTTTATTGGAAGTTCTATCCAGCATACAAGCTATTCAGCGACTTTCAAATCCCGAAGCTGAAGATAGGGAGCCATCCTTGGCAGCATCTCAAATATTATCAATGGCTGACGGGTGGCAATGGCGGCCTGGCCAGCGTGAAAGGGCAAACTCCCGAGCAGATCGGCATATTGACGGCTGCGGATCGTCAGGCCATACGACAAACATTCAAAAGTATCGGAGTTAAGATCACAAATGCTTTGGATGATGAATTCATTGTTGGGGTCGAGAATGCACGTCGAGGCGTGAAGGCAAGCGAGTTCCTGGATCGTCCATACTACGAGTAATTGTGGGCACTCTCCATTGAAAGAATGTGAATACGTTGGAAGTTTATTCTCCCATGTAGCTTTTGAGGATATTGATTGGCTACGAACTATGATCATCCATGTCGAACCTTCTCATACATATTCATAGCACAGTAATCCACCTTGAATATCCATAACATCGGCAATTGTAGCGTTTGGCACTAACCCCAAAACACTCAACGTGTGGTTCAAAGTAGTGACATTTCCGCCATTGTCACCATCATAGTCCAACCAAGAGTCGGTGACGTTGTAGATGCCCATTTCTGCAATGTACTCTGCAGTAGGAACGTTTTGTCCATCCATATCTGTGAGACGAGTTGTCAAATCCATCGCTTGCCACTCCCACCAAAGGCGATCAAGGTTAGTGTGGTGGAGAAAGAAAATGGGATCTATTGTTGAATTAGTCTCGGTTTCAAGGTAACACAAAGGAGCATGGAGAGTAGCGAACTTACCTCCAGGACTACAAGTCACATCCAACATAACTCCGGCAATAGCAGCATGCCCAGCTGTATGAGGCCAACTTGAGAACAGCGGCCATGCAGCTGAATAATTCTGCGCCGCGAACACAATGTCAAGATACGTCTGATTGGCCCATTTGATGGCATTATCATTCAGGCTTCTAGAAATGCAGTGATCTGTCACCTCGTAGATGGGTCCAAGGTGAAGGGTAACGTTTGCGAACGGGCCATCCGTGATGCATTCATCAGTTCCATTGCCGTCTCCGCCAAATCCGTAGACAGGATCGAAAATTGAAGATGCGGTGAGATTGGATGAATCGAGAAGCTCTTCCCAATAAGGCTGAACACCAGTGTAGTTGCATTCGTTTTGGAGCATCGTGATATGGGTGTACATGTAGAGACGGTGCCAAGGGAGAAAACCACCCTGAAGATGTCAATCACTATCCGGTGTTGGTTAATCTGCTGGAACAGTACTTACGACATCGTGAACAACGTTGGTTGAATTGATATGTGCGAACTGAAGATCGTCCCATCGGGTTTGCGCCCCGGGAAAGCCAGCCGTGGCTGGAAGCGACATCAAACAAACTTCAGCATCGAGGTAAGCAGTCTTCTCATCATTGGTGAGGTCGACCCTTCATTTGATTAGCTTTAAATCTCGTCTTAAGCAGGAATATTACCTACCATGATTTGCGTTGCGATACGGTACCACAAGATGCGGAAGTGGTATTGCTTCTCTCTTTGACCTGAGGGGCTGCAATAGCGAAGGAAGCAGTTGTTGCGATGGTAAAGATCGTGAAAACCGAAGCATACATCTTGAAATGACTGTTTGAACCAATGAGATTAACAAGAGAAAGAATGAGAAGGAATGAGAGAAATGGATGTCGATGATATCTGAGAAGAGTGGCTCCAACCCTCGCTATTTATTCCATTCTTTTTTCTATTTTCTGTTGACGCGCAACAACAGCCATGAGTCCTCCAGCTCAGCACTCGTCCTCGCTATCGTCGTCCATTATTCTTTTTGCAGAAAATTCGTTGCACTTAGTGGACATTCAAGCACTTCTACAGACAACTAAAATGTAAAAAGGCGATCGCTGCCAGACTCGAAAAAGAAGCTTATGTGTTTGTCTCCATAGCAATTTCCGCAAAGCGAAGTATGAGTGTCTTCGTCACTCGTGACTCCACGTTGCCCAGCGAAGAACCAAAATAGCATCATAACTCCGATAATAAGGTTCGCTAGCTTGGTAAATCTTGGGGGCCCGTGTCTTCGACAATCGTTTCAGACATTCGCTTCTGGGGAGTCTGTGGCTGACGCGTGGCATTGTGGGACCGGGGATGTGGACGTCTAGTGTGGCTTTTGATAAGACTTGAGGAGAAGCAGAGTTTTTTTTATTTGAATAATTGCGATGCTTTGACAATTACTTCGCAATTGGATTACCAGTCGAGGACTTCAGGACGGGCGAATGTGGCTTCGCAAGCCCTGTTTCAGTACCCGAGCTCACTAGCTCCCCCCTTTAATTTGTCGGCTATATCACTTATGGCTTCCAGCCGTGATCACGGCCACTCTCCCAAACAGAAAGCCTACATATCATATATAGAACACTGCTCGCGAAGATGGAAGAATGATAACCATTTCATTTTTTGCCATAATCCATCACAGGCCACAGACGGAGAGTTTGACGGCACTTGGTAATGATGCATTATTGGTATTGACTGCACTTAAGAGCATCTAGCTAAAAGCACTATGATGATGAGTTGTAGTACTTTCCTCCATCCCCCTCAAGAATTCAAATAGCACAGCACCAGTTTCCGATTCTGCTACTTAGATCACGGAAACGAGCCACTGACGTCCTTGACACTGATAGTCGCACCGTGAAGAGTCCAAGGTCCCAACTCTTCTTCGGCAACCTCTTTGCAAAAGTTGGATCTAGGTTGACCGTAAATGTCGTAGTTACAATGCGCTTGTCGACGAAGCATGTCCAATGCATCCTCGAAGGCCAATCTCAGATAGATCTCAAAGTCCTCTTTTGTATCATCCTTGGGCTCCAACATTATCGCGACACTGCAGAAGATGGGCTGACCCTTAACTCTGGCAAGCTGCAACCACTTTGAGTTCGAAAATAACGTGATGGCTTGGGCTGGGGAGGTGAGCAGTCGCGGTGATGGACACGCGGATTGACTCAAGACCGGGCATGGACGAAAGGCCAACAGCTTCTAAAGAAGAGAATCCGTCAACGTCGAATTTTGCAAGATCTCGAATCACTATGGAAAAGCTGCGACATACTAGCGCGATTGCTCTCTCTGGCAAAGAACTTATCTAGAAGACTCCTGTGATACAATGGTGGGTTGAAGGGGTGATCTGGTCTCGATTATTTGAGGTCTTCGCGCGACCAGTTGAGGAGAAAACAAGCTAGTCGATCAAGTTAGGGCGCCCCTGATCTTGGCTTGTGCGGAAGTGTGAAGACCGGCAGTTCTTCATCGTCAATCTCCAGGATGATGAGTGGCTTGGGCATATCGGATTTCCCGGTTGAGATCAATTTGTTCAAGTTGAGTTGTGAAATTCTGAAAGTAAACAAGCGATCGCGACTCTTGCTCAACAAAGTCGACAAAAAGTTAGGTTCACGTGAACAGAGTTTATATTGTCTGCGATGGCATGGGATTCCCACACTCCAATTTAACCTTAAGTACCGGAAGACATTCAATTAGAAGAACAACGGAACCCATTACTCACCTACTATGCTACAAATCTTTGCGCAGCACTCCGATTACTGAGGGCGATCAAGATCTCTTCACCAATTCCCATCTTCCATGAAAAGCCAATCCAGGATGAAAAACAGTCAAGAAAATGTATGCAGTTGCCACCATAGTTCCGTCTAAACACATAAAAGCCACTTCGTCGTTCCACAGTCGTCCATGGAACCCTCCTGTAAGCTCCACAACCCTGAAAATGGATCTGATTAGAATAGTCACCGTTGCCAGTAGGAGTCCTAGCATCATTGTCAATGCAGAGCACAGTAGCGAAAAAGAGAATCTTACCGAAGACAAAGCCTCGAAAATATTTCTTCTCGCGAATGGTTTCAAACTTCTCGTCCCATTCGTAGCATTTCTTCCAGTATCTCAACGCGAAGTCCGCAGCCAGAGCCAAGACGATGACTAGGCTGGCGACCTGCAATGCGAGCCCAGCCATCATGAGATGTATCCCAACATACTCGAAGCTTTCTGTGTCTGCGATCACTGCTATCGCTCCTCCACCAGTTTGCAACAACAACGATAAGAAGTCAGACGCAATGAAGAGGCTTACGAGAGCTCGTCCTTTGAGTCGAGCCAGTTGCGTTCCAAAAATAATGATAAGGCGGTTGAAGCAGACATAAATGCTTGCGCAGAGGAAGACAGGTGCTATTGTGAGGGATATCACATACCTGGTCAAGTGAGTTCAGTGTCAGTATCTAATTGTTGGATAGAGGTTGTAGAGTGGGGTATTATGGCAGAATCACTAACATGAAGAAGGGACTCTGAATGAACGGATTGAAGTGCATCTGCACTCGACCAATGTATCCGCATAATTCCAGGATCAATCCGCAAACTAAACCGACACTGTATGTCCAGGTTCGATAGTAGGTTCCGAGCAGGATGTGCGTCGACAATAGAGACGCAAATAAAGCCAAGAAGAAAGCATTGCCGGCAAGACTTGGATCGTACTGGAGCTGTCCTTGAATGATGGAACAGGTGTTCAAAGTGCATTGTTGTGCTGGTATGGTGAAGTTGGGGGCATGGTCTCGTAAAGCGAGTAGATTGATTTGGGGATGCATCTTTGACGTATGTGCTGAGACTTGAAGAGTGCTACAGAAGCAGAAAGCCAGCGCATTCACCTGGACCCTTTAGTTGTGGAGATCTCGAGCATTTATACTACATTCAACCTTTTTTTGAAACTGCTGCCTGTCATTCGGGGCACAAGACATCACAGTTTGATGGTACCCTGGATAAAGCTCCGCTCCCATCGTCTGGGAAAATCAAGTCCGTTCATACTATCGAAATGACATTCCTCCAATTTTGATTGAGGAAGATACGCAATCTTTTCCAGGCCACTGAATTCAATTTCGTACCATTGGACACATGTGGAGAGAGATTTCCGACGCTTTGCATTTCGCACCCGAGCTTCGAGTTTTGACGCTTTCTCGCTATGTGATTGGCCTACTCGTATTCTTAGCGAGGAGATGGCTTGAAGATATCCTAAGTCACGTGTATCACCAACCAATGACCTGAACGAGATGGGGTCTGTGTGCTGGAACAGCCGGTTGGTGTGCTATATTAGAGAGAGCTTACAGATACGAGCATCTGCAGGTACGAGATCTTGCGGAGGCTGCGTTTAGTGCTCTGTCCTCTTCGGTATACTTTTTGACTAAAGGTCTTTATATGTACCCTGGAAAAACAAGATAGTCTGGATAAGGTGTGTCTGGAATTGGTGTATCTGTTATTTCCACGTACAGAACTCCACATGCTCATACCAAGGCCCATCCAGACCATTCAGTTTCTGGGAAAGGATCACTTCCGCAGTCTTCTTCACAAAGTCTATCACATCAATCCCAACAGTGTGAACTCGGCCAAATTCCGAGACTCTCCTGCTTGGATTATTTTCATCTTTGAAATAATTCTCTCTGTCAATAGCAACTTGGGCAATAGCTGCTTGAGATGCTGCATTCCAGACCCCTTCTTGAAAGGTGATCGATCGCAAAAGAGATATCGCTTTCTGTCGAGTCCAAGGTTCTCGGCAGCAAAGTGCTGTCCGATACAACGGCTGTATGATGCCTATGTCCAATTGAAAGTCTAGAACACTTGTCGGCTTCCGAGCCCGAATGACGTTTGATGCTAAAGTGACAATCTCATCAAATGGTGCATCAAACTTGTCAAAGATAGTAGCGTCGGAGTAGACACATGTTGAAGCTTCAATGAACGCTAAACGGTGATTCACCAAAAGAATGTCAATCACCGATTGATCAGCGCGTGAGAACTTTGACGTCGTCCGATGAAGATATCTTTGAAATCGATCGTCCCATGCCTCAAACTCGGATACGATGCTCGCAGCTTCCGCTATCTCCTCGATTGGGATGACTTGGAGTTTTCGATGTTTGTATTCTTCTACGACAGATCGAATGAAGGTGTAGAGGCGTGAGGTGATACGATTGAGAACGAGATGTGCTTCTCTTAAACTGGAGAGCCTCCCTGGAACTGAATCTTGGGTGCAAATGCCAGACAATATTGGTGGCCGCATGCCTTGAAATAATGAAGCGTGAATGTCGAGGCCTTGAAAAGTATCAATGAGTTCGGGCTCTATGTTTTGTTTGAAGGAGGGTCCAGCTACCGCATCCGATGGTGATGGAGTAGATATTCCACTCACAACCTGGATCAGTTGCAGCGAATGTTCCAGGTGGAGAACGGCATTCGAATATTTGACTTGAAGGGTTTCAATTGAGATGTGAACCAAAGCACAAATCAAGATGATGTTGATGTCCGCATTCCAACTCGTTGACAAGTACTCGCGAAGGTCACTGATAGCTTGAGAGTATTGACGCATCGGAAAAGGAGTCGCAATGGCTTGAGAACCCTTTTCGTTGGAAGCTATACTCAAACGTTCGTGTAAGGACCCCAATGCGACCACGGCTTGACTGACAACAGGCTCATTACTGCAAGTTTGAAGAATCAATTGCCAGGTTGTTGCCCCAAAGTGCCCTGAGATCTTAGGTGCAGTCTCCGTACGGAAGAAATCGAAGGCACGACGTTTTTGAAGATCGTATGCGCGAGATGTAGGCTGAGTGCTAGTTGCCATAGAATTGACTGCAATGCTATGACTAGCTGGCGAGCTTGTTGGGCTCTCTGATGTGTAGCCATCGCATGAGCGACCTGTCGTCACGCATCGATTGCAACGAGGTTGATTCTCATCGCATTTGACTCGGCGAACTCTGTCAAGCAAGGGTAAGCACTTGCATTCTGTAGACTGTCGGCACTCACTTGCATGTTTTGCACCCATGCCTCGACTTCGGGGCGGACCTACGCACTGTGACCATCGCAGAGGTGAAATTGATTACAAAGGAATTCGGATATCAGATCAGTCAGTAGTTTTGGATAATCAACTGCGACTTAAGCAAATTCCCGTGTTTGCGCTTACGGATAGAAAGAAAGGAAGAAAGTGTACTGCACAAAATCAATATTTGTGCCCGGCTTGCTGACTCAGCTATACTCTCGACATCCAAGGCAACACAATTATTCTGTGGAGGTAGTTTTGGCTTGAGACAAGTAGAATACTTCTTGAAATTAATCTCGCAGAAGATTGAAAATCCCATTGCCAAACATATCTGGGCGAGTAATGCGTGCTGCATTTACCTTCAACCACTTGGATTTCACCACTGTAAGTCTCTCGATAACTTTCCCATCTTCTAGAGTGCTCATTCTTTAGTATGCTTGAACAGCCAACCCATTCCTGTTGCTGGCTGGGTCTTTACCCAGTCTGGCCAAAGCTGTCTTTTCCTCGATCCACTTATCGACACCAACTTCAATATCTTTTTCCCCGTCTCCCAACGGCTTAATCAAACTTCCTTCAAGCGCCAACCTCTTCATACTTGCTTGAGCCTCCGCTCTCATGAGATACGCCAAGCTGTAGCGGGTGACCGTTGCTTGCTCCCCCGGAGGAAACGTAACACGATGCGGGTTGCTTCTCAGGATACCACCGGTCCATTCTCGCGTCATATCGCCGAGATTCACAATCACACAGCCGGGCATTGGTTTCACATATCGCCAATTCTCCTCCAGGCCTTCGGAGCCAGCTGGCAGGATCTGGAGACCTCCTACGACATTGAACAACAATGTGATAGTACCGAGGTCCGTGTGACCGAAAAGACTTGTACGACGATCACCCTCTGGCTGTGGTGGGTACTTGAGCATGCGTACGATCGTCCCGGATTCTTTATCTATCCGTTGCCTCGATTCCAATGTGCCGTCCGGAAGACCAAGGTGTTGGTCCAAAAGTGACAATAGATGAGAGACAACTGAATTGGATGTCGTAATGAACTTCTGCAACGTCGATCGATTCGACTCTATAGTTTTGGGGTTCGCAATAGTGCAACTTGGCCCATGATATCGTCTTGACTCATCACATACCATTCGAAGCGATCTGGCAATCCTGATTCGACTTTGGTAGCTCCGAAAGCATTGTATCTTAACATCACAGAGTTATTGATTGAAAGCGCAGCCGGACTGGATGTAAGATCTTACGTACCCAAGCACTCCTGGTGGAGGATGCGTAAATTTCTTCAGTTCCTCCGGTCCTTCTTCGAACAGGGCCTTGTTCACCTCAAAAAGTATTTCAACCGTTTCGATAAGAATTTCTCCGATGGAATTGCATCTCAAATCAAGAAGGAAGAATCCATCGCTCTTACAAGATTCGAAGAGCTGCGCAGACTCTTTCACATCGTGAGCGAGGAGTCTTTCGAGTGACAGAATAGAAAGACGTGCTATCGGGATATCTTCAGGAAATGGAGGAACAGCTGCGAAAAGCTTTTCAGTAGGCATGATGAATATTTCAATTAATATTGCTGGAGGGTATTGAGGCTTTGGTTTCAGGTCGAGAGAGGCCGAGAAATCTAGTATATCTATATATGTTTTAGACTTATGGACGGCAGCTGATGCTGTCGTTACTCGGGAGCAACACTGACAGAAGGTCATCCGCTCATCTTGCATTGCATTCCCGGCAGGGCTGATGCCGATCCCTCCTGCAAGTGATCTCAAACAGTGTACAAACTGCTAGACTTCAGTGAGGGGTTGTGTACACCGGAAGTCAGACGGCATTTGAATGGTAAGCTTACAGCAGCAAATCGTTGAATCACGATCTGTGTTACCAAGCTCACTTATTTTTACAGAAATCCCGGTTCTGCATTAATGCCCATGCCACCCCATCTTTGATGCACTGGCTCGACTGGTCAATGTCATCCTTGTGCTGATATCCTAGCCTTTCTCTCGCAAAATCGATGGAAAAGGTTCGTTCTTCGTTGATCCATCGTAATGTATGACTTCTGAAATCTGGCGGGGTTCTGGTTCCGAAGCTGAAGAGCCAGAACAACCACTCCAGCACCGTCCCGAGCCCCACCGAGAACCATGCCGGCACACACCAGACTTCACCCTCAGTGCTTCTATCACCAACTGCAGCCCAGACTTTCCGAAACAATGTCCAAGCTGGTAAAGGTTTGGCATTCGTGATGAAGAAAGCCTCGCCATCAACTTTCGGAGCGTCCGTCTCCAGCATCGTTCTTTGCAGGCCCTGGTAAGCGAGAACATGGGCTGCAGTTACATTATTGACTGAAGTGACGTCCATCAGTTTTATGTTACTCGCAAATCAGATCTTACTGAAGCCCACTCGCAGGGAATTTAGAGCCCCGGAATCATTTGGTTATCCCTCTCGCCATATATTGGTGTTATTCGAAGAGCGCAAGTAAGTAAGTTGTCTCTTTTATTAGCCTCCAGTACAGCTGTCTCTGCCATCGCTTTAGTAGTAGAGTAATAATTGAAGTTATTGAATGATTTCAAAGGACAATCTGCTGTCGCGAAGTGGAGCGAAGGAGCGTACACGCTGACGGACGAGGTGTAGATAAAGAACTTTGTTGCTTGTGATTTCATGGCGTGCTCGAGGAGTAACTTGATGCCGACAACATTTGCATCGTAGAAATAGTTGAATCCCGCTGATGAACCTTCGGAAGCAGGGGAAGCAACGTGAAAGACGACAGTGGGCTGAATGTTCGAGAAGAGAGCCCTGACATCTTCCCCGCATGAGATGCTTCCCGCATGGTATTGGACACCAGTCAGCAAGTTCTTGGTTGGGTTTCGTGAAACGACATGGATCGACGAGAAATTAGGGTCTTGCAGGAGAGCCTTGACGATATGAAAGCCAACCAGGCCACAGCCACCTGTCACAAGAGCCACCTCCTGTGACATCTCATCAAATTTCGCAAGAAGACTCGAGGAAGCCTGGATTCGAGAAAAGCGTAACATCGTCACTGTTGATGCATTATCGTTGATATATACAAGGTGCTGCGCCGCAGTGTGGAGACATGCATGTCAGAAAACGGTGGCATATTTGAGGGGTCCACCGCAGTCATTGTGTAATCGGGATTCTTCGAAGCATCTCATTCACACATCTACCTCACATAAACGCATGCCAAAATAGCAAGCTCCAGATATAACCAAGCCCCAGACCCCAACCAGTCCATTCAAATTTTAACCCCGAACTCCCTACCACAATACTGTGGGTTGGTGATGGTACCGTATGCGAAGTTTCTTCTCCAGCACTGTTTTGATCTTGTGTCGGCGACGCTGCAGGTGAAATCGCTCCTACCTCGCCGTTCTCGCCCTCCCCAGCTCCAGCACTTACCCTAGCAGTGTTTGTATATAGCGCGTCATAAATTCCAGGAGTGGTCGGAACGTGTGGTAACGCACAAGTTGTCGTTATTGTAAAAGTCTCCACTATTGTAACAGTGTCTCCTCTTGCGTCCTCACCGACTACACCTCCTCCTATTTCTCCGCTAGGCGTAGTATGCATGGCTATATACTGCTGAACAGACCCAATAGTTGAAGGGCAATGCTGCAGTGTACAGGTTAGAGTAGAATAGTATGTCGAGACAACCGTGATGTAGACATGTTGTCCAGTATACATACTGCCCTGAAATCCGCTCTCTCCTCGGAGAGTGGTCTGAACGGCCTGTAGCCCCTGGGTGGTTGTCCTTACCAGGTTATAGACAGGAGAAACATTCTGTGGAGGACCCTTTATAGTCAAACTTTGCTTCATGTTCGTCGAGAATACAGCGCGTGTGGAAAGGCTACCATGATTTCCAGCTTCTGCTGTGGTTCTACCTTGTGTTATCGCAGCTTGTTGTTGTGAGTCTTGAGAAGGCTGCAGAAAAGCTTGTTCAGAAGCCTCTTGCAAAGCCTCCTGAGAAGTGAGAAATATGGTCGAATAAAGTAATTCAGTTGAAATCCATTCTCCATCGCTAGTCTGTGGCATAGGAGGTATGCCTGAGCCCAAACCGCCTTCTCCACCGCCAGTCTGTGTTACTATGGGTATACCTAGGCTAGAGCTTGAAGAATCAATTAGTCATGAACTTTGAAAAGGGAAGGAGATTGATCTTAGGTGCGCCGACAATTTCATGTCATCGTGGCATTTATCTAAGAACAAAGAGATCAGACCGGCTGCAGTATGAAATTATAAACACAGACGAAGACGAGAAAGTGGTATTAACATCGAAGTAAAGGCAGCAGGTTCTCCGCTCACTAGATTACCCACAGTAGAGGTCACCGCCAACACCCCAGCTAAAGCGGTTGATGACATCTCTAACCCTCCAGGCAAAACGGTGGTCGAATTTTGTCCCAATCTTCCTGCTTCACCTCCACCACTATTCACAGTCGCTCTAGCCGCTGGCGTACTCGCGACCACTGCAGCACACATCCCAGCTTGCACGTCGTTGTCTACCAATGTCACATTTCCATCCAAAGCAAACAGTCCACCACTAGACATTGCGCCTGAACCCATGATAATTGAATCATACGCCAATATCGCGCCCTGAAAACCCGTACCCGCTCCCAAGGTAGCCGAACTGCCCACCATCCAGAACACATTACAAGCCAGCGCATTCTCGCCCAGGACAACTATCGACCCACCACTAGTCGTCAACGAAGAGCCGATCTGAAAATACCAACTCGCATTCCCAGCATCGCCACTTTCCAGAAGCAAATTACCGGTAAGTTGGGCGGAGGATTGAAAAGTGTAACATCCTGGTCCCAAGGTCATGCCACCAAGGTCTTGAGTAGAGAGATCGACACCGACGTAGTTGGCGATTGTGAGGAAGACGGTCTCAGCGTCGGAAAAGGCATCGTCGGCTTGGGTCGATATGTAAGAAGTGCCGGTATAGACGCCTGGTGGGAAAAATCCGGTAATGGATGTTCCCAGTGTGCCGACATTTCCTGTTAAGACGGAAGGGCCAATATTGGTGATTGATGCGTAGCTGAGAGCGGCGAAGGAGGAAGCACGGTTCAGGCTCAGTTGAGCTGAGACAAGGAGTGCGTGATGCAGGAAGAATAGCAGGACATAAATGTCCATTTGAGCAGCATTAACAAATGTGCAGAGTAAAGGGACTGCTGGGGATCAAAGCTCAAAGTGAAAGTGCTTAAGCTCACATGTTTCAACGCTCAGCATCAAAGAGGAAACAAGAAAGGCAAAGTGAGGAGATGTTGACATTTGCATATTTGAACATCTCAGACATTGCGGATTTGGGGAATGTTAGATCTCCCGCTCTGGGTAACGAGACATATTATCATCCCGCATTCCTTCCTGAGATTCATTCTCCAATGCAATGTTCTTGGCAACACAGCGGAGTCTGCCATCAGTGCCCGCCCCGCTGTGCAACCCTTGATGCATGCCAATCTTTGGATTATGTTGATTATTTTATCACCAGTTCGTAATTTTATGAACTGCCAAGCAAACCCCACCAGGTTTTTCTCTAATGGGAAAGAATCGCTTCAGCTGAGGCACACACAAATTTGATTGGCTAAATTTACGAGATACCAGGCACAAGCAAAATCTGATGTAAGCCAACGTCATAAGAGCCCCAAAACCCCAGCATCGGAAGATCATACTCGTATTTTCTTCAATTCACACTCGGTTCGTAATCTTTGACGATGCCCACAACAAAAAAGCCGCAAAAGACTAGAGCAACTAGGAGAAGCTTGCCAAAATCGAGGACGGGCTGCATGACTTGTCGGTGAGCAATAATCGTAGTGCTATTGATTTCGAACCTGCAACTCTGACCTAATTTAGGAAACGGAGAGTCAAATGTGGAGAAGAAAGACCAAGGTGTCTGAAGTGTGTCAAGTTTGGCATTTCAACCGAAGATTGCGAATATCCCCAAACATTCACACCATATAACCAAGGACAACTTCTTCCCGAGTCCAAGCCACTTCTGCCCAAAAGCGCTGCGACTGCTGGACTTGGAAAAGACTACTCTGGAAATCTCGGAGTGGAACAATTCCAGCAATTTTTGGTACCCAGGCCCCCTCGCGGACTCTTCGAGAATGACAAAGAATATCGCTTCTATCAATTCTTCTCCAAGGATGTTGCGCATGAGCTTTCAGGATTCAATCCGTCGACTCTCTGGCAACAATTAATTCTGCAGGCGGCAGAGGCAGATCAATTTATTCGCCATTCTGTCATAGCCGTTGGTGCATTGTATAAGATAATCCACAAAGCGCCTCACATGCGACCATGTGACGCTCACCGGCTATTCAAAGCCGAGCACGACTTTGCTGTCCAGGAATACCAAAAGTCTCTCGTCAGCATGCGAGGTGCAATTTCGACGTCGAGTATGGATGTTCGAACTGCTTTGATTGCATGCCTTCTGACAGTTTGCTTCGAAAACGTCTATGGACGTAAAGATTTGGCTCTCTCAAATTGTCTAAGTGGTACCAAATTGCGACGGAAATTTGGGATCTCCCCATTAGGCAATCGCTCATTGCATCGAGTTCCGGCAAAGGATGAGATGTCAAGGTCTTGTGCTGTCGAAGATGAGCTCGTTGCCGTGTTCTCTCGGCTAGACCTCTCAGCTATGCTCTTTGTTGATTACTACCCTCAAGATGGCCATCGCATGTTCAAAGATGAAGCGGATAGCTTGATTGAGGAGATGGCACTTAGATTTGAAACTATGGAAGAGGCTATTGCGTATAGCAACATCATAACGAATCGATGTTGGCATTTTCTAAACATTGTCCAGGGGCTCGACAGGCCAACGGTACGGCGCCCATGGGACCACATGGAGGACTTCCAGGGTAGATGGGCTTGGGTAGATCTAAGGTACGGCTCGAATCCTTGGACAGGCACGAACAGACGGATCCCGTCAAATTGGTTGAAGGAAGCGGCAGAGTGTTTCGCACAGCTAGAAAAGTGGTTGACCAGGTTTGATTCGTTGTGGCAAAGTCTCCAAAGCTCATCCCAAGGCCAGCATAAAGACTTTACCCGAGCAACCTTGTTAAAGCTACAAGCTATATCAACGTACATATCTGTTAAAGGTTCCCTTTATAGACACGAAACGGAATGGGACGCTCACATTCCCGAGTTTGAGGAAATCGTGTCTCTTACCGAGTGTTACATGTCTTCGAAACCGAAACGGTTCTATTTTACATTTGATGGCGAGACATTGATTTATCTGTACTATGTGTTATGGAAATGCAGAGATGGTGCCATCAGGAGAAGGGTCCTGAAGGTGTTGGATGAGCATCCGAGACGCGAAAACTCCTGGGATGCGGAGCATTCCGCGAATGTTGGTCGGTGGCTATTGTCGTTGGAAGAAGGAGAGCGAGGAAAGTTGGCATGTCATGCGATTGAGGAGGAAGACAGGATGCGGCTTTTGGGGATGGACTATGATACACTTGAGGGTGGCATTCGCACGTGGGGATACAAACTTCGAAACGGCGAACGTGAGTGTTTCTGTCATCAATGGCCAGAGTAATCACGAGAAATACACTTGGACTTGCTTGGCCGTCATCATTGATTTACCTCTGATCTGTCTAGACAGGTGTGGACCACTTTGAATCCTTGCCCAGGCAATTGCCGCTAGGTAGGTACCTAGTAAGTGTTGAGATACTGATCACGTGTCTATAAAATATCACCATTTCGACTAGGTTTGAATCGGCATGATGAGATCTGGTCATGTCGTCTGTTCATGTATCTACAAATTTGGGTTTCTGCCCATACATCACATATCTGATGTTTGACAGTTAGCTGTCTCCATCCGAAGCTCGAGAAGCAAAAACTCACATTGGATAATATCTATGCACTTTAGGGTCTTTCATGCTCTTCCTAACTTCCACCAAAAAGGCTTCGGTTTGTTCCGCTGTCCATCCCAACCCTCGCGTATACAGCGCCATGCTAAGCCCAGAAAGACCTGAGCTAAAGTTCTCGTACATCCACCTCCCTACGAAAGCGTAAGTTTTGTCGTCGATGCCGACAAGAAAAGAACTTACCCAGTTCCTTCAACTTCTTGTCCTTTGGCCAGTGGTTCTGAGGCCACTTGTACATGACTTGAACCACATTCTCGAACCCGGCATCAATCAATTGCTGCTTATAATTCTTCGCGGAATCAAGCGGACGGCCAAGGTTCTGCGCAGCTTCGATCACGAAATCCGTCCATTGCTTCACAGCGCAGTCTGTAGGAAACGAGTCGTCGTTGTCCTCGATTGGGAACTTCATATCATGGATCTCCATCCATCCTCCTGGATTAAGATTGCTAATCTTGTGAGTCAACGGGACATTTGAGACAGAAGAATAACCCACTCGTAACATTGTTTGAAGCATCGTGGCCAGTCTGATACGGAACCTGTCATCATTCGCATGAAGATGAGATCGAATTTGTGTTTGTATGTCCAGTCTTCTTCAAGATCGTCAACTTCGAACATGCAATTAGGTGGTATACTATCTTCTAACAAGCATTTATATCATGAAATCATAGGTAGCCAATACAATCTAGGCTGAATTGGACTGAGGTCAATTCCCAGAACCTGGTAAGCTTAAGTTAAGATGTTGCATTTCAAGTCAAGGAGGCAGAACTACTTGAGATTCAGGGTGTTCATCGGCTATTCCGGATCAGTGCCAGCGTGAGATTACCCAAAGGTGATGCATACCAAAATCAATTGCCCAGATGCCAGTTCCAGTTCCGAGATCCAAAACTCGATGAAGCTGTTGATCTTTGGGAATTGGCGCTGTCGTCAATTTGCCGTCCAGCATCAAGCAGTACATATGATGTTGCAAATCTGCTCAATGTAAGTGTAATTCACTTTACCAGATCGCTTTGACGAACCTAGTCGATCATTTTCTCCCTGCATGATTATAAGCTAAGGCCCTTTCACCAAAGGTGACCACTGACCTCGTCGTTTGGCAGTACATATTCTTAACTGATATTAACCAAGTACTTATTACTGTGAGAGGATGTCCTACTTCCGTCTTTGTAGGCATGATACGTTCTTCCATTTTCCTGCCGATACTTCAAAATACTGGAGCCAATAGACGTAGTTGCGCTTTGTACATCCTAGCGCAAGAAATAGGTTAGTTCGAGCAGGAATTTACCTTGCGGAAACGTACATCCCCAAAAGCAGAGTCGTTTTCGTTCAAATCGTCCACATCCTGTAAGTCAAGCTGTCAATATGTATTTGGTAAAGTCTCGGCAGTGATGGCATGTGCACCTCCACAGTTACTGGCTCCGCCATCATGGACAAGTTTGCTACAGTTATGTTCAATCCGAAGGCTGTGCGTTGAGAGACTTGAAAATGATGTTTCAGGAGCCGTTCAAGCAGAGAAAATCATCAAAGGGTCACCCAACGACGAGAAAAACCGGATATATCAGGTTTTGATCTTTCCGGCTGCCGAGTTGCCTTCCTGCTGCACAAAGCAATTGACCTTGCATGGCAGCGGAATTGCCTTCTTGCATCCCCGCGACTAGGATCTGAAGCCCCACTGGTTCGGCTTTCACCCCATGTGAGGCAGCCAACTCCGCGACCCCACATCAATCCTTCCCATTTCACCAATAACAAAGCTGTAAAGATAGTGACTTGCCAAGCTCGTACCACTACTGCATAATCATGCATCCCTACCGCACACTTATCTCGTTTGCAGCACTCCCAATGAAGTCTCTCTACCAGAAGCCGTTATCCCAATTCGCATTCGGAGCCGTGATGACAATAGGAAGTCTCTCCTCTTGCACTAGCCGCGAATTCCACACCACACTCAAGGCATTCCTCACGTAGTACAAACTTCTGGGATCATCCATAATGGATCTTCTAGCAAGTCTCCTTGACCAGAGCGTTGGGTGTTGGATAGTCACCATCCTGGTGGCTTTAGCTGGCACTTTTGTCGTGCAGACATGCAGGAGCTGGTACCGATTGCGACATTTCAAAGGGCCTTGGCTTGCGAGTATTTCGCGATTATGGCTTGTACGCAGTATCTCTGGAGGAAGGTTCCATTTGGACTTCATGGAAGTTAATCAGAAATATGGTGCGTGAAGTCTTGATGTGTGAGCCGTAATGAAAGACTGATGATCGAAGGTTCACTCGCTAGGATTGGTCCCAATGATCTGGTAACGAGTGATCCCGCAGTGATGCGGCGAATGCTGGCGGTACGATCACACTATCGTCGTTCGGATTGGTATTTCACTACTCCTTCAACTGCCCGAGAAATACGATATTTACGTCTCTAGGTATATTGGAATGCGCTTCGATCCGACTCGTGATAATATTGAGTCAATTATGGACGACGATCGTCATACCAAATTGAGATCTATGATGGCGGCTGGAGTAAGTTCAGAAATGGAATGTGTGAAGGCATCATGTTGACCATTTACACAGTATTCGGGAAAAGAAAACGAAGATCTCGAAGGAACAATAGACCGAAACATACAAAATTTAATCAAATTAATCAGGGCCAAATACTTGTCTACAGACTCGGAAAGCAAGCCCTTAGATTTCGGAAGAAAGGCGCAATACTTCACTCTGGATGTTATCTCCGACGTGGCGTATCGAGAACCATTCGGCTTTTTGGCTGCTGACAGGGACTTGTACGATTACATCAAAGAGGCTGAAAAGGTCCTGCCTGCTGCACTGATGGTGACAATCTTTCCGGTACTCAATTGGGTCCTGCAACTCTCCATTTTGAAGGCAGCATTGCCGTCTGACAAGGACCCTCTGGGTATGGGCAAGATCATCGGGTAATTTGGTTGGCTCCGAGTGTCATACAAGTGCTTATTAACACGTCCCCAGTATCACGAAGAAAGTGGTTGCTGAAAGATTTGGGAAGAATAAAAAGGTTCAACAAGATATGCTAGGTTCTTTCATTGCCCACGGACTCAACCAAGAAGATGCCGAGTCTGAAACTTTGCTTCAAATGTACGTCCTTTTTCCAACGAAAAGCAGCAAACTGATTGAGAAAGTATGGCTGGATCTGATACCACAGCAAGTGGAGTTCGAGCAATTCTGCTCTATATCCTGATGAATCCACGAGTACTAGCGAAGTTGCGAGTTGAGATCGCAAGCACTCCCATATCGTCACCTATCCAGGAAGCGGAAGCGAAGAAAATGCCATATCTTCAAGCGATCATCAAAGAAGGACTCAGAATATTCCCACCTCTTGTTGGACTGATGTCAAAAGCCGTCCCTCCAGAAGGTGATGTGATCAATGGCCAGTTTGTCCCTGGAGGAACAAAGATTGGGTACGGGGCGTATGGAATCTTCCAAGACAAGAAGACTTGGGGGCTCGATGCCGATGTCTTTCGGCCAGAGAGGTGGATTGAAGAAACTGCTGACAAGCTCAAAGATATGGAAAGTACTCTGGAACTCATTTTCAGCTATGGAAAGTATCAGTGTCTAGGAAAGAACATTGCGATGATGGAGCTGAACAAGATTTTCGTCGAGGTAAGCTATTCATCTATGTCGGCAAAAGAACTGCACTGACGAAACTAAAAGCTTCTTCGAAATTTTGATTTCAATGTCGTGAATCCCTTTTAGCCATTGATGTCGGAGTGCCACGGTGTCTTCATGATGTCGGAAATGTGGCTGACTGCATTCGAGAGAGACCAATCCTAGCTCGATGGCCACAATTGGGGAAGAATAAGAATCCAATCCAAACATCGTGCAAAATGTCGCCAGTCTCGGCCACGTGATTCTTAGGGAGATATGATGTTTTGCTCATACATAGTAGCGGTGGCCTTTTTGATGCCTATAGATTCAGATGAAAGACTTGACCAGCTACAAGTACTGGCTGGATTGTACTTCGGCCCGAGAAGCCTCATCCTCAGCTAATACCGGAGGCGTCATCTGTTCTCGATGCTGGCCACGCTTTGCGTATTCTTGACGATGACATATGATCTCCTCCGCCTGTGACCTCGTAACAACCTGTACAATACGGACGCGTGGTATGTTCCATCGAGGGATATCACACTTGACAGCCCACTCTTGTTGACTTTTCAAAAACTTCTCAAGCTTGCCCGCTGTCGTGGTCCAGTAAGACTCCTCGTTACCACCATTACGAAGATGACTAAAGCGCAGATCTGAGAAGATGTACCTATCTCGCTCAA
Source organism: Mollisia scopiformis (assembly GCF_001500285.1). Lineage (NCBI taxonomy): Eukaryota > Fungi > Ascomycota > Leotiomycetes > Helotiales > Mollisiaceae > Mollisia > Mollisia scopiformis. Next base: position 722,123 of record NW_017263607.1, read on the forward strand.
TCCAACGCGTCGAGAATATGTCAGCAGTGGTATAATCCATGGGTCGCCACAAGTCAGTCTCAGTCTCAATGTGACCCCACTCATCTTCACCCTCATCATAATCAGGTATATAGTCCACATCATACTCATTACTGCCGTACTCCAACTCAAGCTTAGCAGGTCTATGATTCCTCACTAGCAGGACTTCCTTCAAGTTACCAAACAATCGAATAGCATGCGATTCGAAGTCTTCCCGTGGACTCGTAACATTTCCTGTCAACATATTTTCCAAAGCGACCCTTTCCACTCGTGCCAGATCATTGGGTGATAGTTGACCAAGGTTCCATGGACCCTGATCAAGTGTCCTAGACAGGCCCTCTCCTCGGAAATCACGAATTGGTGCCCTTCTAAGATAGAGCGTATCGTGGTTGAAGTTGAACCAGATCCTTGGACCAGAGGTGCGATGCCGGAATGTCAGCTCATACCCGGCACGCTGCATTGCGTTGCGAGACTCTTTGCAAGTATGGAGTAGGGCAGGTATAGGACTACTACTCCATAGATAACCACGGCGAGTCGCGTCAAAGACCTCGACCATGTCTGAGCAATCTTTGAGGAGATGCAACGGCATTTCTGGTCGGGGATAGCTTGAAGTAAAGTTGAAGCGTTCCAACTGAGTCTGCAATTTGCCTTCCGGTCTGTCAGGTGGAAACTTCCAAGCTTGCTTAAAGTGTTGCAAGCTTGGGTCGATTTTGTACATAGAGGGTAGAGATGACCGAGCATAGCAGATCCTCACTGGATCCCACTCGTCGTCATCATATTCCTCGTCATGGCAATCCAGATATTGTAGGTCAAAATCATGGACTTCGGCAGGACTGCAGTAGAGCTTGCTGAATAAATCGTGATTGTACTCGTCCTCATTGTATTCTTCCGCAACGTGTTCTAGGAGCTTGACGAGACGAGGCTCGGGCATTGCATAGAGCCATATCTCAATGCGCAACTCGAGCGGGAGCCTCTTGAATGGATGGAACATCTCTTTCCAGTCGAGCTAAAACTGTATGATTTAATGCTGTGTGTGGGTAATCTGGTATATATCGTATCTGGTTGTTGAAGGTTACAACGAAGGAAGGAAAGCTGTATGATGCCACAACATGTCGGCGCTAATATTGCGCCACCGTCCTCAGCCGCAGTCACGTGAAAGCATCACTCCATATGTGCTGAAGAGCCTTGAAACTTGCTAGACTCACCTGAAGGGTATATAATTATGACTAATTCTTGACAATGATCTCATACAGAGTTGCTGAGGCAGGTCGTCGCAGGAAAAGTGCTGGAAGAGGGAGAAGTCAACAACAAAGATCTCGACTCTCACCCTTCGTTGCGAGGTGTTAAGAGAGTGTGTTTAGCAATGTCTCAATGCGACGAATCTAAAGGAGCGTCACTACAACAATGAAACATCAAATGCCTCTTGTGCCATGTCCTGAAAAATCCTCCTATAATTGAGCATGACCTGAGCTAGCGTAAGCGAGTACAGCCCGAAGATCTACCGAAAATATAGGGGTTCGGCTCGCTTCAGGGACTCACTTGTTGGTGGAGACGTTTGACGATTTACGCAGGGTTCCAAGAATCATTAGTTGGCCACTGCTTAAGCAGAGTCGGAAGGATTCTGATGAGATAAGAAGTTATAGGTGGCAAGTCTCGAGCGTCAATGGAGCAGGTCCTCGAAGTCTCGATGGATGTTGGATTATCTGACATGATCAATCAGTAGGTATGCTCAGGGCTCGACGACCACAGAGTCAGAGAAAATACGATTCTACAGGTGCAGTAGACACAGATTTTAAAGTCAAACAAATTCATTCTAGATGCAAGAACAAAAACCGAAGTCTATCTCATAGGACACTACACACCTTCCACATTTCATCTCTGAACAGAGAGCACCAACAAAACCAATCTAATCCATAGCCGACTGCAAAGCAACGTCGCCACATGTATGCAGAGCATCCCGAGTTAGAAAGAAATCGGGATTCTGTGCGTGTTATTGTGATCGTGCTCCCTCAAAACTGAACGGGGACTGATCATGGACAACTCTTGAGCCTTTCTCGTGAAAGCCTCATTCTCAATCTCCAACTCCTCATTGTCGCTACTCAGCTTGGCATTCGCAGCCTCGAGAACTCGAATACGGTCCTTCAATAACGCCTCACTCTTGCTTGGGCCAACTAAGTCGCTCATGAGCTTGAGCTCCTTCTGTTGAGATGCGATCTTGGAGTTCAAACCGTCCTCCTTCTCACGGGCTTGGGTGAGCTGTTTGTTGATCTTGGCGAGTTCTTGGTGGTGGTATTCGACTTGGGAAGTCAAATCGGCTTCCAAGTCGCGGACTTTCTCGACCTGTTCATAGCCCTTTGTGACTTTATCAGTAAGACGCGTGATCTCTTCGCGAGACTCTTCGACTTCTTCTTGGCATTTGTTCAGCTCCTTTTGGGATTTGGTGAGCTCATCGAGGCATCTCGCAAGCTCATCACGAGCTTCGTCGATCTGCTCGTTGCATTTTCCGATTTCCTCATCTCGAGATTCGATGTCGGCTTGCAATCCCTCTACCTTTGTATCAGCGTCGTTGATCTGCTGAAGGTACTTGTTGATTTCATCCTCTTGCGAATCGATCTGGATTTTCAACGTCGCATCATCCTCGCTATTGTTGAATTTCTCGAGTTGGGCAATGTACCTGGCGTTGTCTTCTCGGTAGTCGTGAACCTCCTCCAAGATTCTCGAACACTCGCGATGCTCCTTTTGAAGGGCGGATAAGTCGGCCTCCAAGCCCTCAAGCTTATCCTGTAGGTTCGAATTATCGTCCTCGACACGGCTCAGCAGCTCCTTCTCATCCTTAATCTTTTCCTCCAATTCCTCAATCCTGCAATTCAACTTGGAGATCTGATCCTTGCTGAGGCCCTGGAAGAAAGCACCACTCATACTAATATCCTCAAACTTATCATCCAACCTCTCCTTCAAGTCCACCAAATCCAAATTCTCCTTCTGCAACACCAGAATCTCACTCTTGGCCCTCTCCAACTCTGCCTCCAACTTGTCAACGCCCTCAGAACGACGCTTCTTAGCCACCTCCACCAACTCCTTGATCTCTTTATCTTTCTTCACCAACCTACCCTGCGCATCCCGAAACTTCATACCCAAGATCCCCATATCTTTCCGATGAATCATCTCCTCCTCGGCAAAACACCTAACCTTCCAATCCAGCTCCTCGATCTTGCGCTCCGCATCCTCTCGAGCCTGGCGCAGGAGCGAGTTCGAGTACTCGGTGCGGTGGAAATGGTTATCGTAGCGAGCGAGAAGGTCGAGCGTGGAGAGCATGAGCGAGGAGCGGGTTTCGCTGGTCGGGATCGTGAAGGTGCTATCAAGGGGAACAGGAAGCGTGGATTTGAAGTTGGTCTTGTCGTAGCTGGTGTCGAAGCAGGAGTCGTGGATCTTGAAGGTGATGTCTGTGTCCTTGTGGGCGTTGGGGATCGTGGGGGGAGAGAGGATCTTGGCTTCACGCTTGGTTTCGGCGGTGACGGATTTGGGGTACTTGACGGTAGTCGGGGACTTGATTTTGGGGGCGGCATCAGACTTGGGGCCACTCTCTGCAGTCGGAGACTTGGCCTTGGGCGAAGCATCAGACTTGTTGCTTGGAGATGTTTGGAAGAGTTCCTTCACGCCGGTATACGACTTGGTCGTGAAGATGCGGCGGTCGTGGGGGTCGGTATCATCTGGGTCGGCGTGAGGACTGCGCTTCTTGACCTTGATCGAGGTCGTTGGGCTTTCATCGACCGATTCGATCGTGGTAGCTCTGGGCTTAGGAGACGGGGTCATGGGCTCCCCGACGGACTTGCCTTCGACAGGGCTGCAAGGAGCACTCTCCTTCTTCTTGGAGTCGTCTGGAGAATTGTGAGTAGTGGAAGGGGGGCTAATGGGTGCCGCGCCGATGGAATCCATCTTTGGACGTTGTGGGGAGTGGCGAGAGCAGATAATGTATGGGAATGCCTTGTGAGGCAAGTGAGTCATGCCAATGTGATACATGATTTAAGGATTCTAGAACGGAGGGGAAAGCTCTGTTATATGCTCCATGGAAGGTCTGAAGTGAAGTCAAACGATTGCTTTCATCTAACTTCCCTATGCTATAGCGCTTCTTCCCGGCCGTGAAGGACTTCCTGCGATATCAAAAGCCTCAGTGCATGTTAGAATGAAGTTTGTTGTAAAGCATGCATGTCTCAGCATATTGATCAGATATGTGACTCAAAACCCGCAAGACCACAAACGAATTCAACAAAGGCAATTAAGCAGGTCGCAGTTTTAGGAGAGGAATACCCAATCTTTAGAATCTTCTGCCCGAATTCCGATGCTGACTCTATGTTATGAAGAAAGAAAGGGCCATTGCATGAGTTTCAAATGGATGGCAAAGGTGATGGAGGTGGGAAATGTAGAGGGCCGCTCGGCAACAACAAATGCAGCAAGCAACGACAACCGAAGGGAAATGCAAAGCAAGATATGTGCAAGTGATTCAAAATCTCGAAATTCTCAAAGACGGTATACTCTGTTCATGTATTGTACAAGCGAACGTACATCTAACCTTTGTCTATCATCTATATGCCAAATCAGCTGCGCTAGGAACTGTATCAATCTGCGTCTTGCCTTGCTCCGTGCTATTTTGCGCCACTTGTTGAATCTTCCGGTGATGCGTGTTCTAGCCCGTAAGTAGGATCATCATCAAAGTCCTCAGTCTCATTCCATCTGGCAATTAGCTTTGCTTCCCGTCTAGCTCGCCTCGCTAACATTCCCGCTCTCCACTTCTTCAATTTCTCAGTTCCAGTCCAGGTCGAAACAATGCCAGTTGGAGTCCTGTACTTGACTCTCTTCGGCAAGAACAGAGCCCAATCATGTAAGATATTTGGAACATTTTGTGCCGACCAGTGGTCATTGTGCCACAGGGATCTATTCCCACCTGCAAGCAATATTCGTACCCATCTTTTCACGTATTGTCTGTTACGCCAGACTCGGAATCGGGCATATATCAATTCCCGTGCTCTTGCTTCGATCAAAGATTCCTTTCCCCGTCCAAGCACAGAAATGTATGCAGCCTCTTTCCTCCCCAAAATGCGGACTTCGTCTTTCAGCACTTTCCGAGCTTCTTCCATGCGCCGTTGCATCTCGCCAAATCGCTGCCGGTACATGAGATTCGACATGAGCCGATTGTACATCTGGATTATAGGCTTCACATTGTAAGGCTCTAATGTCATCGTTTGCCAAAGATTGGACACTGCTTCAGGGGGCAATTGACCAATTTCTCTTCCAGTTGGTTTCTCAAGACCAGCTTTCTTTCGGACAAGTCGCTTCTTTGCGGATACTACGAATGTCCATTGCAAGAGCTCATTCCATACATTCAGCGGAATGGGGATTGAATAATGCCGCGAAACATGGTCTAGGAGACGTAAAGCGGTCGAGATGTCGTTGTTGCTGCCATAAGCATGAGCAATAGAGTAGAGTAAATGAGTTGAAGGGAAGAACGGAGATCGTGGGCCGTATGGTGTGGGTGGTGAAATCTCAGAATCCTCCTTTGTCATAACGGCATCCACATCAATGTTCCAGACTCGACTGAGTATTGATGCAATGCCATTCAAGTCCCTTTCTCGACCAAGTGCAATGATCATAAGACAAAAGGTCTCCTCGTTGCCAGTAACTCCTAGGTCAACCATTTGTCGGAACAAGCGAGAGGCTTGTGATTTGATACCTGAAACTACTCCGATGCGATGGGAACTCAGAGTGTGAGGAGGAATGAGCCAGGATCGAGGAGTGAAGTTCTCTTCAATCACTCGAAGTCTGTATCTGTGCTTCGGGTTTATTTTATCTTGCCAGCACTTGACTGCCAAAAAGTGATTGAAAGCTTCAGCGTCCGGAACCACAGCTGCTCCCTCATGTTCTTTGGGCGGACTGATCATAGTTTCCCATATACTCTCGGCTGCCTTAGCGTGGCCGACCGCCTTTGCACATTTCAAGAGATACTTGTAGTCCGATATAGATAGTGGCCATCGCTGTCGGCGAGCATTCATGACATGACCTGCTTGGGTAAGAAATGCCGAACAGAATTCGTAGTAATCTTCGTTTCCCAAGATATTTTGACCTCCCAGCAAATGTGTCGAGACCGAACTGATTTCACCAAAGACCGCTGCGTAAGGATCGAGGAAATGCTTCGGATCAATACAACGCAGAATCTCAGAGAATGTTGGAGGTGGAGCTGAGACGAGAATGGCGGAAGGATATCCGTGGCTTTCTAGCTGAACAATGTTCATCAAGGACCTCATCACGGCATGTGGATCTCCAGTACGCAGAGCATCGTAAACTTTGGTCTCCTCCTTTGTGACAAGACCTTCTTCTGGAAGCTGGGGATCGAATGGAACTATTGCCCCTCGAATATGATTGTACCTGGGTTGGCCCCGACGTGGAAGTCGAAGATACTCTGAGGGACTTTGGGAAAAGGACGCAAGCTTGTATTCCACGATTTCCTTATTGGAATTTCCCTCAATTGCCGTACCCCAATTCTGCCAGGTCTGAACGTCATCCGCAGATCCATTGTAGACATCGCGATGTGTCAATGATGTCTGGTCAGGAGCGCCGACTGCAGCTCGTGGTGTGCTTCGGAAGCATCTTCGGAGTCGAAGGGAATGCACGCGACCAGAAGTTCCTCGAGGACAAGAATTTGACAGAATCCGGGACTCAACCGCCTCGAATCGGAGGAACAGCGGAAACATTTGCTATTGTCGAGTTATCATGTTGGTACAGAAGCGCGGAGCAGTGGAGTTGAGAGCTCAATGCGTTTCTGGGGATTCTGGGGAATTTTTGGGAAGTCAATTTGGCAGCTCGGCGTTCTCCGTTGAAAACTTCAGTCGCGAAACCCAAAGTCAACAGCATCAGATTTAGGATCTCGACGCGCCTCTCCACAACCAACACCGTACATTACGAAACGATGGCTGATGTCGATGATGGAACGTCTGCGCCGGCAGAGCCCATGGACTTGGTACGCCTGTGCCTTGACGAGATCGTGTTCGTGAAGTTGAGAGGAGACCGAGAATTGAAGGGCAGGTTACACGTAAGTTCTTCTGTTGATTGCTTGTCTAATTGTCGCTAACAGTCTGGCAGGCATACGATGGACACTGCAATCTGGTATTGGGTGATGTGGAGGAGACAATCTACGTGGTAGAAGAGGACGAGGACGAAGAGGAGGTCATACGGGTAGGCACATCGGAACCTTCATTGCATGTTGGAGACTCCTACTAAGCTCTAATAGACTATCCACAAGAAATCAGAGATGCTATTCGTCAGAGGTATGCTCCCCATGCATTACATTCCTTTATTATCAGAGAGTTCAGAGTTGCTGACTTGCAAGTAGGAGATAGTGTTGTCTTAATCTCTCCCCAAGGAGGATCTTGAAACCAAAGATGCCGATTAAGAACGAATCAAAAGCGATGACTACACAAGGCTGTCTGTAGTAGGCGAAGATCTGGGCAGGAGACGCATATCTAGGACATTGAGGTAGCGGGGGAGGGGCAATTGTCTGATTCCAAAGCTGCAACTTTTGCCTACTTCCATGCATAAGATACCAGAAGAATGAAGCCTCTGGCCGAATTGGCAAGGCAGATTCATCACTCTCAATCAAAGCTATTCAATACGAAGTCAGCCTAACTTCTGCCCAACTTCTGAGGTTGTGTTGTTCTGTTCACCTCCAAGTGACTCGAGTCAAGGTCGATGAATCACGATTCTCTTATCGTCCGATAAAGCTTCCCCGCCGAAAGAGTCAGACTTCTTCCTTTATAAACACCTCAACTCACCTTCTCCATCTCATCAATTAACCACGACTCAATGAAATTATAAGACTGAACCCCTTTGAACTTCACACAGAACAACCTCCAAATGATCTTACGAATACACTAAAGAACAACAGCCACAACTTCAACTCGATACAACATTTGTCGCATCGAGTAAACATCATGGCAACGAAAGGCAAACAGCTCCCACACGAGCGGCGGAAAGGCGAATCTGTATGAAGTATATCTCTATACTCTTGTAACCATTTGCTGACCATCGTAGGCATTAAGTGAATTCGCAGACTACGTCGAGAAGCAGCAAGCACTGCGGTATCCATCTGCTGCAGGCACCGCAAACCCCGCATTAGAAGACCATGCCGAACTTGATATCCTAAACTCTCTCGACCTCGCAGACACCTCTTCTTCAGTCCGACTAAAAGAGCTGCTTCTCTCTAACGACGATGACATGCTAGTGAAACTGGTCACCCTGCTGGAGACGCGGATAGAGGAAGGCCATGGCGAGACAGTATTTGAGATTGGATTCGAGAATAATGGTGATTCGATGGCATTAACCAAAGATGAGTGGGACATGTCCATGAAGAGGCTACGAGAAGCGGCAAAGAATGTCAGGGCAGATTGCCAAGTGCTGTTGACGAAGCATGTCGGGGGGGAGGAAGAGGCAGAAAGTGCAGCGACGGAGAAAGACAAGGAGTGCAGTGGCAAGATATTGATCCGACAGCACCCAGCTACCGTGGAGGAAGTCATCGAGACTAGAATTGCGGTGGTGGGAAATGTAGACGCTGGTAAATCTACTATGCTGGGAGTCTTGGTCAAGGGTGGGCTCGACGATGGAAGAGGCAAAGCTCGTGTCAACCTCTTCAGACATAAGCACGAGATTGAGAGTGGTCGGACCAGTTCAGTCGGTATGGAGATCATGGGATTTGATATTATGGGCAAGGTCGTTGCTGCAGATGTCCCAGGACGAAAGCTGTCTTGGGAGGAAATTGGCAAACGCTCTGCCAAAGTCATTACCTTCACCGATTTGGCTGGACACGAACGATATCTGCGAACCACGGTCTTCGGCCTCCTGTCCTCCAGCCCGAACTACTGTCTGTTGATGGTGGCTGCCAACAATGGTCTGATTGGTATGAGCAAAGAGCATTTGGGTATTGCATTGGCTCTCAATGTCCCAGTCATGGTTGTCATCACCAAAATCGACATTTGTCCTCCACAGATCTTGGAGCAGACTATCCAGCAAATCACTCGAATCTTGAAATCTCCAGGTGCCCGGAAAATCCCAATTTTCATCAAGAACAAGGAGGAGTGCATCAACACTGCAACTCAATTCGTTTCTCAGCGGATATGCCCAATCTTCCAGGTTTCGAACGTCACTGGAGAGTCACTCGACTTGGTTCGTTCATTCTTGAATATCTTGCCGCACCATGGCCACTATGATGCCCAGGCACCTTTCGAGTTCCACGTTAATGATACCTTCTCGGTGCCATTCGTCGGAACTGTCGTGTCTGGTATCATCAAGAGCGGTGTCATCCATGCTGGCGATACTGTTCTGATTGGCCCAGACTCATTGGGACAATTCACTACGACAAACATTCGATCTATCGAGCGAAAGCGGATACAGGTACCGGCTGCATCAGCAGGCCAGTCTGCATCTTTCGCTCTGAAGCGTGTCAGACGAAAAGATGTTCGTAAAGGTATGGTAGTTTTGCCCAAGCTAGAGCAGAATGCACCAAAGGTATACAGAGAGTTTGTCGCAGAAGGTAAGCCATAATCAGGGATTTCTAGCTTGCTCACTGATCATTATCTAGTCTTGATTCTGTCTCATGCAACAACCATCAAAACCAAATACCAAGCCATGCTCCACGTCGGACCAGTCTCTCAAACCTGCGCAATCATCGATATCGACAGATCCTACATCCGAACTGGTGACCGTGCAACAGTCGCATTCCGCTTCGTTCAACGGCCAGAATACCTCGCTCCTGGAGATAGACTCCTCTTCAGAGAAGGTCGCACGAAAGGACTTGGAATTGTCAAGAGTGTAGGATATGATGCTAGCAAACCACTCAATCCAGATGCCGCAAAGGATGCGAAAAACGGTTCTACGAAAGAGGGTAATGGAGCCGTTAAGTCTTCAATTGAAGGCAATGGAAATACCACTGAGCCAACAGCGACAGTTGCTGGATCAAGCAAGTCTTGATATGGGAAGGATGGAGTTGCGGAACGGGAGGATGGACGTAGCTTTGCATGGCAGTGATTTCTGGAGTTGGGCGTAGCTGCTAGGCTTGGCAAGGACTTGGGCATCGTGGGGCGCTTGATGGGTCACAGAACAAAGGCTTGCTTTCCTAGTAGCAATCATTTCAAATGCGTGAACGTCTTACATATTTCCCAGACCTGGCAAATCTTCAATGATCAGCCAGCTACAAATGTCCCAGATTACCACGAGTGTGGCCAGCAACGGAAATCACGAACCAAGATCTCAGTCTCATCCAATGTCCTCCAGTGAGCTTTGAATCTTTCTCTGATCGTAGCACCACAATTTCCGCAACCCAATCATCGTTAACCTGTTCTTTTCATCCATTCCAAATTTTCCTGTTCCTGAGATCGATGTGGCTGAAGCCCCTGTATGTGCCCCGCCACAACCTGACTGTGCCACACCGATGCGGGGATGACGTCGGGAGAACGTCATTTGGGTGCATGGCGCATGAGTACATGCTTGAACCTTGAATACGCAAGCAATAGCAAGCTTTGTTTAGTTTTATTTCAGTTGCATGTTGTTTATTGAGTGATAACCACCCTGTCTGATGTTTCTTCTGGATTTATATGTGTTTAGTCGAGAGTGCTCAGGAGATAATTCATAAGATTTATGTGATGCGGGGTAGGATCTTGAGTGAGACATGAGGGGAAGAACACGCTTCAATACAGACTTTACTTCAGCTTAAGGAAAGAGAGGACAAGCAATAGCATTTCAATAATCCCCATTTTGGAAACAAGCTTCAAGATGAATAGCAGCTAATCACGCAAGCGGATCTGCCATACCAGTGAGAAGTGACAACCCGGTTCTTGGTTACCATCTAATTACCAACACTATGCAAAGATCAGCTAACACAAACTCCCTTTCCTTGAATCGGAAACGGAAGAAAACATCTGGTGGAAGAACTCGATTTCGTGACCCCACGCTAACACGTGGAAATGACGTTGGGGTCTCATCCTTGATTTGGGGATACCCCGCCAAGCCAGCCAGGCAGGAGCGGGACGAGGAGCGGCTTTATATTGCTTGATTCCCTTGGTTATTTGCTTGGAAGTACAATACTAGGAACTCTGATACCCAATACACTCTCAACGACGACGAAGGAAAATCGAAGATAAAATAGTACGAAATGGAGACCGTAAACAACATCGCATCGGCAGCCTCGCGTGCCATCTGGGGTGAATCGGCTCAGACGGGTGAGACTGCCACTGCTGCAGGCACCGAACCGGTTTCCGGTAAGACCGGGAATGTGGAAGCGGGGGAGCCGTATGATAAGGGGAATGATGGTGGTGAGTGATTGCTTTGCCCCTCGAAGGAAGGAATCAAGGATGGAAGCTGACCTGCAGTAGAGTACCTACTTTCGGCCAGGAGGACGAGTGAATGAGGGAGGGGCTGACGTATGAGTTTTTTTTTAGAGCCAGTGAATAATACTTCTTCTTCGACGACTACCGACTCGAAACTTCCTACCTACTTGAACTATCAGAAGGAGAACGCAAATACAGATACGACAACTTCGAAAGATACTACAACCAACTCATCTACAGATACCCCCTCAACAGCACCCACAACCACACCATCAAACACCACCACCTCCAAAATGACAGACAACACCCCCTCCACCTCCATCGAGAAACCAACCACCTCCTCCACCGACGACTCCTCCACGACCGCACCACCCAGCAACCGCTCCGACCCCGCCCCCGCCGCCCAATCAGCCGCCAACCAAGAAGCGATCCAGAAATCTACTCCCGCCGACACCACTCCCGCCGACAAGAACGACGACAAAGAAGACGACGAAGCAACCCAACAAGCCGGTCTCAAAGCCGACGGCATCACCGAGACGTCCAAGGAAGGCGACCATGCGCCGAAGTTCGATACCTTTAAGACGAGTGACGGGCCGCATATCGGGGATGGGAAGAATGATGGGCGTGTAGGGCCGCCGATTGAGAAGGGCGATTTGAAGGAGTTTGAGAATCATGATGGGTCGGAGACGAAGAAGGAGGAGGGTGAGGGGAAGGTCGAGGGTGAGTTTTGATTTTTTATCTTTTGATGTGGGATGAGGGGAAGTGCTAATGCTGAATGAATGTAGGGAAAGTTGCGGAGGAGAAACATGCGCATCATGGTGAGGAGAGCGTGAAGAAGGATACGGAGAGTGCGGAGAGGGCTGATAGTCCCGGGAAGGAGAAGGTTAGCTTGAAGGATAAGATTAAGGCGAAGTTGCATAAGCATTAGATGGCTGGTTGGTTGGATATGGGGGTTCGCTTCTGGTTTTTTGTGTAATTCTTTGAGATTTTGATGATGGGTGCAAAGGAGGGGAAGGGGGTAATTAATCAATGCATTGCGTGGATTTTTCAAGTCGGTTGGTTTTTGGTGTTATTGTGCTGGTGCTGTGTTCGCTTTCTTGTGTCTTGATTGTTGCATTGGAAGAATGTTGTTGTCTGGTGTGTACTTGGGACTTTCAGTTTGCGCTTTATTTCCCTCTTATGTCACATCTTAGGACACAAGTGTCAAGTCGTCGACGTTTCTCATAGTCACATGCTTCACCTTCTTCTTATAAACTCCTTCACTCAAAGCATCGAGGCCCGGCATTTTCGCGAATAAACACCCCACAGGGAATGATGGACTCGGCGACTCTTCGAGGCGCCATTCCTGAGATGGTACTCGGGTTGCTGTCGACGTCGAATTGTTTTCGAAGATAGCGTTCAAGAAGCCTTCTCTTGTTAATCCGCTCCACCGCTCAGCTAAACCAAGTTGATATTTATTTCCTTTATTTCTGTTCTTTCTGGGGTTTCGATGCCTAGATAAAACTGTTACTTGGTGGCTCATTCTTGCGAGCTTCCAAAGTGTCCTTATATATCTGAGAGTTTAAGAATGTAAGTATTTCTTGTTTATTGTCTGGTTATTTTACTGAGGTGATAATGTCCAAAGCGAGGATGAAACAAAGAGTTTGCACGTTGGTCTGGTTTATAATGTTCTCTTGTGAGCTGGGTGCTTACGATTGATGTCTCAGCTGCCCAACCCCTCGGCGACAACGCTCATTCCTACACTGATCCGTCAGTTGTTGACTACCTATTTTCGACGCGCAGATATTTGATCCTCTATAATCCATTCATGCGCGTCACTAATTAGATGACGAGGCATTTGTCTACCTTGAGAGCGTATTTCACCGCTAATTCTGGCCGCGTGTAGATTATACTTTAAGCCCGGAGGCCCACCACCGTTTATTCGTTGAGTTGATAAAATTGGGGCAAAAGAGGTATTTTAGAGTTTTGACTTCGATAATCAATGCTAAAATCGCATCGCATCGCATCTGGCCTTCGACCGATATTCATGTTCTTCTTGGTCTGTTTCACTTGGGTAGTTTGGATGTTCCTGTTACCCTGCTGCATAAAATCCCACTGTTATTTCTTCTTTTGGAGTTGATTTGGAGATGATAGCTTGGGGTGATGATTGACTTCTCAACTTGCTGAGGAAAGAGCACTTTTTCACCACCACCCCCTTCCCAACACCACATTCGCTCTTGCATCTTCTCAATTCATCAGACCATGTGGGACTTTAAGCACTTACTCCTTTCCTCCCTTAAAAAACAATCCATCTTCGACCCGAACACCACAACTCTCCCCTCCCAATCGTCCCACCACCCATCAGACATCCAAAATGCCACCCTCGACTCCTCGCCGCCCGCGAGCCCCTACACCAGCTGCTCAACCCCGAGACCAATGGCAACTTCCACCCTTCTTCCTCGGCATGGTGGTCGCGGCTTTCCTCTTCATTGCCGGCATGTCGGTTAAGCCTGCTGTTGGAGAATGTCTTGTGACGAGGTCGACTGTGCGGGTTAATCCGTTGGATGTCCAGGAACATATGAGATATCACAAAGCTTGTGGATTGCCGGAGATGAAAGCTGGAGAGTTTCGTTGTGAGGGAGGGGTTTTTATGGGGGAGAATCCGGTGGTCGAGAGTCTCAATATCAAATGTCCTCTTACCCTTACAGGGGTTCGTAATGGTAAAGAGTACACTCTTGATCTCTTCGATTGGACTCCGACGTCGACACGTCACTTAGTGAAGCGCGAGCCAGACTTGCAAGCACCAATCGAAGAGACCAAAGGAAAAGGAATTGATGTGACATATCCTGATTTCATCGTCCGTTGGCGACAAGGCGAGGAGGACGACACAACGCGTTTCACACTAAACCGGGGTCATATGTTTCCACATCTTTCAGGGAAATATATGGAGGCATACAAGGACACTATACGCGACCTGCCACATTATTTCCCTCTGTCAGACCTACAGATGTCACTAGTTTCTTGGTCAGAGATAAATGAGCTGGAGACGTCTCGATACCACCTCAGGCTTGCACTCCAGTCCACTAAGCCTGGCAAGGTGACGAAACGCTTTCACGCGAGACTTCAATATCAATGTGTGAAAGAACAACCCAGACTGACCCTTCTGCCGCCGAATGGAAGTACGTTATGCAGTCGACCTTCATCTTGAACGAGTGCTGATCTTCTCTATTAGCTGCATTCTTTGGTATGCCCGGAGAATTCGAGCCGGTTTTCTTGGAGGTCGTTCCTCACTTTGGAGCTAATGGTACATAAAAACATATGTTTCGACCATGATATACGTTGACACTCACAGGCACAATGATTGGACATTCTCGACCTGGATGCCGTCAAGGAGCTCCCTGCGTCTGGTCCTGGGGCCATGCTGCAAGGAAGGATTTCGAAAGTGGGTACTATGCCAGTTCATACAATCACAAAATGATTAACCTCTTTAGGTGGCGAGTCTGAGTTTCAAGTACTGGTCAACCTTCATTCTAACATGGGACACGATGAGCTTTGAGGAGTCGACTCTAATTGGCTTACGCTTTGGTGGCACACCACATGGTCATTACAGATTGCGCTGTGGACTTATCCTCTTTGCACGTTGGGGATTCTCCGCCAGTCATCTTTCTCTCTTGTCAGCATCAATACCAAATGTACTTATGGTTTCATCGCAGTTGAAAGATTACCAGGGGACGTTCGGATTATCACTTTACTCAGTCACAAAGCCGAGCAGATAGATTTAGTGTTTTCATAAATCCAGATTGTTTTCAACTCACAACTTTGAAGTCGTGCTGCCTTGTTCGGCAATCTCAGTCCACATGTTCACCTCGCCAAAATTCGTCATCGTATTTGGCCCTCCTCTCCTGCCTTGTACATCCTCCCAGTTTCTCTCAACAGCAGTCTCTGGCCTCCACCTGAAAGCCTTCTTCAGCTTTGGATCTAACTTGCCCTCGACTGTGTCAGCAATAAAAGCTCCCACTGAAGTGATATGCATAAACCCATGCCCTGAGCCTCCAACTGCCAAAACTAGCGAACGAAGTTCCGGATGCCTATCAATCAAGAACTCCCGATCAGGCGTATCTGCACACCAACATATCCTCGCAAACGAGAACGGTCTTCCTGCAAGCTGCGGCATCGTATCCTTCAAGAACCCTCTTACTCTGTCCTCTGCCTCTTTTGGGATCTGATGTTTGGCGAACGGAACACTTTCTCTTTTCCCGTCCTCCGAGATAACCCAGTTACAATACCCAGGATGCTCGTCACAGATCTTCAACTCCTGCTTCTCCTCATCGGGCTCCATAAAGAACCCACTCTCAATATTAAACAGAACAGGCAAGTTCTTGTACAACTCGCACTCCTCAGCCGACATCTTGATATGCGCCAGCGTCCACGCTGTAGGTCGCAACTGGTCTTTCATATCCAGCAACTGCGGGGCACTAGCACCAGCCGCCAGAATAACAGTCTCAGCCCTCCACTCAGCCCCATCTTTCGTCACGGCTCCCACACAATCTCCATCCTCTATCAACAGTTTGACCACGTCCCCGTTCTCCCCAGTAACAAACCTCACACCAAGCCTCTCGCTCTCCTTGTACGCAGCAACCAACGCCCCCCTCGCAAACACCCACCCCGCACCCCTCCTCTTAAACCCCCCCTTCCACCCCGGAAACTCACCAGTAAGCACCCCCTCCGGCATCGTAGCCCTAAACTCGGCAGGCGAAGAAAGCCATTCGAAATCAGGGTCGTTGTCGAGAGATTCCCGTTTCGTTAGTTGGGCCAGGCCGTCGAGCGTGTGCGCGCAGATTATGTAGCCCGTGTCGTGGTAGTAGGGTGTGAAGAGCGGGTCGGTGGTCCAGCCGTGGGTGGCGTGGTGGAGGAGCGTTGAGGAGATTGAGTCGGGGGAGGTGGATAGGGAGCCTGTGTGGAGGAGGGGGTTAGTTGGTTGGGAGAAGGAGGGAAGGAGGGGAAAGGAGGATATGACCTTGTTCGACGATTTTGTTTATGTCGTTTCCGGCGGAGATGGGGGAGGGGACTGGGTAGGGGTCGAGGACTGTTATGTTCTTATAGCCGCGTCTGGCGAGATGTAGAGCTGTCGAGCAGCCCCAGGTTCCGGCGCCGATTATGAGAATTGGGAAGTCGTGTGAGGGGGTGGTGGTGGGCATGGTTGGTGTGGAGGTGGAACGAGGACTTGGGGGGGTTTTTTTTTAATTTTCGAGGAAAGCAGAACAAATATAAACACGATGTATGAATATCCAAGTCCAGAACGATCTATAAGTACAAGAAGAATAAGCATTGGTACAGCGCGGTGTCAGGTGCTCGCCAAGTCCTCCCCCACCTTTGGCGAGTAGGAAAAGGAGAAACTATCCCATCTTTGGGGTGAGACTGAACGATTTTGGTACTAGTACATCGAGTAGATTAAAACTTATCTGAAGGTCCGGGTTGACCTTCCATCTTACAGAATGATGGATAGCTTAAAGCTTATCTCCGGTCCTGGGTTGACCTTCCATGTTATAGAAAAGCGCCACCCGGAATCTTGCTCCGCACTTTGGTCAAGGTCTGGAAATTGATAAGATACAATTGACAACGGATACTTATCTCGAGCAGATGGTGGGATGGGGATATATATTGCCATGAGTCTCCCGTGAGATGATGCGAGACAAGCATTTGTAAAATTCGAGATTTAGTTGCAGAGATGGCCGACGTTATTGAAAGTGTTCCCGGAACGGAATATCTCGTTGATGGTATGTTGACCCTTTCGATCCTGATAGCACCTGTTCTGATACCGTCTCGCAGTGAACCACAAAGCAGAAGTTGAACATGCTGGGACTACTGGTTCTTCAGACATTGTTCTGATCCCACAGCCTACCGAATGTGGTGGAGATCCACTGGTAAGAACATTTCACGCCTGATACGATGACAGAAGATTGACAATGTGTAGAGATGGTCAAGATGGAAGAAGTACTACCAACTCTTTCTCGTGGCCTTTTATGCTTGTGCTTTCTCGTACGGGGAAAACACTCTGGGTGCAGCGTGGACAACAGTCAGTGAGGACACCGGCGTTAGCCTCACGAATATGAATGGAGGAAGTGCTTTGAACTATCTCTTACTCGTAAGTCCCCATGTCCAAACCCACTCAGCCCTAAAACTGACCTCAACCCAGGGCTTCGTCAACATCTTCTGGATCCCAGCAGCCATGAAAATCGGTCGTCGCCCCGTATTCCTTATCACAACAATTTTCTGTCTCTGCGCTGGCGTCTGGCTAGGCGAGTTCCATGGGACAGGCCAATGGTTCGCTGCCATGATTTTGAATGGTCTAGGCACGAGTGCTTATCAGGCTGTCATTCAACTAAGTGTCTTTGATATGTTCTTTGCGCATGAGAGGGGTCGAATGTTGAGTGTGTATCTTTTTGGACAACAGCTTGGGTCGATGTGAGTCTTGATTACATCACTTGTGATACAGTAACTTATGATAAACAGTCTTGGATTGATCACAGGAGGTTCAATCGCTGATACACCTGGCTGGCGCTGGAGTCAGTATATTGTTGCAATCATCGATGGAGTTGTCCTCTTGCTTCTATTTATCAGCTTTGAGGAAACGCTCTTTCCTCGATTTCTGTTTGGGCAAAGCGATCCCTCGGAGCGACATGCATCATGCTCAGGCGTCGACTCCGACGGAAAGCCGATTCAAACAACAGTCACAGCGAATGCAGAAGTCTCATACGACTTCCCCAAGAAGAACTTTGTCGAGCGTCTCAAGCTGTGGACATACTATCCAGAAGATAGAACGACGTACTGGCAGTACTTCAGACGTCCGTTCTTCTTGCTGTCTTTCCCTAATGTCATCATTGTAAGTCTCTAATCACCTTTTCGAGAAAACTCTCGCTAACTCAAACATAGGCAGGATTCATCTTCGCATTCGGCTGCACCGCAGGAATCGTCTCCTTCAACACGATCTCCGAGATCCTTACCGAACCCCCATACAACTGGTCCACCACCGCAACAGGACTCGTCTTCCTCGCCGCCCTCGTTGGCAACATCGTAGGTTGGGCAACCGGTACACTCTCCGACCAAATCGTCATCCGCTTAGCAAGACGTAACAACGGCATCAAGGAACCAGAGATGCGTCTCTGGACCCTTGGTTTCTCAATGGTGTACGCTCTTCTAGGATATTTCCTCTACGGCTGGGGTGCCCAGACTGGCGCCCACTGGATGACCATCGCCTTTGGCGTGGGCTGCATGATCGCGCATCAAGTGAGCGCTTGCTCTATCGCTACTGCGTACGCCATGGAATCTTTCCCTGGGGTGTCCGGGGAAATGGTGGTCATTCTGGCGATGTGTAGCTCTTTGATCAACTTCGCCTTCTCGTATTCGGTGCAGCCCTTCATCAACGCGGCCGGGTATGGATGGACATTTACGTTCTTCGGCTTGGCGGTTTTTGCGTCGATGGTTGCTGCGGTGCCGATGATAGTTTATGGGAAGAGGTGGAGAGTCAGGTGTGCACCGAAGTATTATCGCTTTATCAATGAGAGCAGGTGGGAGTAAGGGGAGGTTCAGAAGGGGTAGGGAAGGAAAGATAAACGCAAGGGTTACAACTCATATTGAGCTAGGATGGTTGCGCGGCATACTCGTGTACAGGGAAAGGTGGATGTAAGAAAGGGTATAGATGGATCTGTTGGATTCGAGGTAGGATTATATTTTGAACATAAAGCGATAAACATGTAAGCGAGAGCCAAGGCGCTGTAAAAACACGAACTGCAAGTAGCTTTATATTCTCGTAACGACTGGAGCAGACTATTACATCCTCCTCCTCCCCTGCTGCACAAGTATGCTCCTTGTACCACAACTTCTACTCATAGCTTAAGCGTCAACTGTGATAAATTCTCCGGTCTTGATGTCCAAAATGAAGCCATAAGAATGCTCCCGAAGATCTTTCTTGATAAGAGGTGAAGCTCTAAGAATAGCCAAATCATCCTTAACGCTCTGGTGGATCCTGATTTCGATCAGTAGATGTTACGATCGAGTGAAATAAGGTTGTGACTTACTCAATGGTTCCACCAAATTTCATGCTATCGACATCCTTGGCTTCTGGGAGTTCCTTCTTGATGTAATTGCGGACATTCTCATTCTTCATCATGAGGGAACCGCAATCTTGGGGGAGACGTCAGTTCAATACTCGGAACCACAAAACGGCAAATTATAATTTACCTGTGTGATGAACAATGATAACATCCGTGAAATTGACAAGACTATCAAGAGAAACAATATCATTCAGAGCTGGGGCAACATGACCACAGACATTGCGGATGATGACTGGTCCAACTGTTGTCGTAGTACTGTCAGTGTCTCAATTTTCTAGATGGGGAGCTTTCCCTGCAGATAGCAAAAAGACTTACCAGGTCCCAAGTCCAGAAACTTCTCCGGAGATATACGAGGATCAGCGCAAGTTACTGAATTATCACTATGTTAGCTAGGCAACAGAGATATGGCCATGGGTTAACTCAACTGATTAGGGTGTGAGGTACTTCGAGACCGAGAGATGACAATTCCGAGAACAGGGGCATTGGCTGATAAGTCTTTGCGGCGTCTCTGGAACAGAGAGCTGTTAGTAAAAGACTACTGATTTTGGTAAGATCTTACTTGTTCTGCTCCAACAGTTTACTGGCGATGGTGTTGCTTGCCATTTTATTGGTGTGCGAAATTGATATGATGAGAGTTGAGTGGAGTGGTGAGAAGTTATTCCAAATTTGAGTATGGCTAAGAATTTTGAGAGTTGAGTATTGTTAAGTTGTTGGAGGATGATCGATGCTGGTGTTCGAGGAAAGGAGGAGTCTCTAGATGTCTTTATAGATAAATACGAGTGCTTTGCAGATACCTACATATCCAAGCTATCTTCCATCGTAGTCTCTGTTACCCAGGGTAGGTTGACTCTTCTAGGCAATACTTGTTGTCTTCGAGCCGAATTTGATACATTCCCACGTCAGTGTCCGCGATGGAATGGAGCACCAGTGATACACTGCTGGAAAGCGGCTCTCTTCATCAAGGAATCTCAAACCAGGGTAGTTGGACAGTTTCTGGAGGATCACTCATCAGGCACGACTTGATACTTTCATAATTCCGCGGCATTGATGAGGCAAACATTCCACGAACTTCCGCAACCATCGTTGAAATTGGCTTTCACCGATACGCTGAAGCCAGGGGTTTGTGACCTTTTCAGGCAATGCTGGTGCCATCCTGGGGGAATTTCGCGCCGCTGACATAATTTGAGGAGTGATGCTTGAAACCGCGCCTAACCCGTTGCGGTTCAACTACCCTGGTAAGCTCTTGCTTTAGCCTCACAGCGGCCGATCCCATTACCTTATGTAATGCATATGCGTGCTGACCCTGTTTCGATTTCCCTGCCGTTCTCAACTCCAAAGACAAATTCCTTAATAGAACACACGATGTAAATTCATAATGGTCTGTTGCTTACTGAGCACAATCCATCTTCACGACTAGGTGCATGTGAGACAAGCCATTACCCTTGCCACTTATCTGGATTAAGCAGCAACAGAGCTCACATCTCCGCCGGCAACAAGACACATTGTCACACACTTGCACACTCTTCATACCTGTATACCATATCGAGGTTGCCTTTTTGACTCTGCCAATAGCGATGGCGACTAAACAAATGAAAATCAGTTTCACATTCGCTAACTCAAGCATCGAGGCTCCGCCTCAAGACCCCGCGACGAGGGCTAGAATCCGCAAACAGGCAATCAAACAAGCCTTCGCTGCACGAAAACAAGACGGGACTCAGAAAAGGTACAACGTTCGACAGTCTCCAGTCTTTGTCAGAGACAAGCTTGTTGCGCCGTCCGTATCTGGAATCAACCTCTCCCGCTCGGATACTGAATTCAAAGTCAATGTTGAAGATCACAACGCTCTAGAAGTCGATGACTTCTTTGCTGCAGAGGAGCCAATAGAACCAGCTAGTGATGATAACGAGATACCCAAAGTCGACCATCTATCATTGGTCTTACGTGAAAGCCAAACACTCTATGCGAATGTTTCAGGCACAGGCTACGAGCAGATAACCCACAAGTACGGCTTCAACATTTTAGACCTATCAGATCTCGCAACCTTCCACGTCGGGCGAAGCACTCGCACTTCCCTCTCTTCGAACCCTTGCCAACTAGTCAACCTTCGGCAATACCAGCCGTGGTCGTTCCTATCTTTTCTCCCTAGTACCTACGAACACTTCCCGTGCATCAGGTATGCTGCCGAGTGCGTCGCCGCTCGTGTCCGTCAGATTCTATCCCCGGGAGAAGTTCACCACTCAACTGTCATAGCCTTATACGTGAAGGCTCTGAAACATCTTCAAGAGGTGCTCAATACTCCCAAGAGATGCCTCAAGCCGGAAGTTTTGTTTGCGACTGAGATCATGGCCATCTATGAGGTGCGTATGCTTTTCAATCCATCCCACTTTTTGACAGGAGATCCTTGTAACTAACCATTCTACAATTGCAGCTCTTAGCAACATCCGACGAAATTGCATGGGTTCGCCATGCAGCTGGTGCTGCGCGCTTGATTCAATTTCGAGGTCCTGCAAACTTTACGACAGAATTCGAAAAGGCTTTGTTCATGGCCCACGCTGGCGCAATTGTACGTAACCAGAATCCTCTCTCTTCACTTGATATTTTCTATCAGAACGAGTAAGAAAATGCTAACATCCGGTATAGTCCAATGAAGCTCTCCTAAAAAACGAGCGTTGCTTCCTCGAAGAGGACCAATGGCGCGACGTCTTCCAGTCCATCATAGTCAGAGACTCAGCCATATCGGATCGTAGCGAAGCCGCCATCACCATGTTAATGATCAAGAGCTCCGCCCCCGGAATCGCAAAAGACGTCACCAGCGCCGTCGTCCAACAACTCAGCACTGATTCGCCCTTCGTCATCGCCGTCGCAGACCGAGCTCGCCAGCTCCATGCGACTCTTCTTTCATGGCACGATAATTACAAAGAACTCCTCGGAGATGATCCTTCGGATATCTGCACTGCTACTATCGAAGGTGATAGCCGCTGCAAGATCATGGGTGTGTATCTCTCGTGTATGGTGTTGGCAAATCGCTTTATGGCTGCTGTGTGTCCATTGGAGCAACAAGAACGAGAAGAAGAGGCGCAGGAGGTGGTGAATAGGATCTTCGAGCTGCAGAAGCATGTATCTAGAGTTCGTCCACAAGCATGTCTTTATTTGGTGCAAGCGGTTGGCCTCGCGCGTGTCACGGCAGTTACGACGCAAGATTGGCAATGCATTTCAGAGTCCAAAGACGCAAGCTTTGGTGGTCCGAGGAGGGTCATTAGTCGATGGAGATTTGAGCGGTGGTGTGAGCTTTTTGGGCGTAAGACGTCTTGAATGTATTTTCTATTATTCTGTAACCATTACAGCACTTCCAAACGTGATCAACATTACATTACAATGCTTTGCACCGCCAAAAGACCAAAATCTCTCTCCATTTTCAGACTCTCCCAACAGCCACTAAAAGTTCTATTAGTGTTCATAGCCTAAGAAGAGCATGTAAGATCATAAAGAGGTGTTGTAGTTCCGTCCGTTACTCCGAAGCTAGGAACCGCACCTTCATCAACAAGATCATACCAAAACGTCGGGATCTTGTCGAACGCAAAGCCGCATCCGACTTGCTGCCAATAGATCTCAGCATTTGTGGTGCTAGCTACTGCGTTAGCCTCGGTCGATCCAAAGACAGGCCACCCTGTTTCAGTGATCCAGACAGGCTTGCCGCCAGCTACAGCAACGGTAGCGTCGTACGCTGTCTCAAACAGCGACTGGCCGTTCGAAATGACGTTGTCATCGGTGGTCTGGTAATAAGGATACGCGTCCATGCCAATAAAATCGGAAACGGTGATCACAGCTGCGTTTGAAGCGTTGGTCCAGGAGTTCCAAGTATCGACGTGTCCAACTAACGTGCTCGAGAGCGCTGTGCCCGCAATGGCATTTCGTGTAGCTTGAATGAATGAAACAAGTTCGTCCGGAGTCGCTCCAGTGCCCTCATTGGCGTTAATGCCAAGTACTGAATCACGATATAGGTCCTCCGATCCAACAGAGATACCAAGTACAAGATCAGCAAGGTCAGTTCCATATTCATCAATAGCAGCTGTGAGTGCGGCGATCTCGTTATCAACATTAGGATAGAAGAGACCGAGGAGGAGATACGTCTTGGTAGCGATTGCGGCTGGAATAGCAGAGATGATGCCGGCCGTTGTTCCATCTTGGATGCTGGTGTATAAACGAGCAGATGTGAATCCAGAGGTTCCTATCAGATCACGAGCGAGGTTGAATTGGGTTACGTAAGTCGATTGTGTCATGCCAGAGGAGCCATAGTTGAATCCTTTAGCTACAGTGCTCGATGATGAGGAGGTAGAGGCCGCTACCGAAGTTGAAGTAGTTGGTGAAACCAGGTCGGATGTTGCTACTGAAGGTCCACCATCACCAGGACCCGTGGCAATGGTGGTAGGAGAACTTGTGGCGACGCTTGCAGGTGCTGAAGTCTCCGTAGGAGCCGATACAGTCGTGCTCGGTTCAGAACTTTCCACTTGCGAAGCCGATGTAGGTGTAGATTCACTACTGGTCAAGCAGGACTGAGGCGTGCCGGGTCCTGTGTATGGAACAGTGATGACTACCCCTTCGTATGTGAACGTCTCAGTGGGACAAGGTGCTGCCGCCGAGCTGACAGCAGTCAAGCAAGATTGAGGAGTACCAGGTCCAGTGTATGGAACAGTAATGACAGCTCCGTCGTACGTGAATGTCTCGGTGGGACAAGCTTCCGCCCCGGTGGAGGTTGCAGTACCGTAGTAGGTTGCGGTCACCAACTCGCCCGCAAAGGTAAATGTCATGAGCGTGGGCTCAGCATCGTCACGTTTTGCTGCTGGAGCGGCCCATGTCAATGCTGGCAGCAAAGCTCCCAGAATGAATGATCGCATCTTGAAAGTGGTCCAAGCGGATTAACGAGAGTGTGAAGATAGTTTGATTCCGAGCAGAAGAAGCTTGGAGTTGTGTGGTGCAATGTAACGAGAGAATGGGACGTGCAACGATTATATGAGCAGTGAAGAGACTTTACAGTCTACATGTGATGATGGTGGAATGGTGGTAAAAAGAATGCGCGGCAGTGACGTCTAAGAAACATTTTCCCCACGGGAAAGCGCATCATGGAAGAGGACTACCATAGTGGAGGACCAGAAGCAGCTTCCTCAATTGGATGTCGGATAATCGGAACTCAGAATACGCTTGCATTCATGACATTCGATGTATTTAGTTCGTGGCAAATATGTTGAAAAGTTGAACAATGTCTTTTAACGTTCTGCAGATACGAGGTTGCGTGCTATTTATAGAATTGCACTAGTGCCCAAGATCCCCAGAGAGAGACCAGATGCTGGAGCAGGCAATGAGGTTTTATGGACTAATAGACTTTATAGACTTGCTGGCAGCACGAAGCTTCATCTAAATGGGCTATATGTTGAGTATAAAGCCTCGGTTTGTGATCAAAAAGAGCTCCATATGTAGTCACGTGATGATATATACCTTTGTTTTTCGGATGGACATGATGCTGTGAAACAAGATTGACTGAGGAGGAAGCAGTTCTCGGGTCTAAACGTAGTTTGGAGGCGATACATTGCAATATATTCAGGGACTACCTATTTCTCTTCGCGGCAGCTTGCCCACCCATTCGCCCTTTTCTACTCCTGGAGATACCTCTCCGTTGCACGACACGGGTAGCCCACCACACCAGACGATCTCGCATCAAGAAGACGGCGGTGACAACGAAGACCGGTGCTGCTATAGCCCAGAAATAGGTCTCGCCATGATGGATAGCAGGAAATTCTGTCAGATTCATACCAAAGTAACCCGTGAGGAAAGTCAGAGGTAAGAAGATGATAGTCACGATAGTGAGCTGTTTCATCGACTCGTTCTGGAACGCTGAAATGGTGTTGAAGATTAGATCGATCATGTTGTCGCAAGACCTTCGCATCTGATCAAGAGAATCTGTGATCAAGACAATGTGGTCCTCGACGTCACCGAGGTATGTTTGTGCCATAGGACTGATCTTTACAGCCGTGGAGGAGTTTTTGTTATCGCGGCCACCAACGCCTGCAATGAGCGCAGGACTCTTGTGGTCTTGAAGAGCGTTGATGAGATTATGGATTGGGCTGACGAAGTTTCGCATCGATGTGATCTCACTTGTTACGATGTACAGGCTGGTACATTGTTTTATGCTTGGGTTCGTCAAGACATCAAGCTCTAGATCGCCAATGACATCTTGATATGCGGTGGCTGCTGGAATTGCAAGATCGATAGTCGCATCGATGATAGCTTGGACAAGCATGGAAGCATCGCAGGACCTCCTCAAAATAGTCTCGGGCGTACTGAGACGTTGAACCATGGGAATTTCGATATCGTCTGCAGACGACTCAAAGAATGAGATGACCGTATTGTCTGTTATGTGATCAGCAATTGTGTCAATATCCAGACAGCGAGTCAGTACATACCGGATGTAAGAAATATTGAGACCTGCTCAGCACTGATAGCCAGTCTCCTTCTTGTCAAGGGAGAGTGTCGTTCCATGTATTCCATTCGAGCTTTATTCGGTCCCCCATGGTATCGCTGTAATGTTCTTAACTTTTGTACTGGGGTATCATGCGTGCCATCCGTATGTCCGGATATGAAGTCGCTTGCGGGGTCATGTACACCAGCCACAATATCTGCTGTCCTCTGCTTCTCATCAAACTTTGCTTTCGATCCTGAGAACAGCTTGCGGAAGTATTTTGAAACTCTGCTGCGTGGAGCTTTCCGTGAACCGCCAATGCTATCCATCTCATCTCCTTCGGAGTCGCTATCTTCGTCTCGATGTAGGTGGACCAGTTTCTGAAGTGTGAATACCATGTAGGTATGATCGGTGTACCTTTTCTTGTAAGCGGAGATGAACTTCTGAAGAAACAATCCTTACCAATCAGCTTTTGTCCTATTGTTTGTGTTGACCATATCCTCAATAGCCAATTTGTGGAGCTTCTTGTACTTTCCCAAAGCTTGTATCACGTCCCAGCTCAAGCCGTTTACATTGATCCCTTACAACGGAATTAGCATAGGAAGAAAGAGAATTTGAGCAACGGGATTTGGTACATCTGCAAGAAATCCAGCTTTCCTGCGGCTTCTTCACGAAATCGATGATGCCGGCATTGTCGAATTCGTGCATCTGCATATCCTTCTCACTGAAATCCACCACCGTAATCTGGCACTCTTCATGGAGTGTGGGAGTCTGCGGTCTTCCGCCATTGGGTTTGCTCGGATCCAGACCAGGTTCTTGTCCTGGGGCCCAGCTCGGCCGTGTGGCAGCGATATCAACAGTCGAGAATGTCTTGGAAGTATTCGATCGCGTCTGCCGACGCTTTAGGATTGGAGAAACGCCTATCTTCTCGTCTGGTTCGGATCGTATAGAGAGTGGGCGGTGGTTCGGACTCTGGCCTGCAGTCGTTCCTGATGTACGTCCAGCTTCGAGGTCGAAGTTTACGTGAGTCGTCGGCGAAGACATTGCCGAGTGCGGCGTGAAGTCTCTGATATCTGCCATTGCGGCGTGGAATTGCTGAGACCTGGTCGACCTGGAGGTGGTTTGGAGGGTGCTGGAGATTTGATGTTTCAGAAATTGCTTTTGCAGGGAGGAGAAGAAACGAGAGGAAGATGACGTAGACGGATATCTCAAGACGTACATATTAACCGCATATGCATTGAAGATGTCAATCTATCAAGACTTTGCTGAAGGTGAAGAAAACATACTCGCAGTCGCAGACTCGAGATGCGCAAAAAGATAAGATGAAAACAAGCTTTCTTTCTTGATACTTAGAGTCTTGGCGTTGTGTCCCCGCAGCTAGTCCCAAAATAGCAAGCTTCCCCCTTTCCCCCTCGCTTCACGTGGAGCCTGAGGGAGTACAAGATCTAGTTCACTCCTCCAGCATTCTTTTATTTTGAATTGTTGTAAATGTGGAGTCCCGACCGCGTTTACTGTTCATCTTGAACTCGATCTTATCTGTCTTCGAGTCATCTGCAGCAATTTGTCTCGCTGTTCGTGGAGAACATGGGTCAACTCCTTTCATTCTCACGGGGTCGAGAAAAATCTGCATATAGATAGCCCAAAGGTCTCTGCAACGAATCGGAAAGTACCTGGTTCGACAAATCATCTTTATATGGAGCTTCGTCTCATTCTGGCCTCCTTGTAATCAATTCCTTACTATGCCTCGGTCCCTCTGAACCTTACAGACTCTTCGCCAAGGATCCACGTAATCCTTTTCAGAGCTATCGATCTCTCATACCGTTGTTTGTCCACTTCCCGAGGAAGGCAACTGGATTGGTGACTCGAAGCCGAGGGAAAGCTAATCCTTGTCGTATGATGTTGCCCCGCACTAAGAAAAGCTATATTTCAGCGGTGCTGGGGTATCTCAAAACGATCGTTGGTATCGTTAACGGCAGCGCCAACTGCATGCTGCAGGCTAGCACGGTAGTTCCGGCTAGTAGGGGCATATGCAATTGACATTGCATATACCTTCTTGTGGCACTTCAGCCCTCTCAACTCAGAGGTTCACGAGAAGCAATTCTTTCCTTCTAGCTTAGGCTCTTTCTATTTTAGCACATTTAATTAATATGAGCTCAGTATCGGATCCGTCTCTCGACGTCCTTCTTCATAGCGTTTCGTCGCAAACAAGTATCGGCCCTGCTCATATAGAAGACAAACACTCTAGACCTCAGCTACTGAAAGACCTTCGCAAATTAATTTCGGCTTTAGAGACGCCAGAATACCATGTGCAGCGAGTTGTATTTTTTGTAAGTATGGGCTCGGTGTACCATGGATTTCAAACGCTAATCAACCCCGAACAGCCATCGACCTACGCCTGTGCCCGGATAGCAATCGATCTCAAGCTGTTCAATATCATAGCGGATGCGTCAGGTGGCATTTCGTCCTCAGAGCTTGCTACCAAGACTGGAGCGGAGGAACAACTTATTGGTATTCGCAGAATCTCCGTCCCGTTGAGGACTTTCTGACAGGTTATCAGTCCGTGTACTTCGGGGCTTGACATATGCTGGTCTAGTCACAGAGGCAGGAGATCGTGTTTATGCAGCAAATGCGATCACCCAGCATCTGAAGACGCCATCCGTACAAGCAGGCATGATTCACTTGTGAGTTTTTTCGCCTCGATAGCTTTCAACCCGTTTTGATGTTGATTTCATAGCTATGACGCTGGTCTCAGAAGTCTAAGCACCATGCCAGAATACTTCCGAAAGAATGGCTTCAAACTGCCTTCAGATTCAGTATCCGGTCCGTTGCAATATGCGTTTCACACTCCTCTTGAGTCATATGCATATTGGAACACCATGCCGGAGTTCGCAGACAATTTCAATACGTTCATGGCCGGGAAACTAGGAGCGACAAAGACCGGCCAGTCATGGGAGAAGATGTATCCCGTCAAGTCAAACATTATTGATGCTTTCGATCAGAAAATCGGCGACACCATGTTTGTCGACATAGCAGGCGGTCGTGGACACGAAGTCGCCCAGCTTAAAATTGATTACCCCAATGCGCCCGGAAGATTCATTCTCCAAGACTTACCAGCAGTTATTGACGATGTCAAGGACTTACATTCTGGTATTGAGCGTATGAAGTTCAATTTCTTTGATCCTCAACCCATTCGTGGCAGTCGAGCCTACTTCATGGCAAACATCATGCACAATTGGACAGACGCAGACTGTCGAAAGATACTGCTCAATACAGCCAAAGTGATGGTCAAGGGATATTCGAAACTTCTGCTCAGCGATCATATCCTTCCCAGCACTGGATGTGGATTAGAGTCACTGGGGAGAGATATTGGGATGCTGTCACTGCATGGAGGTGTGGAGCGGTCAGAAAGTCAGTGGACTGCACTTCTCGAATCTGCGGGACTCAAGGTGGTTAAATTTTGGTACATGGATAAGGGAGAAGGTTTGGTCGAAGCTGAATTGCAAGACTAAAGGATGAGGTGAGCAAGAAGGGTCAAGAAGCTACAACAATTCCAAGAAAACCTCTGGTGTGTATTACGCTCATTATCTTTTTACTTAGAAGCCATCCCGAGACTGAAAGACTGTGAGATCTCTGGAGGATGAGTAAGCGCTACCGCATTTCTATCTTAATTGGGCATCGGTGGGAGTAAGCTCGCTCTGTCCATTTGTGAAATTCTTAGCCGGTTTTAGTATTCGAGAATACTAAAATGTCCCGTACCAATTCTAACATTACACACTAGTACATAGTCATCTTTTAATTAGATTCAAGTTCTGACTTATCAAGAACATATTCTACGTTCTTATTAAAAGAATTAAATATAAACTTGATTTGTTGTGCGCAATACTTTACATTTTGTAAAATTGGGCCCTGTCGCAAAATGGGCCACGAATTTCACCGATGGAGAGCTCGCTTCGCGATGTGGTGCGACCTCCATGCAATTCCCTTGTTCGTGCAGCGGGTATTGTCTCCGGCTCCAGCTTTTGCTCCTCTGAGATCCAAGCTCTCGGAAGACATCACTAACTAGTGTTAGCTCTGCATGGAGTACTCCACGATAGGGTCTGCCGATGAAGTTTGTACAGCGGGCCAGAGTACGGCTCCACATCGGTTGACTATTGATTGTCGATATTGCTGCAAGAGTCCTCGAAAGTGTACCGATCCCCGTGGAAATCAGCTCTTATCAGTGACAGCGGCCAGTAAATTTCGAGAACGAGCTAAAAATGATCTTTAGACTCACATTTTGAAAAGATAGCAGGGAGCACGAATTCTTATGGTCGCATGGGGAAGTGCTCTTCCGAAAAACTTAAACATTCATTGCGACTCGCTTCCAATGCCAAGTACATGCGTCGCCGAATCGCTCTGCGGCCATTCGTGGACCATATTAACTTTCTCGGGGCTGAACTTCTTTCGGTAATCTACGATGCACCTACTAGGTATTCATGTGACAGTGTAAGATGACAGATGCATACACGATTCGTACGTGGTCCAGACGACTGAATTGTCTTCTCCCCTCATATGGAATCTGCTTAGCAGTTGCGAAAGACAGGACTCCTAAATATTAAGTTGAAATGGCAGGCACATCGAACGAAAAGTGTGATCTTGACAGTACCACAAGTCCCGAGGCTCCAGTGCTTGCATCTTCAGATAGAGATGATAGAGGGGCCGTCGCACCACGCCAAAATAAAGACACAGAGAAGAACGCCAGCGCTGGAGGAACCTATTTCGTGAAAGAAACCACATCGGATGCTGACGATGGTCTCAAGCTCGCCAAAGACGGAGTCACGATCCTTATTCCTCAACCCTCGGACGATAATGAAGACCCTCTCAATTGGACATGGCTCAGAAAGCACAAAGTCTTGATATCTCTCTTGCTTCCGAGTCTTCTGACGGATTGGGGAATGACGTGGGGCACAACTCTTTTCCAAGCTCAAGCTGTGACGTGGGGTATGTCTGTACCTGATGTAGCAAGATCTGTCAGTGGAGGTATCTTCTTACAAGGCCCTGGAGGGGTCTTAGCTGTACCTTTCGTTCAGAGATATGGCCGGTAAGTAGCCAACGAATCTTCAAAGGCTGTCATCTGACGATTTGCCGTAGCCTCCCAGTACTGTTCTGGTCCCAAGTCTTGGGCTTCGTTATGGTCCTTATCGCGACATTCATGCCGAATTACGCGAGCTTCACGGCTTTCCGTACTCTTCAAGGCTTTGTTGCTACTTCACCTCAAGTCATCGGGCTCTCGGTTGTCCATGATATTTCTTCTTCCACGGTAAGCAAAGTATGGCGAATTGGAAAGCAGTCGCTCACTGTTCTAGAACGAGCCAGGAAGGTCAACATTTGGGCATTCACGTTTCTGCTTGGCCCTTTCCTCGGACCCTTCGTCTCGTCTTTCTTGTTGTCACGTATTTCGTGGCAGTTTGATATGGGTGTTCTAGCTATGTTCTACGGTGTATCAGCAATCCTTGTTGTGCTTTTGGGAGAGGAAACACTGTACGATCGAGACAAATCATGGAAGCCCACAGCGGGAGCATCGAAGATCTCAATCCTGGTCGGTATAGCTGGAGCCAAAGCAAAAGGACAAACCAGCTTAATGCTTGTATCGAAACAGCTTCTTGAGTTGTTGATCAAACCCCAGCTACTTCTCCCCAGTAGGCCGATTTCCACATCTTGAAAGTATTGCAGAGTTCTAACACGAAATCTTCAGCTCTTTATATCATGCTACTTTTCACATGGGCAATCGGTATCGTAACCACAGTAACCCAGTTCATCCGGCCTCCTCCGTATCTTCTCGACAACACGCAAGCATCTTTGTTTTACCTCGCTCCAATAGTTGGTGGTCTCGTAGGTGAGCTGTGGGGCCACTGGTTCAACGACTTTCTTTGCAATCGGTACATCAAAACCCACAATGGACAATACCAGCCGGAGAATCGACTTTGGGCAGTATGACCGGCCTGCGCTTTTGGTATCAGCGCAATGGTGCTGTATGGTCAGACATTACAGAAGCAGTTACCAGTGATAGGCCTTGCTGCAGCTTGGTCATTGATGGCATTCGCTCAAGTTGCGAGCACGACAGCCATCAGTGCTTACGCATTGGACGTCTTCCCACATCATGCTGCTTTGGCTAGCTCCTGGATCAACTTCTGGAGGACAACTGGTATGCCATCCCATCAGCATGAAAGTGGAAAGTAAATGCTGACCAACGGTGTAGGTGGATTCTGCGTCACTTACTTCCAGACTCAATGGGTAGCTAAATCGGGAGCTGCGACGACTTTTGGTATTCAGGCAGCCATCATTGCTTTTGGATTTATTTTTGTTATCATCACACAGGTCATGGGTGCCAGATGGAGGTTGAAATTTCCAGCTCCTTCGATCGCGGAAAATTGAGTGCCGTCACCTCAAATAGATGTCATTGGTATTTGAGCCCGAGGTTTTGGTTCAGACCAACTTCTCCGTTGCCAAGCTTGTGAGATGGTGGGGATGCGATCCTTTTCAATAACAAGCGATCCATCCTATCATTATGTGATAATCTGGTGTTTAATGTTCATGCGTACTCTTCGGAGAATGTTGGTCTTCCGAAGTACTGGTTCGCCTTCGTTGGATGCCCCAAAAGATGTTGGCAATCCTACTAATAAGCTGTCCTCTGCTTTGGGAATATATTGATTCACTTTTCGATCGCATTACATGACCAATTAGTACTAGATAATTGTGCTGAAAATAGACTGTGCTACATTTTACTGCTTGGAATGTAGCTGTCTCTGGCATGTGTGTGAACAAGTCCGGACTTATCCGGCACAAGCTTCCATGAAATCCATCTAGCCATGCTTATTCCTTTCATTTGTTTGTTGTCGACATCTTTCACGATTCAAATGTAGCTAATAAGATTGTGGCGTCGCATGGCGGGGTGTTGGATTCGCTTGTGGGAGCGAGAAATCTAACATCTTACTGTGTTTTCTATATGGAGGATGCAGCTTGCGACGCATGAGCGGGGCAATCCTTCTGTTGTCTTGGCTGAATGTCCAACACACCAGTAATGTTCTAACTCGTCATTGCAATAGCACGTTGCGAAATGTGGTGTGCAGCGAAAGGCCACTGCGAAGTTTAGAGCAGCTCTCTCGGGCAGTGCTCCAGGAGTCAGGCGGAATAATCAGATTCCAAATCAAAGTGGAGCTCATAGTGGAGCTATTCTGTCCAACACTCTCTTCTGGATGATTGTTGGTAATGCTTCATCGAGAAGTATATAAAGTATGGTCGAGAATCGAGTCCAAAAGACACTCTCATCAACTCGACACCTTCGCATCTCAACAATTTCTTCTCAATTTCCTTTGTCCATTTCATTTGTCTATTTCCTTATTTCCTGGGAACACTCTCTTGATCTTCCAAATCTGTACTCTTTGGTTTATTAATTGGTCTTTGTCAAAATGAAGTTCAACTGCAGCATCATTCTCAGTGCTCTTGCCTACACTGCTAGCGCATCTCCAATCATTTCTTTACGACAAGCTGAAACTGCTCAAGATTCCATTAACAAGTGGAATGGAGATATCACTGTATGTTTAAATTTCCGTCTCCCTCGTCTCATCAAGTGTTTGTAGGTTCCAAAGCTAATCATCACTTCAGATTGTCAACGAATTCCTGAATTCAGTCGGCTCCTCGTCCACCCCTTCAGCAGACGCAATGCCCGTTCTTGCTACAGCCCTCGACGAACCCGTGCAACTCATGTTCCTCACTAGCATGATCGCTTCCGATGCCACAGCGGCTATGTACGCTAGCAATACTTTAATACAGATGTTTGGCCAAGTACCCGAGGCATTAATGAACATCGTTGCTGCAAACAACGATCCCACTATTGTTGCAGCGAATGTCGCCACCATCAACAATGTCCGGTAAGCCAAAGTTTCGTTTCATGAGGACTATGAAAGCTGACAGGTTGTAGCTGCAACGTTGTACTGCCAAACATCGGTGTCCTCTGGGCTCAAGGTGGATTCCCAAATGCCGGCTCTATCACTGTACCTCTCGGTCCTGCAGTGTGCCCGAATCCTGGCCCGAACGGAGGTCCTTATCCAATGGTAGCTGCTTAGTTGGGATGACGTCGTGAAATGGATGTTATTTGAAGACCTGATCGAGAGCATCTAGAGTGTCAGTTGATGGGGAGATGAAAGGACTGGTTTAATGCATGGAAAGGCACTGGTTGGATTGATTGCTGGTAGATGACTTCTGTTAATATTCGATTATTCAAGCTTTGATTCTTCCGTTTACTCTACTGATCTTATGTTTTCTTTCTTCTTTGAGAACCGTGCAATACCATATGCGCAGTCTATCATTTTCATTATCTTAGCTCTATACCGAGCTGCTTATCCATACTTCGCTGTGATGTAGAATTTGCTCTATCTTTATCCGTTCCTATGGTATCCCATGCTCCATCTAACTCTTAATCTCCACAAGGGAATGGGAATGACAACCACCATAGCGTTCCCTTCAGCAGGCAATGTCAGGACATGCGTCGAAGATTATGGAAGCTCTCACGTGCGAATCAAATTCAGTCATTTCGTGCAATCGGAATCTACCAGGTTGCAAAATACAAATGCAATGCTTGCTCTATCTCTCCCACCATTCCATGAAGAGCGCTTCTCTTTTCCCTGTCAAAAAAGTGACTTTGGATTGCCAAGAGCAAATGAAAACCTAATTCTGCTTCCCCGCATACAGACTGGAACTGATCTACTTAATCTTACCCTTCCGGAAGCCGTGCGAGCCACTACTAGAAGACCTCACACAACAATCTACCCTCTTCCGAAACCTGTTCCAAAGCCTTCTCACCAAGTACCTCTCCCAATTTATCCTTGACACCCTTCACCATCTCTGCTCCACCACAAACGAAGATCCATGCCTTTTGCTTTATAATCCTCAACAGCAACATATGCTTCACGTCATCTGTTTCGAAAGTGTCTTGCACGCGAATCTTTGCCTCGTTGCTAGGAGTGTAATACAATTCAGAGAAGAGACCATAAGAAGAGAAACGTCGAAAAGTGGGCTCAAAGAGTTTTCTATCGTCTGGGACATCTGGTTTGTCAATAGTAGGCGAACGGAAACCTGCAAAGAGGGTTATGGATGAGTTCTCATCAAAGTTCGAACCTGAAGCGATGAGTTGTGTCAGGCGACGAGAGAGAAAAGAGAGGATCGGTGCCAAGCCAGTTCCAGTACCAATTAGGATTACATGTGTCGGTTTGAATCCAACGGGATCGAGATAGGGCGAGGGGAGTAGGGGCAAGACGAGAGTGTTGGGTGCCAATTTGTAGGAAATCTTGTCACCAGGACGGAGGGAAGAGATGCAAGTTGAACTGAATCGTCCTTCAGGAAGAACACGAACTAAGATTTCAGCCTGATTATTACCACCAATACGATTGATTGAAGTGCCTTCCAAATTCGAAGAGGCGAGGGAGTAGATGCGAGGCCGAAGTGTTGGCATGGAGAGAAGGATTCGATGACGAAGCTCGGCGCTGACACTAGGACCATGAAGTTGCTCAGAGAATGCTGACAAGACCTGAAGTACAGAAATATTTTCCACTTCAGGAAAACCGCCAGCCCACTTAAGTGTGGTGAAAGGTTCACAGAGATCGACATAGTCGCTTAGAAATGCTTGAGTTGAGACAATTCCCATCCATTTGTCGTCATTCGGAATTTGTCCTTCATACCTACGTAGGTCGATGACTGCATCGAGTGTTGGGAGATTCAATATCTCCATGACTTTCTGAACATTCTCGGTAGAGTTGCGCGGAAGGATGCGAATATGTCCCATGTCTTGACAATCATTTTCAGTGATCTCAATTGTCAACTTCAAGATTCCACCAACAATGTCGTCCATGGGCTCAAACGTGATAGCTCCCTCGCTGAAAGTCTTTAAAAGATCGCGATGACGAAGGTATGGATTGACTGAGAGGAGGGAATCGGCACCGTTATTCACAACCTCTCCTTTGCCATCGATCACACTGATGATGCTCTCCTTCCATTGCCTGAAAACCTTCAAAGGAGGATTCTCGACAGAAACGTCGCTTTCAATGAGCTTATGATTCAGTAAAGGTGCGACCAACTTCTCATGGTAAATTTCATCGATGATTTCTGCGGCGCCGTTGAAAGTCGAACGATAAGCATCGTCACCAAGACCAAAGATTGAATACTTCACTCCCTCCGGGAATTCTCCTGTGTCAAGCTTCTTCTTGAAGTTGAGGCTATTGGAGGGCAACTATCCTTGGCTAGTAGTAGCAACGATCGAGAGGAATGTGTCGTTCATGTGAATCTTGGTTGCGTCAAATGAGTTGAGGCAGCCATACTCGCCAATAACAGCTCCGGAGTTGGCTTTTAGGAACTTCTTGAGACGCTCTGCCAACTTGGAGGCAGTACCTCCTGTACCGGCAAAGTAAACATGAACCTTCGGATGCTGAACGGTGGATTGATCCTCGAGTTCAAGATTCTTCATGGCTATTGGCAGCTCCTTCGTACTAATGCCATGCCGTCTCTTCCAAGCTTTTACGGGGTCAAAATGATGCTTGGCGATCAACGGCTTGGGCTGGTAGTTTGGTGCTCCGCCTCGATGCCTAACGAACATGGGGACAAAAGTCCGTGCGTTCAGGCTGTAGAACCTCGAAATTAAAACTCTT